>NC_052162.1:49827889-50151764 GCF_902713615.1 Scyliorhinus canicula
ATACAGCTGAGGCTGCGTAAGCCTCTGGTCAGACACTATTTGGAATATTGAGAGCAGGTTTGGGCCCATATTGAAGGAAGGATATGTTGGCCTTGGAGGGGTCCAGAGGAGGTACACAAAAATGATCCCAGGAATGAAGGGCTTGTCATATGAGGGGCAGTTAAGGATTCCGGGTCTGTACTCAATGAAGTTTAGAAGGATGAAGAGCCTGGGGGAGCTCATTGAAACTTACAGAATGAGGCCCAGAGAGTGGACGTGGAGAAGATATTTCCAGTGCTAGGAGAGACAAGAACCCGAGGGCACAACCTCAGACTAAAGGGACGATCCTTTAAAACTGAGGTGAGCGGAATTTCTTCAGCCAGAGGGTGGCGAATCTGTGAAACTCATTGCCGCAAAAGACTGTGGAGGCTAAGTCACTGAGGTTCTTGATGAATAAGGGGCCGGGAGTTACAGGGAGAAGGCAGGAGAATGCGGATAGGGAACATATCAGCCATGACCAAATGGCGTAACAGACTCGATGAATTGCCTAATTCTGCTCCTAAATCATGGGTCTATGGTCGAACATCACCATACATTCCTCTAAACTCCAAAGTATACAGGGCACGTATGTCCAATCTTTCTTGAAATGAAATGAAAATCGCTTATTGTCACAGTAGGCTTCAAATGAAGTTACTGTGAAAAGCCTAGTCGCCACATTCCGGCGCCTGTTCGGGGAGGCTGCTACGGGAATTGAACCGTGCTGCTGGCCTGCCCTGGTCTGCTGTCAAAGCCAGCGATTTAGCCCTGTGCTAAACAGCCCCTTAACTCCGGTTAACTTCATAACTCAGGTAATTTGATCACTGTAAACCATTTTTCTGAAAACTAATGTCGCTGCCAGCAATTGCTTGAGGAATTTGCCCAACTTGCTGCCTTCAATGGAATATCAGTGAGGGCTTCAGATACAGCGAGTCGGGTTGAGGTCAGTTTTCTACTATTGAAGCACGTTCGAGAGAGCACTGAGGAAATTCCGGATGTGTTTGTGTTACTCAATATTGTCAAACTATTATTCATGGCTCTGCCTTCTCAATATTGTCAAACTACTACATCTAACAAATTGTCTTGTCATAGAATAGAATCATAGAATCTTCACAGTGCAGAAGGAGGCCATTCAGGCCAAAGAGTGTACACCGACCCTCAAAGAGCTTCCTATCTAGGCCCATTCCCCCACCCTATCCCCATAACCCACCTAACCTTTATATCCCTGGACACTAAGGGGCAATTTTATCATGGCTAATCCACCTAACCTGCAGATCTTTGGACTACGGGAGGAAACTGGAGCACCCAGAGAAAACCTACGCAGATACAGGAAGAAAGTGCAAACTCAGACAGTTACCCAAGACTGGAATTGAACTCTGGTGCTGTGAGGCAGCAGTTCTAACCACGGTACCACTGTGCAGTCATGTTTAAATCAAATTTTCCAAGAATTTATCAGAACTGCAAACTTTACTTCTGGGCAATCCCTCAAAACTTTATTTTCACATCTTCACATTATTAATAATAATAATCTTATTGTCACAAGTAGGCTTACATTAACACTGCAATCATTAACACTGCAATGAAGTTCCTGTGAAAAGCCATGTGCATCCAATAATATTGCAATATTCTGTCCCAGAATAACATAGTGCCAATACAGAACATCTGCTTGTACGAATGCACAGCTATAAACATGGGAACAATTAGATGTTTGTACTCATGTCTATATATCTATTCTAATAAAGAGGTAGTACCTTTTCCAATTGATTTAGATGAAGATAACAAGATGTCCTGTTCCTCTGCAGTCTAGCCAGATTCTGATCCAATTGTCCAGCAGAAAAAAAACTTAATGAATAACTGTACCATTGGAGAGCCTCTGTGTAATTTTGTACCTAGAAATTGGAATGACAAAATGTGAAAAAGAAGTGATTCCAACTCGCGATAAGTCTCAGTTTGATTCTTTAAAGGTTAAAAGATCTAAATGTTCAGACTTTGCAATCATCTTATGCTGCAATGAATCAGAATAATGAGGAAAAACTGTTTTGGATGGAGGACGGAAACAAACTAATAAAGAAACAATACAGGTACAGTGATGCAGAAAGGCATTAGCAGTAAGTGTTTTTCCACAAACCTCCAGCTGACAACTCAAACGTGGAAAACACGTAATGACTTGACAGGGCAAAACAAAGTCAGGACAACTTCCAAAAATGCACACTGGCAGCCAAATTTTGCCACTTGCCACCATTTTCCTCTCACTGAGCTGAAGTGCAAAAGGGCTTTGCTATTTATGTGGCTAAAGGCTATTTTCATTACAGCCTTACAAAAATGTACCACATTCAAAGCCTTGGTTGTAAGTAATAGTTTGATTCACAAACCCTATCACAAAATGCCTGCTAATGGCTAGGTTTAATTATATCCCCCACACCAAGTGATATTGAATCTACTGGATGTCGGGGCCCCTTGTTCTCTACAACTGGGCAGGTGTGGTCGGCAGCATACACCTCCCAAAAACCTCTGGGCAACCTGGCCTTTCCCGATCCACCTTTTATTCTTCATCAAAAAAGTGGTGTATTTTCTATTAAAATATCACATTGATTTTTCAAGATTGGGGGAGGGAGAGAAAGTGTAAACCCTGTAACAGAAGAATGGCAACGAAAGAGTAGTTAGTAGTGAATTTTCTTTTCTGCAAAATGAAACATCACACACAGGAAAGCCACACTGCCCTTAAACCTTGCGATGCATCAGGCAGATCAACTGTAGTAAGGGGAGCAGTGTTTGCAGTTACTTTTAGGAGTATTCTACAGGCCTCTCTTCCTGGAGCTTTGTTGGACAGGAGAGGCTGTAACACAATAGGAATAATTCTGTGATCCATGTTCTCATCCTGCAAGGGCGCATGCCCATCTACTGTTATAGAACCATATTTAACATCAAATTTTGATTACGGTTCTCAGCTTCTTCCTGAGAACAAGTGAAATCACAAATTCTGTCTCTTTTCTCGAGAACCAAATTTCTAAGTACACAGGTTATAATATATGGGTCTTGAGTTTCCATTCACAGGAGTGAGAGAGGTCAAAGATAAAAAGGTCTGAAAATTATTGCTCAAAGATAGGAGTGCCCAAAAGCTTCTTCTGAGGAATTATGGGCACAATTCTCCAGAAAGGTTTCTAAGTGTGGCAATGAGCGGGAATTGCCGCGAGCTTCCCAGTGCTCAGCCTGGCGAGGCCGGCAACACAATATAACATTAATTGGCCCACTTAATGAGGCCTTACGGGCTTCACGCTGCAAATGAAATATCGGCAGCCGATTCGCCGGGACCGCGCTTGCCAGCCCCCCGCTAACAATGTCGAGCAGCACTTAAATAGCACTTGCACAGCCAATCTCACTGAGCTCGCAGCCATGACTCCGAGACACCCAGCCCCAAGGTTTGGAGACGCAGAACTGGGGAGTCTCCTAGATGCAGCGAAGACCAGGAGGGATGCCTGTTCCCCTGAGGGTCCTGGAGTTTGGGTCACAGGGCAGCCAGTGCCGCCTGGGATGAAATGGCAGCGGCCGTCAGTTCGGGCAGCATGACCAGGAGGTCTGGCCTCCAATTACGGGACAACAACCTATACCGGGCAGCATGGGTGAGTTGACACTGCCCCTCCCCAAGACCTTACCACGCCCAAACCTCCATGTGCCTCCTCCCCACCCTCCTGTTACTCTCACCTAACCACTCCCTTCCCCCCACTAACCACTGTGAACCGCAGTGCCCTCTGTCGCCACAGGAGAAACTCTCCAACAGTCGCCGGGAGGGCTTCTGGGTCACATCCTGGTGAGCACCACACAGTCACTGATGCACATCAGGTGGATGTTGGAATGCCCAGGTGAGACAGCAGTTGGCTGTCTGCTGGATCCCAGGGCCCATCTGGGTCCCAGCCAGATGCTGGGCCTATTGAACATGTTATACACCATCAATAATAGACGACGAGTGATAAACGTAACTGAGGATTTAAAACACTAAACAGCAAGCCTCCTGCCTCTGGACCCGAACTGGGTCCAGAGGCAGAGACTTGCCACTTTCATACAGAAGCCCCAAGGGGAGGAGCCACAGGCGGAGCCAGCCCGGACAAGCCCAGGCATGCACAATACAGCAGTGAATATAATACAATAAACACAATAACGTGGTTTACCACAACATGCTATCCCGGAGATGATGGAGACGTTAGAAAGCGTCCGTGAAATTCAGAGGGAGGTGTCAGCGACACTCCAGCAGGTCCATAGTCAATTGGAGGAGTCCTACAGGATTCAGGTACAGGACATTGCACTGGCAATGGTGGCACCGAGGCCAACACTGCTAGGGTGGCGACTGCAGTGGAAAGACTGGTGCACGACGGCAGCAGCATCAGTGGATATGTCCAAGGTGTTGGGCAGTCGATGACGACCATGGCTGAGGGCCTCGGCAAAATGTCCGACTCACTGGGGGACATGGCCCAGTAACTGGCTGATCTTGATGAGGTGCTGCGGAACATAAAATCATAGAATTTACCATGCGGAAGGAGGCTATTCAGTCCATCGAGTCTGCACCGGCCCTTGGAAACAGCACCCTACTTAGGCCCACGCCTCCACCCATGTACCGTTTCAGATGGGAATGGCCGAGGCACTGCAGAGCTTGTCGTAGTCGCTTGTGGGCATTGCCGAGGCACTGCATAGAATGGTCCAATCACAGATGGTGCTAATATTGGGGAGCTGGCAGGGAGGGCAGAGCCAAATGACGCAAGGGCAGCCGGGTCTCGAAGCAGCTGCCCCTCTGTCCCGAGGTCAATTCCAAGGCCCTAATGGCATCGAGCGGGAGGAGGGGGTGCTGGGTGCCAACCGTTCCCATCCCATGGAGTCGGAATGGTGGCCACCAGCTCCCCCGCGTCTCGCAGTCAGCACATGGGACTGGACGGCTTGGCTGTGCATGTGCTACCGACAAGTGCACTGGAGCCCTCCAGCCCCAGAGGACATCCGCCAGGGGCATCCAAGGCCACGGGACATGGTAAGCAGCTGACTGTCTCCATCTCTGATCACAGAATTACAGAAAAATACAGTGCAGAAAAGGCACTTCGGCCTGTGCACTGCCACATGAAAGTCATCAGATCTGCCAATCCTAATCCCATTTGCCACACTTGGCCCATAGTCTCGAATGTTAAGACGTGCCAAGTGCTCATCCAGGTACCTTTTAAAGAATGCGAGGCAACTTGCCTCTACCACGCTCCCAGACCGTCACCACCCTCTGGATAAAAGTCCCACAATCTTCAAATCCGCCCTGAACCTCCCGCCCCTCACCTTGAACTTGTGTCCCCTCCCAACTGACTCATCAACTAAGAGGAACAGCTGTTCCCTATCCACCCTGCCCATGCCCCTCATAATCTTGTACACCTCAATCAGGGCACCCCCTCAGTCTTCTCTGCTCCAGAGAAAACAATCCAAGCCTATCCAACCTCTCCTCATAACTAAAATGTTCCAATGTTCCATCCCAAGCAAAAACCTGGTGAAAGACCTCAGCACATGCTCCAGTGCAATCACATCCTTCCTATAATGTGACGACCAGAACTGCATACAGCACTCCAGTTGTTGCCTCACCAATGTTCTATATAACTCCAACATGACTTCCTTGCTTTTATAATCCATGTCACGATTGATAAAGGCAAGTGTTCCATCTGCCTTTTTCACCTTATTAACCTGCCCTTCTGCCTTCAGAGATCTATTTACAAACATGCCAAGCTACCTTTGTTCCTCAAGACTTCCCAGTGTGGTGCCATTCATTGAATATTTGCTTGTCAAATTGCTCCTTCCAAAGTGTAAAGCCTCGGCAGGATTAAATTCCATCTGTCACTCTTCTGCCCATTTGACCATCCCATCTATATCTTCCTGTTACCCAAGACTTTCAGCCTCACTGTTAACCACCCGGCCTACCTTTGTGTCATCCGCAAACTTACGGATCCTACCCCGCACATAGTCATCTAAGTCATTTATATAAATGATGAATAATAGGGGACTCAGCACAGACCCCTGTGGAACGCCACTGGCTTCCAGTCACTAAAGCAGCAATCTGTCATCATCCTCTGTCCCCTGCAGCTCAGCCAGCTTTGAATTCACCTGATCAAGTTCCCCTGGAAACCATGTCAATTTGCCTTCTTTACAAGTCTCCCATGTGTGACCTTGTCAAATGCGTTCTGAAATCAATGTATAGTACATAAACTGCACTACTCTCATCCATACAGTTAGTCACGTGCTCAAAAAATTAAATTAAATTTGTTGGGCATGACCTCTTTCTGACAAAGCCATGCTGACTATTCCTGATCAAACCTTGCCTCTCCAAGTGGAGATAGATTCTCTCAGAATTTTCTCCAGCAGTTTCCCTACGGACATGAGACACACTCAGGCTACATAGAAAGTGGCAGATATTTATACTGTAGGGTGAGGGAATGAAAGATGAGTCAGTCACTAGCTATGACTCACCTTTCATTCCCTCACCCGACAGTATAAATATCTGCCACTTTCTATGCCTTTTAGCTTTGACAAAGGGTCATCTGGACTCGAAACGTTAGGTCTTTTCTCTCCTTCTAGATGCTGTCAGACCTGCTAAGATTTTCCAGGACTTTCTCTTCTAGTTTCAGATTCCAGCATCCGCAGTAATTTGCAATTATCCCGGGATAGTTAGGTGTTCTCATGTTGGAAATGGTCATTACCTGGCTCTTGTGTGATGCGAATGTTCCTTGCCACTTGTCAGCCTGAACCTGGATGTTGTTCAGGTCTTGCTACATCTGGACAAAGACTGCTTCAGTATATGAGGGGTTGTGAATGACACTGAACGTTGTGAAGTCATCAGTGAACATCCCCACTTTTGACCTTATGACAGACTTCCTTACCATTTAGGAAATACTCCGCACATCTGTTCCTTCTACCAAAGTGAATTACCACAATTTTTACATATTATATTCCATCTGCCATGTTCTTGTCTACCAAGTCTGCCCAAATCCTCCTGTACTGCTTACATCTTCCTCACAATATACATTCCCACCTAACTTTGCATTATTCACGAACTTGGAAATATTACATTTGGTCTCCACACCCAAATTAGTGACATATATTGTGAATAGCTGGGACCAAGTACAGATCCTTGCTGTACCCCACTAGCCACAGCCTGCCAAAGTGAGAATGGCCTATTTATTCCTACTCTCTGTTGTCTGCCTATTAGCCAATCATAGAATTTACAGTGCAGGAGGCCATTTGGCCAATCAGGTCTGCACTGGCTCTTGAAAAGAGCACCCCACTTAAGCCCTCACCTCCACCATATCCCCGTAAACCAGTAACCCCACCTAACCCAAGGGCAATTTAACATGGCCAATCCACCTAACCTGCTCATCTTTGGACTGTGGGAAGAAACTGGAGCACCTAAAGGAAACCCACGCAGACACGGGGAGAATGTGCAGACTCCGCACAGACAGTGACCAAGCCGGAATTCGAACATGGGACCCTGGAGCTGTGAAATAACTGTGTTAACCAGTGCTACCGTGCTGCCCACAGCCAATCCTTAATCTTGCCTCCTATCTGTGGTGATATGATCTGCATAACTGTCTGCCATAGGGCCAGAATGTCGGCTTACCATTGGCCCTGGTCGGTCATGTGCCTCTCGACCGATTGGCCGAGAGGCTGAGTTAACCACGCCTCCATTAACGAGGTATAAATGGTCAGACGCCTGACGACCGTCCTTTCTATTGTAGACGATCGCAGAGCTGTGTTCTAGTCTATTAAAGCCTGACTCTGGTAAAGCACTCGCCTCGCGTACAATTGATGGCACATCACTATCCCATGTGCTTTTATCTTAATCATATCTCAATCTCCTGTGGGGAAGTTTATCAAAAGCCTTCTGAAAATCCAAATAAAGTACATCTATTGACTCTCCTTTATCAATTTTGTAAGTAACATCTCCAAAAAATCAACAAGTTCGGTCAAACATGACTTCTCATTCATAAATCCGTGCTGACAATGCCCAAGCAGATTATGATTGTTCAAATATCCATTTATCAGATCCTTTATAATAGATTCCAGCATTCTCCTAATACTGATGCAAGGCTAACAGGTCTGTAGTTCCCCGTTTTCTCTCTCCATCATTTTTTAAATAGTGGGGTGACGTTTGGTACGTTCCAATCGTCAAGAACCATTCCAGAATCTATAGAATTTTAGACGATGATCACCAATGCATCCACTAACACTGTAGTAAACTCCTTCAACACTTTGGGAACCATATCAGGATCAGGGGACTCATCAGCTTTCAGTCCCATTAATTTCTCCAATACAACCTTCTTAATTATACTGATACTCTTCAAATCCGCATTCTCCCGATTCCCTTGAATCTATACAGCTGGGAGATTTCTTGTTTCTCTCTGAACAAAAACAGACTTAAAGTAATGGCTTCTCTACCATTTCTCTATTCCCCATTATGAATTCTCCTGACTCTGACAAATGCTTTCTTTTTACATACTTTTTTATAGTCCATTTCAATGTTTTTTTGTTTTGGTTGCAGTCTTCTCCCTTTATCAGTTTCTGGGCCTTCCTTTGCTGTATTCTAAAAAGCTCCCAATCCTTACGTTTACCACTATTTCTGGCAACTTTGTTTAACTTTTATTTTGATCTTATACAATCCTTAACCTCCTTTGTCAGCTACAGTTGACTGCTTTTTGGGGGGTTTTGCATCATGAAGGAACGTATAGGTGCTCTGAGCTATATAATACAGTAGCCCCCCTTTATAACGCGGGTGTTGGGGTCCAAGACAGCCACCCGCGTTGCATCCGAGCCGCGGATATCCACGATGGAGGTTTTAAATTTATTTAAAAATCTATGCTAGCGCTTCCCCTTGTGAGTCTACGGGGGGCTGGGGGAGAGGTCAGACCCCCGTAGACTCACAATGGGAAGCGCTAGCATAGCTTTTTAAATAAATTTAAAACCCCCATCGTGGAACTAATTAAAACAGTGTCAATTTCAGCGGCCGGAGAGGGAAGCTGCTCTCTCACTGAAACAATCAGTCGGCCGCTGAAATTGACACTGCCGGCTGCTCTCTCCCTCCAATCAGTATCCCAGCAGCCACGGCCTGTACCCCAGCAGCCACAGCATGTACCCCAGCAGCCACAGCCTGAAGCCCAGCAGCCACAGCCTGTACCCCAGCAGCCACAGCCTGTACCCCAGCAGCCACAGTACCCCAGCAGCCACAGCCTGAACCCCAGCAGCCACAGTACCCCAGGAGCCACAGCCTGTACCCCAGCAGCCACAACCTGTAGCCCAGCAGCCACAGTACCCCAGGAGCCACAGCCTGTACCCCAGCAGCCACAATCTGTACCCCAGCAGCCACAACCTGTACCCCAGCAGCCACAGTACCCCAGGAGCCACAGCCTGTACCCCAGCAGCCACAACCTGTACCCCAGCAGCCACAGCCTGAACCCCAGCTACAGAGGGGAGGGGCGATGTGAGACCATGCTGGTCTTGCAGAGGCCCGTATGACCTCCTCCTGTGTTCTCTGCTCTCTCCCTCCAATCAGCCGGCAGTATCAATTTCAGCGGCCGGCTCACTTTGATCTGGAGAGGGAAGCTGCTCTCTCACTGAAACAATCAGCCGGCCGCTGAAATTGACACTGCCGGCTGCTCTCTCCCTCCAATCATAAACATTAAAACTTAAAGTTGGATTGGAGGGAGAGAGCAGCCGGGCAGTGTCAATTTCAACGGCCGGCTGATTGTTTCAGTGAGAGAGCAGCTTCCCTCTCCGGATCAAAGTGAGCCGGCCGCTGAAATTGACACAACTGACAGTTGGGGTCCATAAGCCCCCCCGCGGTATATCGCGAACCGCGGTATTGCGGAGCGCGGTATAACGGGGGACTACTGTAGTTCATTGAAGACTATCCATTGCCCATGTATAGTAAAACCTTGTAATATATTTTCCAAATCCACCTCAGTCAACTTGTCGTCCTTCCTTCATAATTTCCCACATTCAACTTTAAACCCTGGCTTCAAATTGAACTTCCTCACTTTCAAACATAATGGATGCAATCTAACCAAATTCACTCGAAGTGTGTTTGAGAGTGGGAAATGCCATGAGTTTCCTCACAGCCAACCTGGCGCTATTTAGACTATTAAGGAGGTCGCACATGCTTCACACCGCAAATGACTGTCCCACCAGCTGATTCTCCATGACTGAGAACAGCAGCTGCCCACTAACGAAAGGGAGCAGCACTTAAACCTGCCCTGCAGAGCAAATCATAGACAGCACGCTGCCTTGCCACCAAGGAGACAGAGTGTAGTAGAGACAGGGCACCCTGTCCACCCCGAGCGCGTTGGACGGTCAGCCAGTGTGGACTGGGAGGCAGCAGCAGGGGCCATCAATTTGGAAAATGTGACTAGGAGGATCACCACCCAGTGCCGCAAGAAGTTCAATGACCTCCACCGGGGCACACGGGTGATTTGGCACCAGCTCCCTGGCACCAATCCCACCTGCCTACCACAAAGCCCCCCCCCCCCCCCCCCCCCCCACCCCAACGGCCCTGCACTGCCATGTGCTCAGCACACCCTGGTATCGACTGGCACTCCCCACCCATGCTCATCAGTGGTGCACCCACCTTCTGAGGCCCCGTATCTTATCGCAGTGGGCAAAAGTAGTGGATACTCATCTCAGCAATGGGAATGTGCCAGTTAGATCGGTAGATCGGAAACCAGTCGACGCCTGGCAGTTCCCGATTTCGGCCTCTCCTGCTATCTAGCCGGCCCGGCGCGACTTGGTCAGTAGATCATGCCTTCTCAGGCAGGTTTGGCTGGATGTTGTCACTTTGTCGGGCAATGGGAAGTTTCATTCTGGGTTAGCTGACACTTAAGAGATCCCAATCTAACCAAATGGGAACTGAGTCCCATAGCGAACGCATTTATCCATGCGTTTTTCCAACATTCACAATGCCGAGAAACATCCCACTATCTAACACCCATCCGGTAAGATACGGGGCCTCAGTGGGTAATGTGCGATCGAAGCTGCACTCAGCCCCGTTTTCTGCTCTGAGGAGTTCCGCTTGCCACTTGCCGGAACTCCTCAGTGCAGAGGGAGAACGGGATACAATTTTAAAACAGCCTGGTAGTGCCACCCAGATACCTTGGCAGTGCTAAGGTGGTAATGCCAAGGTGCCCAGTTGCCAGAGGGAGAGCCATGGTACTACCCTGCTCTGTCCCTGACCACGCATTTAAAATCAGGTTATTCATATATGATGGATTCACACTGGGATTCAAAATGCTTATTTTTAATTGATAAACCAACTTTCCACTGTATCAAATAAAACTGCATCTACATACCGCTCAAATATACCAAGGAATGTCTTTTAAAGTAATATTTTTCATCATGTTTTAGACTGCTGCCCAATTGAGCTGATTAATGCAGATTTTGTGTTGGCAATGTTTTAACTTTTATACAGAAACTCAAGAACCTTTTTTAAAGTTCAAAGTCAGCACAACTTACAGCACACAAAGTGGAAGTTCTATCGCCATTGTAATACAAAACAGTCGAAAGAAGGGCGCTCAATGGGCAGCGTGTTTTCCTGCAGCGGAATTGGCTCACCATTGGCCGTCATTGGGACATTCTGTTCCCTCCAAAGCCAATGGCTATTTGCATTTCTCGCCGCCGCATCACTGCCGTGAGGGGTTGGTTGCTTTCGGCGGGAAAGGCCAGAAATATTTGCTGAAGTAGTTAGAATAGAGTGGTGGCTTGCCCAATGAAGATGACAAAGTACAGATTTTCAGTATTCATGAATCCATGGTAAATCTTTGATTGTTTCATAAATTTCTATTATTGCTTCTCACCTCAAAATTCTTGGCAGCTCTTTCCCAGAGAACAATATGAAATCGAGTCAGAATATCTGATGCAAGTCGTTTCCCTGTGTAATGGCCTAAATTTGATAATCAGAAAAAATTGACTACAATGAAAGTATGCAGAAATGGTTGACAACTATGGAATAAACATTACCATTCAGATTTGATAAGAACACTGCTTTTCTGCCTTGACGCTAACTTCTATACAAGTGGTTCTCAAAAACCTAGTCCGTAGCAAATTAGCCCGACCTGTCACCTTTGCAGTAAAGTCCCGCTTTTCATAACTTTCTTGTTTGTGTTTTCACTTTCCTGCACTTTACACACCGCATCGCCTATTGCCTGAGCCATGTTTGAGCATCCACGTTTGAAATGTCCAAGCCTCTGCACTGATTGTGAGAGTTTAGGTCTCCTTTCTGAGGAAGGATGTTCTTGCTCTCAAGGGTGTGCAACAACGGTTACCAGACTGATTCCAGCGATGGCGGGATGAGGAGAGATTGACTAGGTTCGGATTGTTTTCGCTGGAGTTCAGACAAATGAGGGGATCTCATAGAGACTTATAAAATTCTAACAGGACTAGATAGGGTGGATGCAGGGAGGGTGTCCTCGATGGTGGGTGCGTCCAGAACCAGGGGTCACAGTCTGAGGTTTCGGGTTAGACCATTTAGGACAGAAATGAGGAGCCATTTCTTCACCCAAAGAGTGGTCAGCCTGCAAAATTCATTACCACAGAAAGTAGTTGAGGCTAAGACATTGAATACATTCAAGAGGCGGCTAGATTTGGAACTTGAGGTGAATTGGATCAAGGGTTATGGGGAGAAAGCAGGATTAGGCGATTGAGTTGGGCGATCAGCGATGATCGTGATGAATGGCAGAACAGGCTGGTAGGGCCTGTTCCTGCTCCTATCTTCTGTTTCTTTGACAGGTACAACCTTAAGAGTACATCTCAAGTGTGGTATCAGTTCATTTCCATGAAGGTATAAAGGCTTATGGTGTTCGGGCGGGAAAGTGAGCTGAGTCCACAAAGAAACAGCCACGATCTCATTGAATGGCGGAGCAGGCTCGAAGGGCCAGATGGCTTACTCCTGCTCCTAGTTCTTTATGTTCTTATGTTTCACTCACAGTGACTTGCATAGATAACCTAGGATCCCCATCCAAGGTCGATCGCTCTGGATGTCCACCTTCGCCAACTCGCGAGTTGTCATTCCTTGTGACTCGAGACATTTCTCTAACTGGTCCATCGCTCCTTGCAGAAGTGCTCCTGCTCCCTCAATGGCCTTCGACCAGTCACCATGCATCTCCTTTGCTGGCAAAATTCCTCTTTGAAAAAGACCATCAGTTACTTCATCTGGGGTTTTCCCACTGGCAACGGCTCGTCCCCCTCTGCCATGACTACAATTGTTGCTGTCCCTTCCAGCTCATGAGCCAGGTCTTTAACTGTTTTATGCTGGGTCTGGAACCCAGTAGATATGCCAATCTTGGAGAACATCTCCCTCTACACCACTTCCAGGCGACAGAAGCATGGGTATTTATCCACTTTTAAATGGTGGCCAGACCTATCGTAAGTGCTTCAAAGCTTCCTGTCTTGTTGTAAACTACTGAAAGGATCAGCTTCTTGCACAGACCAAGATCCTTCATTCCCCATACCAAAAAGCTTCATCTCTCAGATCAAGAGCCATCAATTAAATAACTATTTGAAAAAAAAAAATGAAAATCGCTTATTGTCACGAGTAGGCTTCAATGAAGTTACTGTGAAAAGCCCCTAGTCGCCATATTCCGGTGCCTGTCCGGGGAGGCTGGTACGGGAATCGAACCGTGCTGCTGGCCTGCTTGGTCTGCTTTAAAAGCCAGCGATTTAGCTGAGTGAGCTAAACCAGCCCCAGCCATTCCCCTGCAGAATAGATATACCATTTTGGATACTATGGAGGGGAATGGCCTCTCAGGGGTAAAACAGCAACAGCCAAACTCGTGGCACCACGGTTGGATCTTCTGCAGAGGGTAGGAGTAATAAGTGTGACAGTGAAATAATTATAGGGAATTCAATTGTAAGGGGAATAGGTAGGCGCTTCTGTGGCCGCAAATGTGACTCCAGGATGGTATGTTGCCTCCCTGGTGCTATGGTCAAGGATGTCCCGAAGTGGGTACAGGGCATTCTGGAGGGGGAGGTGGAACAGCCAGTGGGCATGGTACACATTGTTACAAACGACATAGGTAAAAAAAAGGAAGAGGTCCTAAAAGCAGAATACAGGGAACTAGGAAGGAAGTTAACAAATCGGACCTCAAAAGGTAGTGATCTCAGGATTACTACCGGTGCCGCGCGCTAGTCAGAGTAGAAATTACAGGATATATAGGATGAATACGTGGCTGAAGAGATGGTGTCAGGGGGAGGGTTTCAGATTCCTGGGGAATTGGGCTCGGTTCTGGGGCAAGTGGGACCTGTACAAACTGGACGGGTTACACCTGGGCAGGACTGGAATTAATGTCCTCGGGGGCCAGAGTGGTTGGGGAGGGTTCATAAGAAGTCTTACAACACCAGGTTAAAGTCCAACAGGTTTGTTTCGAACACAAGCTTTCGGAGCACTGCTCCTTCCTCAGGTGAATGAGGAGGGGAGGGTTCAAACTAATATGTCAGGGGGGTGGGAACCTACGCAAGGAGTCAGAGAAAGAGGGAGCAAGGACAAAGCAAAAGGTAGAAAAGTAAATAAGAAAATTGATAGGTGGAGAAACTAAGGACAAAATTCAAACAGGGCAGTAGAGAAAAATATTGGGAGCAAGACAAGCAGTGTGAAAAAGACAAACTTAAAGGCTCTGTGCCTTAAAGCAGGGAGCATTTACAATAGAGTGGATGAACTAATCGCGCAGATAGATATAAATGGGTATGATATAATTGAGATTACGAGACAATACTGCAGGGTGAACAGGCATGGGAACAGAATGTCCCAGGGTTTTAAGTCTTTAGGAAGGACAGGCATAAAAGAAAAGGTGGTGGCGTGGCACTGCTGGTTAAAGAGGAAATTAACACAATAGTGCAAAAGGATATCAGCTCTGTCAATGTGGAATCTATATGGGTAGAGTTGAGAAATACCAAGGGACAAAAAAATCTTAGTGGGTGTCATATATAGACGCCCAAACTGCACTGGTGAGGTTGGGAATGGCATTAAACAAGAAATTTGAGATGCATGCAGTAAGGGAATATCGGTGATCATGGGTGATTTTAATCTTCACATAGATTGGGCAAATCAAATTGGCCACAATGCCATAGAGGAGAAATTCCTGCAGTGTATACGGGATGGTTTTCTGACCAATATGCGGAGGAACCAACTGGAGAGCAGGCCATGTTAGACTGGGTACTGTGTAATGAGAAGGGAATCATAGCCAATCTAGCTGTACGATACCCCTTGCAGATGAGCGGCCAAAACATGATAACAATTTTTTATCAAGGTGGAAAGTGAAGTAGTTGATTCGGAGACTAGGATGCTGAATCTTAATAAAGGGAACTATGAAGATATGAGGCGCGAGTTGGCCTTGATATATTGGGGAGAGTTACTGAAAGGGATGACAGTGGATAGACAATGGCAAACATTCAAGGAATGCATGGAGGAACGACAGCAACTGTTCATTCCTGTCTGGCACAAAAGCAAAGGTGGTAACAGGGCCAGTCCACGCTGAAAGGAAATTAGAAATAAAATCCGATACAAGAAGTAGAAGCATACAGATTGGCCAAGAAAAATAATAGGTCTGAAGATTGAGAGCAGTTTTGATTTCAGCAAAGAAGGACAAAGGGATTGATTAAGAAGGGAAAAGTACAGTACGAAAGGAAGCTTGCAGGCAACATAAAGACTGACACGAAGAGTTTCTACAGGTATGTGAAGAGAAAGAGATTGGTAAAGAGAAATGTAGGCCCACTACAAAAAGAAACAGGGGAATGCATAATAAGGGACAAAGAAATGGCTGAGCAATTAAATACATACTTTAGTTCCGTCTTCACAAATGAGGATACAAATCAGATCCCAGAAATGTTGGAGAATGAACAGTTTAGTGAGGGAGGAACTGAGGGAGATCAATATTGGTATGGTGAGAAATGGTGCTAGGAAAACTGATGGAATTGAAGGCGTATAAATACACAGGGGCTGAGAATCTGCATCCCAGAGTGCTAACGGAAGTGGCTCTGGAAATAGCGGATGCATTGGTGGTCATCTTTCCGGGATTCTATAGACTCTGGAACTGACCCTGTAGATTGGAGGGTAGCTCACATCACGCCGATATTCAAAAGGGAGGGAGAGAAAAAACAGGGAATTATAGACCAGTAAGTCGAACATTCTGAGTGGGGAAAATGCTTGAATCCATTATCAAGGACTTTATAGCGGAACATTAGAAAACAGTGGGAGGAAGAGTGAGAATCAGCATGGATTTATGAAGGGAAAATCATGCTTGACTAATCTGTTGGAATTCTTTGAAGAGGTAACCAGTACAGTCGACAAGGGGGAGCCAGTCGATGTGGTATATTTGGACTTTCAGAAGGCGTTTGACAAAGTCCCGCATAAGAGATTATTGTGCATAATTAAAACGCATGGATTGGGGGAAATATATTGATGTGGATAGAAAACTGGTTGGCAAAGAGGAAACAAAGAGTAGGGATTAATGGGTCCTTTTCAAATTGGCAGGCAGTAATCAGTGCTGGGATCGGTGATGGGACCCCAGCTAGTCACAATATATATTAATGATTTGGATGAGGGAACAAAATGTAACATCTCAAAGTTTGCAGATAATACCAAATTAGGTGGGACGGTGAATTGTGACGAGGATGCAGCGATCCTACAGCAAGATCTGGACAGGTTGGGTGAGTGGGCAAACCAATGGCAGATGCAGTGTAATTTGGATAAGTGTGACATTTTTCATTTTGGAAGCAAAAACAGGCAGGCGGATTACTTCCTGAATGGTTATAAATTGGGAGAGGTGAGTGTGCAGCGGGACCTGGGTGCCCTATCGCATCATTCGCTGAAGGTAAGCTTGCAGGTGCAGCAGCGGTTAAAGAAGCTAATGGCATGTTGACCTTCATTGCAAGAGGTTTCAAGCATAGAAGCAGGGATATGTTTGCAATTGTACAGGGCCTTGGTGAGGCCACACTTCGGAGTATTGTGTGCAGTTCTGGTCTCCTTCTCCGAGGAAGAATGTTCTTGCTCTCGAGGGAGTGCAGCGAAGGTTACCAGACTGGTTCCAGGGATGGCAGGACTGTCATAGGAGGAGAGATTGACTAGGTTGGAATTGTTCTTGCTGGAGTTCAGAAGAATGAGGGGGGATCTCATCAAGACTTATAAAATTCTAGCAGGACTAGACAGAGTAGATGCAGGGAAGATGTACCAATGATGGGTGTGTCCAGAACCAGGGGTCACAGCCTGAGGATTCAGGATAAACCATTTGGAACAGAGATAAGCAGACATTTCTTCACACAAATAGTGGTGAGCCTGTGGAATTCATTACACAGGAAGTAGTTGATGCTAAAATTTTGAATATATTCAAGAGGCGGCTGGATATAGCATGGGGAGAATGGGATCAAAGGCTATAGGAAGAAAACAGGATAAGGCTATTGAGTTGGATGATCAGCCATGATTGTGATGAATGGCGGAGTCGGCTTGAAGGGCCAAAAGGCCTCCTGCTCCTATCTTCTATACGTTTCTATTTATGTATCAGAATTACAGTGCAGAAGGAGGCCACCCGGCCCATCGAGTCTGCATCGGCCTTGGAAAAAGCACCCTATCCAAGCCCACACCTCAACCCTTTCCACACACCTCCATACCCCACCTACCCTTTTTTGGACGCTCAGGGCAATTAGAATAGCCAATCCAGCTCACCTGCACATCTTTGGACTGAGGGAGGAATATGGAGCACCTGGAGGAAACCCACGCAGACACGGGGAGAACGTGCAGACTCCACACAGGCAGTGACCCTAGCCGGGAATCGAACCTGGGACCCTGGAGCTGTGAAGCAACTGTGCTAACCACTATGCTACAGTGCTGCCCTAGCTCCCATGTCTCCAGTGCAGAGTCGAGGGGAGAAGACTGCAAACAGGAGAATATTATAGGGCAGACACAAGGTGGCCCAATAATTCAGCAATGTTTCTCTGCAGGTTCTCCTCCAGGCTGCGCACAAATGGCTTGCATAAAGATACCCTACCCCAACCCAAGGAAATCTGGATGGAGGTGGTAGCGATGGTGAGCAGCAATGGGGTCCAGCATTACATTTGCATTGCCAGGATGAGTGTGACTGAATGATGTGTACACTGTGGCTTTCACGTGGGCAAGACATGTGGGTTGCAACATGGGACGGCTTGGTAGGACGAGTAAAAGGTTTGTACACCCCAGCAGCAACTGCCTAATGAGGAATAGCTGCATATGGGGATAGGCATCTGCCTCTTAGTGCCAGCATCCTCCAACTATTGTGAGAGTGGATGTATGTGACACAAGGGAGCCCCCATCATGAAGGATGCCAACTGACAACGGGATAATTTGGTTATTGTGTGGAAACTCACTTTCCCCATATTTGCAGGAGTAAAGGACTTACAACACAGGAAAACACAGATGAAGCCGGACATCTCAACTCTGACAACAAGTGAGGAGGCTCTCGACATGGCTGGATGCAAGGGACTCTAGGTTATAGCAGATAGCAAAATCAGAGTCCATCATGAAGGTAGTGAGGAAGCTTCAAGCTCGGTGTTCACTGATGGGTTTAAATGAAAAGGTGCTTTAGGCCTGGATGAAAAGAGGAACTGGGTAGGGCTTTGCTCGGTTAGTTTTCTTCTCCAATGCACATTTACGTACTCAGAAGGGATGGGATGTTGCTTTAACAGGGATCCTGCATTCCACTTCCGAGATGTGGCAACCTCAGAAAATTCAGTACAATGCCATTACTCCGCAACCACCATCAACACAGATACTTTCATGAAAGTGGGTATGCGTTCAGGACACTATTCAGGCTCACAATCTGATCAACACCTCACAGCTGCACAGGGAGGGCAGTTGGAGAACTGTCGGAGACCGTGCACATACTGAGCTGTGGGCTGACGACGAGGCTGTTGTACTGGGCACACAGAATTTCCTGGTGTTGCAGCAACAAGCAGGGAAACATCAGGTGGTGCTGCCAGAAACCATGCGCCGATGATGGAAGAGTCCATCCAGGACATGAGGCTGCCATGTCTTCCACCATGGAGAGCATGAAGCAGTCATGAAGAGCCAGATTCAGCGTACTATTCTTGTGCTGTTGGATCTGCTTGTGTACCATCACTTTGACCATGAGCTCTATGCAGTAACGGCCAGGTAAGGTTTGGGGCAAGCACCAAGACTGCCATCTCCCATAGTTGCCATTGCTCACAGGTCCCTCTGTCAGTGACTGAACTCCTTTCAGTAGACATGGCCACAGGAGAGGCAATTGCACCTGTAGAGGACCTTTTCAGCATGCCAGGGTTCTCCAAAGGTCAGTCACAAAGTTCCTCTCAAGCTATATGGTATCTCAATCAGATGTGTGCCTCTACCTCCACTGCAGATGCCAGGGCCACGCCTCATCAATGTACTCGGAAGTGTATTTGAAGGAGCACCCAGATACACCAGCATGTCATGGGTGGTTATACTTTAAATTCTGGTGATTAGCCTTTTCATCTTACTAAATTGTATGGGTGTATATATTGTTGCATCCTTTATTCAGTGCTGTTATTTGCTCATTTGCAATGTGAACACTTGCATCCTTATCTGCTGTCCTAAATAGAAAGGTGGAGCGAGGTCCCCTTGCTGGATGGGATAACATGGACAGAGAGATTGTGCACTGGATGCGAATAAATATGAAGTGTGATGATGTGTGTTGGTGTTCTTATGCAGCAAGCAGCCCAGCACTGCTGGAAGTGGGTGGAATGAGATTGTCACAAGACTCTTTTGTGCATCTTTCCAAGATTTGCATCTCAAGTATGGCGTCACATTTACTGCTGAAGGAGACAATAGGCTGAGAACGTCAAAATTTGACTTGCCTCTGTTTTCTCTTGGTCCCCTTTACGACCAGTGATAGATTGGTGGCTATTGTGGAGCCGAGGTAACGTAAAGCTATCAGCAACAACCAGTGTAATGTTATCCATATTGATAGATGGCAGTACAGCAATATCCTAATTATTTTGACTTCTGATGCTGACTCTCAAATGAAACTGTGTGAGAGACTCTGACCATTTACTATTGAACGTCTTCCTTAATATAGATCTCAAAGGGTTCCAATGTTACCCTTCAAAGGTGACCTAATCAGTATTATCATGGAGAGAGGAGATAACATTGAGAAAATTTGGAGAGCAGACAATTTTTGCTAGAAGCTTAAATAGATCACCTGTGCTCTTATAGTTGAATGTCTTTGTGATGCCAATGCTGGCAATTTATATTGGTCTTATGTACAACATTTCTCTTGAAGCTGCCGGACTGAGATCATGTCAATTGAGAGCGTCCCTGGGTGAATCAACACAGGGATTTCAACCCGGTTCTGCAGCCTGAACAGAAAAACATTAGCAATTACTTTTCCCGTAAAAGGGAGATGTCTAGATAGTTGTTTCAATTCTTGCTGTGATGAATGGAAGAAATTGGCATATTTTATGTTTTATAATTCTTGGAGTAATGTTAACATCTGGGTTAATATGCATGCGAGCAGTATGACTGCTAGGGTGGTGGTTAAGCTGTCTTAAAAGTAAGGTAATCATTAATTTGCAGGTGAAATTTTCTGCTAATAGATCTTGAGAACCATTTACTTGTTTACAGATAGCTAGCTCATGGTGTATAGATTAGGTTTGAAGGACCCCTGGGGTGTAGATAATTTATATGGGATATTGTGTTTGGTCCTGGCTAAACAAGTCAAGGGACATCTTGAAGGGAGAGTCGAAATAATCCCTTATGCTTTGGAAACAGATTACACAGAGAAGTCTGTTCATTTGCTGTAGGAATGTCGGCTTCCGGTGCATGATGAATTCAGGTGGCATAGCATCAGTATTTGGAAGTTCGCTCATGTCAAATCAAGAATAATAACTTGCTAAACATCTACACTGTGATTCAATTTCCAACTTTGTCATGGCGGGCAGGTTTTCTCTGGAGTCTAAAGCTTCCTCAGTGTCAGTGTATTCTCCCTAGACTGCAACTCAAAGTAGTGTTTTATTCAGGTAGGAAGTATGAATGATGTTGAAGGGATGACGGCATTTCTGTTTTGAATTTTTAAAGGCAACAACCAGGGTTTTATTTGCTTGACATTTGCAACAAATGATCTGTATCACTGTCAGTGCTGAATGTGTTGAGAAACTGGTAATGATCAGGTCGAGCTGGTACCAGTGCCCTGATCTAGGATGTGTTTGCACACTTTGTGGCATTTGTTCTGCAAAGTGTTACACAAATTCTTGGTGGCAGCAAAGCTCAAGTACTTTCTGTGCAATCTCATTTATCTTTCATAGGCCATGAAGTCGGAGACAGGAGACCTATGCCACATGGTCCACAGCCAATCTTGCATGGAAGACAACTATGATCCTGGAACCCTCATTGGGTCATATTGTAGCATTGGGCGAAGGAGATCGAAGGATATACAAAATGAAAAATGGTACTAAAAAATATATATTTTTCTTCAAATGAATTCTCCGTGAGTTCTGGCAGAATGCATTTTCACTGAAATGAAATGAAAATCGCTTATTGTCACGAGTAGGCTTCAAATGAAGTTACTGTGAAAAGCCCCTAGTCACCACATTCCGGCGCCTGTTCGGGGAGGCTGTTACGGGAATCGAACCGTGCTGCTGGCTTGCCTTGGTCTGCTTTCAAAGCCAGCGATTTAGCCCAGTGAGCTAAACAGCCGATTGAATAGAATGTCTTCTCTTCCTGTTGATGAAGGCTGCAGGTTTGTTCAAGGGAGCTTTGATGACCACATGTGTGCAATCAAACACACCTAATCCTTGTGGAAAGATTTCAATGGTCCCGAAGGCAACACTCCACTCTGCCTGGATATCAGAGTCATTGCGGTAGCACATAATTTTTTTTTAAAATTATTTAAAAATAAATTTAGAAAGCCCAATAATTATTCACCAGTTAAGGGGCAATTTAGCGTCGCCAATCCACCTAGCCTGCACAGTGTTGCGGGCATGAAACCCACGCAGACATGGGGAGAATGTACAAACTCCATACAGTGACCCGGAGCCGGGAACAAACCTGGATCCTCAGCGCCGTAGCCAGCAGTGCTAACCATTGCGCCAGCCTGCCGCCACTTGTGCGCTTGCACATAACCTTTCCAGCCCTCTTCAACAAGACATTAGTTATTAAACAGTTAAATATCTATTTATCAAATTAGGCAGCAGAAGGCATTCTGATGGTTCAAAATTGTTTCATTGCAATAATATAGTTCAGCACAAACAACTGGTTTCCACTCCAACTTTCTGCATCTCCCTGTCCAGAACCAATCTCCTTACTGAGGAAAAATTCAGCTATTAAGTTCAAGTCACAATGACCATCACCTGCTCTCAATTCACTCTGCAGATTGTCTTTCTTAACTCTGAAAGGGACCTGCAGTTCCAACATGGTGATCTCCTTAATGGAGTGGCGAGGCGCTACCTGGATATCCCCACGTTTCTTGGTGGATCCTGGAAGGATGCATGGAGGCGACTTTCAGACTCTCAAGTCACCGAGTGCCAAAACGGTTCCATTAATTGCAGGTTATGCTGTCACTTCAAAGTGAAAGTCTCTCTGGCACGAGCATTACGACATCTGGAGGCAGTTCATTTGGCTTCAGGACACCCTATGTCCCATTTTCACTGCTCTTGTTGTTGTTTCCCCGTGACATAATTCTGCAGCTGTCCAGCCACATGCAGCATCTTTTGCCTTGCCATTGCAGCAATGGAATTGGTGACTCTGGCTGATGTGTCACTACTTTTGCACGTAGGGTCAAGGCAGATTAGGTGAATGAGTCTCATGCATCTTTCCTCCCCTTTGCTGCCCTTGCCAGGCATTTAAATAGCACCTGCCATAGAGTGGAGTCCAGAAAAGCTGAGTCAAAAGAAATTCCTACACATAGCTAGGAAATACAGCAACTAAGAAACAGACTAGCTAGGAAATACAGCAACTAAGAAACAGACTAAGTCCCAGCCGAGACCATCCTGAGATTCCAGCTTTTATCTCGGGGAATTAATTAGCCCACTGTTGGGCCTCTGTCCCTCAGCGGGGGTGCACGTACTCCGCCCTCTGGGGACATCAATCAGGTCGTCCCCATGGGTCTTGTGGGGGTTGTAACATCCTTCTCTCCCGAAGTCCCAAAGTCCCTCTGTTGCAGGGAATAGAAGATGTTGTCTTTTATGCTTTGCCTGCGGTTGCACCACTTGCTGTTGTGGGACTGGGTTGGTGGCATGTGGCACGTTCGGGACCGTCGTTTTAGTTGGCACCATTGGCGACCATCCCCTGACGATGCCATCAGCAGAGAACACGAATGACTGAGTATCAATGTTTATTTTTATAAATTTAGATTACCAATTATTTTTTTTCAATTAAGGGGCCAATTTAGCATGGCCAATCCACCTACTCTGCACATTTTTGGGTTGTGGGGGCGAAACCCACGCAGACACGGGAAGAATGTGCAAAACTCACACGGACAGTGACCAGAGCCGGGATCGAACCTGGGACCTCAGCGCCGTGAGGCGGTTGTGCTAACCACTAGGCCACCGTGCTGCCCTCGGAGTATCAATGTTGTATCCCGATCCTACATGCATTTGTGTTGGGGTCCCCAGGCCCCATTGTGCTGGGCCGGAGTGGCTGGAAGACACTTCCTCCAGCGGGGTTTGTTCTGATGCTGGTCCCCTGCTTCCGGTGGTGGTCTAACTGCTTCCATACTGTCTGTGCCCGTGTTTTTTATTGAATATGATGTTGGTCAAGTCTGGCGCACCACGGGTCTCTGGAATCCACCGTGCATCGTCTCTAAAGTTGCGGACATATACTGCATCACCTGGTGGAAATCTCTGGCTTGCTTTCTGCCAGCTTTGGAACTGCATCTGAAGGTCTTGACGCTTATATACTTTTCCGCTGATATCATGGAACTTCAGGCTAAGGCAGCTTCTGAGCCTCCGGCCCATCAACAGTTCAGCCAGTGCCAATGTAGTCGTAACGTGTGGCGTACTCCGGTAGCTGAACAAAAGCGCCCCCAGCGTCGTCTCCATGGATCCTGTTGCCTATTGCCTTATACCTTCTTGAAAGTCTATACCGCTCGTTCAGTCAAACCATTTGAGGAAGCATGTATTGGGGTGTCCGGATGTGCTTCATCCCACTAGTCTTCGTTGAAGTGTGCAAAATTTCTCCCTGGTGATCGGGATTCGTGACGAATACCTCTGGGATGCCCTGGGTACTGAAGAAGAGTCGTAGTTTCTCAACAGTGGCCTTTGAAGTGATGGACTACATTCGATGAACATCTAGCCATTTGGAATGAGTGTCAATTATCAGTAAGAGCATTGAGCCTTGAAAAGGTCCGGCTAAATCTGCATATAGGCGCATCCAAAGGCCGACCCGGCCATTCCATGGGTGGAGTGATGTGGCTGGTGGGAGCTTCTGATGCTCTTGGCATGTGGTGCATTGCTGGGCTAGTTGCTTGATTTCAGCATAGAGGCCTGGCTACCGTACGTAACTCCTGAATAGCATTTTAATTTTTAACACCCCCGGATGCCCACTGTTCAGATCTTGAATTATGATCTGCCTGACCTGGCGTGGGATCACAACGTGAGCTCCCCACAGAAGGATGCCGAACTCCACACCAAGCTCTTCCTGCTTGGTCACAAAAACCCACTGCTCCTTTGGCAGTTTCCCTTGCTGGCACCCATGTAAGATGACATAGAACAAAGGATACAACACAGGAACAGGCCCTTTGGCCCTCCAAACCTGTACCAGTCATCATTCTAACCTTTGCCAAAACCCTCAGCACTTCCTTGTGCCGTATCCCTTTATACCCATCCTATCCATGTTTGTCAAGATGTCTTTTGAACAACGTATCTTCTTCCACAACCTCCCGTGGCAACGCATTCCAGGTACTCACCCTCGTAAAAAAACCTGTCTCGCACAACTCCTCCAAACTTTGCCTCAAGGACATTAAACCTATGCCCCCTGGTGACTGACCGCTCCACTCTGGGAAAGAGTGCCTACCCATCCACTCTATCCATGCCCCTCATAATCTTGTAGACCTCTATCAACCTCCGTTACCCCTCAACCTCCGTCTTTCTAATGAAAACAGTCCGAGTCTATTCAGCCTCTCTACATAGCTAACACCCTCCAGACCAGGCAACATCCAGGTAAACCTCCTCCGCACCCTCTCCAAAGCCTCCACATTCTTCTGGTAGTGTGGCGATCAAAATTGTGCGCAATATATTATTCCAAGTGCGGCCTAACCAAGGTTCTATACAACTGTAGTATGACTTGCCAGTTTTTATACTTAATGCCATGTCCAATGAAGGCAAGCATTCCGTTATGCTTTCTTGACTACCTTGTCCACTTGTGTACTTACCTTCAAAGATCTGTGGACATGCACGCCCAGATCACTCTGACTTTCTGTGTTCCAAAGAGTTTTGCAATTTACGGTATATTTCCCCTCTATGTCAGACCTACAAAAATGCATTACCTCACATTTGTCCAGGTTAAACACAATTTGCCATTCTCTGCCCCAAGTCTCCAGCCTATCTATGTCCTGCTGTATCTTCTGATAATCCTCAAGCACTATCTGCCATGCCACTAACCTTGGTGTCATCCGTGAACTTACTAATCAGACTGTCTACATTTTCCTACAAATAGTTTATGTACACTACAAACAAGAGGGTCATGCACAGATCCTGTGGAACACCACTAGTCACAACCTTCCATTCAGAAAAACACCCTTCCACACTTACCCTTGGCATAACTTTGCCAACAGTGGGACCTTCTGTGTCCAATCGCATATTTGTTCAGCGGCACTGGCAAGGCATTCATGAAATTTAAGATCAATACGACCTCGTCAGTCCTTGTGGGGAGGGGGGAGAAAGAGTGTCGGCAATGAGAGTCAGCTCAGAACTGCGTGCCCAGGTGATGCTCAAACCCATACTCGTACGTTGTTATCGTACGTTGTTAACAAGAGGGCCCATCGCTGTATCTGGGCAGATGCTATTGGTGGAATTGCCTGGTCTTCTTAAAACAATCCGAGCAGTGACTTCTGGTCCATTATGATGGTGACCTGACACCCACACACATACTGGTGAAAATTATTCATCGCAAAGACAACGGCTAGCCCTATTTTCTCAATCTGGACATTATCACGTTCCGCAGGGGCCACAGTCTGGGATGCATAGACTGTCAGTCTCTCCTGTCCGGCATCCATGCGGTGTGATAAAACCGCCCTGGTTCCGTACGGAGAGGCATCGTAAGTGACCAAAAGGGGCTGATGGGTCGTAATGGGTCAACAACTCTGATGACGACAATTGCTGCTTCACCGTGGCAAAGGCTTTTTCCTGTAACACACATTTTGATGTTTCATCAGAAGCATGTGCAGCAGTCAAGGACCGTCACCAGGTCAGGGATAAATTTAACATAATAATTCACCAGTCCAAAGAACAACGGCAATTCAGTCACATTCTGTGTCATGGGGGCTTTTTGATTGCTCGCATCGTCTCCTCTACTGGGTGCAGGCCATCCCGGTCAACATAATAACCTAAGTACATCACATCTTTGGCGTAGAAAATACATTTTCCTCTCTTAAAGCAGACGCCACTCTTGAAAACCCGCGAAAGATTTCCTCCAAGCTGATGACACTCTGCATGGCAACCTTGTATATTCCTAGAGGCCTATGTGGCTATTAATGGTCACACATTTTCTGGAATCTGTGTCCAGCTCCAATTGGAGGTATGTGTGAATAATATAGAGTTTTAAAAAAGTGTATCCTCCCACCTACTTTGCGTAGAGGTCCTCTATTCGCAGCATCAGGTATCTGTCCAAATGAGAGGCCTTGGTTACTGTTAGCTTATAATCACCACACAAGCGGACAATTTTGTCTGGTTTCTCTACTGGAACTACAGGTGCTGCCCATTCTGCAAATTGTACTGGCTGGGTAACCCCGAGGCTTTCCATGCAATTGAATTCATCCTCCACATTTGTCAGCAATGCGTAGGAAACTGGGCTGGCCCTGAAATACTTTGGTTGGGCCTCAGAGTCTATGTGCATCTCGGCCATGCTACCTTTGATTTTACCCAGGCCCTTCTCAAAGATTTCCAGGTTCTTCTTCAGAATTTTGTACAATACCCCAGTGCCCACCTTGAAAATCCGCTGCCAGTCTAAACAGATGTGGAGATGCCGCCGCTGGACTGAGATGGACACAGCAAGAAGTCTCATAACAACGCCAGGTTATAGTCGAACAGGATCTATTTGAAATAACAAGCTTTCGGAGCACTGTTCCTTTCATCAAGTGAAGTCACTTGATGAAGGGGCAGTGCTCCGAAAGCTTGTCATTTCAAATAAACAATTGGACTTCAACCTGGTGTTGTGAAACTTCTTACTGAGGCTAAACAGAACCTCTGGAGCTAATCACAGCCCAGCAGACTCGAGCCGGGAGTCTGCACTATTGCCAAGGGCAACATGACGAACTTCTATCTGTCGGCAACTGGGGTCATTGTTGTACCTGCGATGGATGGCGGTTCCCCCGTGTATGTTACCAACCCTGCCTCGGTGTCCCTTACGTTCAAATGCTAAATTCCAGTGCTGATCTTTTTGAGAATCTGCCATCTTATCACTGAGATTGCAGCCCACGTGTCCAGCACCATTTCGACTGGATGACCATTCACCTGAAAAGTGATTTTGATGAGGGAAACCTTCTGTGTGATGATGCAATTCAACTGTATGCACTCATCCTCGTCAGGCTTCTCTAGGTGGAGGGTCCTGGCTCTAGGAAGGTGTTTTCCACAACCAGGGTGACGTGCTTGTTAGCTGACCCGGCGTTGCAGACCATGCAGTTCGTCCAGACACAGTTGCTGCATCTCTATGAATCCTCCTCCAGTGTGGTTCTAAGGAGAAGCCTCGCACGGCTGCAGCGGCCCTCGGCTCATGTGTCGGACGGTGTTCGAGCATGGACAGGATCCCAAAGGTCCCACTCCGAGGGGGCGCCGCTTGTTTGAATGGGGAGGGCCTACGCCAGTCACCTCCATCCCCGTCTGACCCAGGAACTCCTGGACTCATTTTCCCAGTCTCCTGTGAGAGGGAGATCCAAGTGCCCATTTTTGACATCCAATGACGGTCCAGTCAGCAGTTTCCTCTCGGTCGTCATGTTGTTTACTCTACAAACAAGGAAGTCTCATTGCATCTTGGATAGGAATAGCCCATAGTCACAGTGTTTCGTCAGTTTGCCTAACTGAGTGCTCGCTTCAGCAGCACATATCCTAGTGTGCCTAATCGTGTTAGAAACTCAGTAACAGACTCCCCTGGGATTCTCTCGGTCATGTTAATTTGGTATCTTTCGATAATGAACAATGACATGGGGTCGTAGTGGTTGGTCACGAGCACTACCAATTCCTCAAATGTCTTGGGAGTCTGGGGCATTTAAGAAACAGTGCAAACCGTGCTCATTTGCAGAAACCTTGCTCATTTGCAGCCGGAGTCCGAGAGGCCTGCTGTTGCATCTGTTGTTCTCTTTTATCCTCGTCGCCAATAGCATAGTCAATGTAAAGACCCAAAAAGATTTGTCAAACGTACTTTATTTCCTACTCATAGTTAGGAAATACAGCAACAAAGCAACAGTCCCAAGTCCCAGCCGGGCCCATCTGATTTACTTGCTCCTTCCTGGGCTGGTTTTATCTCAGAGAATTAACAAGCCCAGTTTTCAGCCTCCGCGCAACAGTGGGGGAGCTCGTACTCCACGAGCCCTATTGAGAGATCAATCAGGTCGTCCCTGTGAATCGTGAAGGAGTTACAAAACTGTCCAATTCTACAGTTCCCGTCCCCTCTTACCAGTCCATTGGGCTCTATTAATTCTGCCCAATGTGTGGGCCTTTCACCTTGGTTCCTCAATAAAAGGAATATTTTTCAATTTAATCTATAGTGCATCTCTTGCCAAAATCCAGTTACAAATATTGGAAAAAGACAATGTTCAGGCAAACGTGAAGAATAAATGTGTTGAAGGAGCACGAAAAGGAGGCAAAAATTGCAGATCATCTCAAGGAAGCTAAAAAGGGGTGACTAATGTTCTAACCAATAAAACACACGACACATATTTTGATGGTGAACAAAGGAAACAACATTTGAAGAGTTTAATAGATTTCTCTTTATTAAGGCAAGATTCTATTCATGCGGTAGATTAACAAAAAAATATATTTTGTGGCAAAACACGGCTGAAATTTTAGCATGGGATCTCATTTATGGTTCACATCAATATTATTGAAATCTTTCATTGGCAGGTATACAATACATAAAAATAAGTTTCTTGGTAAAAATATAAGTTAGTCTAAAGAGTTCTCTCAGGATGACCAGGAAATGCAAATGCCCCTCTAAGGTACAGTATCTTATCACTTCTGCTGCTCATGTAGATTTTGACTCACCCTCCCACAGCTTTATTATTTAAATGAAAAGACAGTGGAAATTTTGTCAGGTCTCTTTCCTGTGTCTATGGCACTGTGTGAGCTGCCCCTACACACTTTATGGAAAATGGCCGTCTTAATGTCTAAATGTCTGCTGGAAAATAAAATGGTGCCTAAATTCAACAGTGAACTGGAAAAAATTGAATGTACATTGCTTTCTGATGCTACATTCTAAAATCACATCAATAGGTTCAACTTTGCCAGACTGAACATTAACCAAAGTGCTCTTAACAGTAAGCATGCTCCAGAGCAATGAATAATATAACCAATTATTATAAGATGATTGCCTAATCCTCTTGACAATCTCTTACCTGCAATAATGCCTTCGATCTTCTGCATGGCAAGTGCATCCTTTCCTCTCTGCAGCAGTTGCATAAAATGCATTAATAAAACTTTTCCAATGTCATGACTGGTTTCAAACTGCTTGGACAAAGTAGTCAGAAATTCAAACGATAATCCATCTCTGTTGAAAGCCATGGCGTTAATAAGTCAGCATTATATTGATGTTTTCAGCAATAAGCACTCCTAGTAGTTATCACAATCTAATACTCATATATCCTGGAGATCATAAACCTGAATTTTCCTATAATTGGGGTAGACACAGCCAGATTTATATGCATCTTTCTTCATCAATATGTCTGCAAGCAGCCAGAAAATAAATTTGTTTTAATGAAGGAAAAATACTATTGCACTACTTTCAATGAGGGGTGGAGCTATTTGTTAACACAAAATATTTTGGCCAGTGCCTCAAAAGAAAGATGCAATGTCCCAGGAAACATTGGGGTAGGATATATATTAAAAAAGCTCACTTGTGCATTGGGACTGCAGTGCTGAGGATCCAGGTACGAATCCCCGCCCTGGGTCACCGCCAGTGTGGAATTTGCACATTCTCCCCATGTCTGCATGGGTTACACCCCCACAACCCAAAGATGTGCATATTATGTCGATTGGCCACGCTAAATTGCCCCTTAATTGGAAAAAAATAATTGGGTACTCTAAAGCTCACTTGTGCAATAATTCCTGGAACATCTATACAAAAGAATAGCAAATGCTGTAGATGCACTATTACTGTAGCATTAGTATTCAGGACATTCTGAACCATGGAGAAAAAGATATGGCAATGGGAACAAAATTGCACCCTCAGAATATAAAGATAAACATATTTACACTTCTTGAGGTAATTTTGTTTTATTTTGCTTACAACCTTATCTGAGATATTAGAAATTCTAATTAATGGGAAAAATGGCTGATGAAAATGGAAAAAGACTGGCATATGTAGCACCTTTTACGATCACAACACATCCAAACCACTTTACAGCCAATCGACTTTAGGAATTCAATATTGCTGAGAAGACATGTTTCCAAAACTTTTGTCTTGCATTTTTCAGGACAAACACAAGAATTCATAGGAGAAAAGCAGTGCTGAATGGTTAAAGACAAATCAGTCAACAAGCAGAGGTTTATTCTCTGCGAACAAAAGGAGTTGAAGATGTTGAAGCCTTGAATTAACTGGACGTGCACCATTGATTTATCCATGACAACATTTTAGCTAGTCGATTTGCCAACCAATCAGCACTCCTTTTCTTCAGCAGTATAAAGTTTTGGGACTGTTTGAAAATTGGCTTTCTTGCATTTGCCCTAATCAGTGGAAGACAAATAACTTCAGCAACATCTCTTTCCAGCAATACTTTTGAAGTAGTCACAGTTGTAATGCAGAAAACATGACAGCTATTTGGGCAAGCAACTCACACAGGCAGCAGTATGACAATGACCAGCTAATTTGTTTTTATGATGTTAATTGAGAAAAAGATTTGGCCCAAACACCAGGAATAACTCCCCTGCTCTTCTTCAAATAGTTATTGGATGTTTTACATCCACCTGAGCAGGCAGTTGGGGGCCTTGATTTAATGTTTCACCTGAAAGGCAGCACTTTCAATTGATCTTTGTGCTCAAGCCTGCAGTGGGACTTGAACCCAGAACCTATGACTCAGAAGCAAGCATGCTACCAATGAGCCATGGCTGACAAATTTGAAAATAAAAGATTCCAAGTGATTTAATCGATTCATTAACAACCCTCAAAATTTACATACGGGCACGGAATGTGAAATGTGGAGCCAAGAATTTGCAAAAGGATCATTCCCCACAAACCTATGAATGTAAAATGTGATACTGAAAAGGTTTGTCGGGAAATTCAAACCAACATATGCAGGTTAATTTTCAGTCTGAACACTTTGATATTAAACATCACTGAACATGCAAAAAAAAAAGAATCTGACACACCTTATACGAACCAAGCTCATCCTCAATGCCCACATAGTTAAAAACAAAAATCAAGCCAATAATCTTGAAGTAAGATATGGATTACTTTAAAATGATTTCACTGACCGGTTATGTTCCAAGAGTAATTTTGCAACATCAAGACAAACATCAAGAGATACTTTTCCAAGAAGATCTTCAACTGCTAAAATGAGCCAAAATGACCAAAAATAAATAAAACAACAAACACAGCATCACAAAATGTCAGTTCCTATAAACTGTTCCTGTTGTGTCAAAGTGCTCTAGTTTTACCTGATCTGCTTAAATACGAACACTTAGGATCACCACATATTGGAGAGACCAAACGCAGACTGGGTCATCGCTTTGCTGAGCACCTTCGGTCTGTGCGCATTCAGGACCATGACCTTCCCGTTGCTAGCTATTTTAACACAAGACCCTGCTCTCACGTCCATATGTCTGTCCTTGGCCTGCTGCAATATTCCAGTGAAGCTCATCTTCCGGATAGGCATGCTACAGCCTCCCGATCTCAACATCAAATTCAACAACTTCAGATGATTAGTCTACTCTACCTCGACCCCTTTGCTTTCATCCCATTTCATTTTAACTGTCTTTTACCATCTTTCTTTCTTGTTTTTCTTTATATATATTTATCCCCCCCCCCCAATCTTATCCCCTCTTTCCTTACCCTTTCTCCTCTTTGCTTCCCACTTCCCGCCCCCCACATCTACACCTGTCACAGTTTACCCACTGATGTTAGTTTCTCTGCTGTTTGGCCTTTCACACCTTTTGCTCTCTCTGGGGACCGCCACTAGCACACTTTTCCCTTGGTTTCTGTGGCTATTAGCACTCTGTTCCCTTGGTTTCTGTGACAATGACTCATCTTTCACTCTCTCACTTCACAGTATAAATATTTCCAACTTTCTATGTCTTTTAGCTTTGACAAAGGGTCATCTGGAATTAAAACGTAGCTCTTTTCTCTCCCTACAGATGCAGCCAGAACTGCTGAAATTTTCCAGCATATTTTATTGGTTTCAGATTCCATCACCCATAGTAATTTGCTTTTATTGTCAAGGAATGCTATTTAACAATAATAATAATCTTTACTTTTGTCACAAGTAGGCTTACATTAACACTGCAATTAAGTTACTGTGAAAATCCCCTAGTCGCCACATTCCGGTGCCTGTTCGGGTACAATGAGGAAGAATTCAGAACGTACAATTCACCTAACAGGCCCATCTTTTCTTGGGACTTGTGGGAGGAAACTGGAGCACCCGTAGGAAACCCATGCAGACACGGGGAGAACGTGCAGACCCGCACAGAGTGACCCAAGCGGGAATCAAACCTGGGACCGTGGCGCTAATACTGTCGCAACCAGTCCCACTGTGAAAACTGTAATGACCGATAAACATTAACTTTTTGTCAATTTTGTTGGGGCATGCGTGATGACCATACAGATTCATTTTTACCTCTCTTAAAAAAAGCAACATAAGGATCCATCCAACTGGTTAATATTTTGGATTCTGGAGGATCAATAAAGATGGTAAATGTAAAGCAGTGTGCAACATTTCTTCTTCCCAGCACTGCAGCAGAATATCAAGGAGGCACATAAAATCCAAAACAATAAGGCCAATTTTTAAAAATAAATTTAGAGTACCCAATTATTTTTCTCCAATTAAGGAGCAATTTAGCATGGCCAATCCACCAAAACTGCACACCTTTGTGGGGTGAAACCGACACAGACACGGGGAGAATGTGCAAACTCCACAGACAGTGACCTGGGCCGGGATTGATCTCAGGCCCTCAGCGTTGTAGGTAGCAGTGCTGGCCACTGCACCACCGTGTTGCCTCATAATAAGGTCGATTTTAATGGTCATATTTCAGATGAGGTAAGGTGCAAATTAGATTTGCTGCCCCACGGTTTAAATCCCATGCTAATTTTACACCTTGGCCTCATTGACATCTAACTTACTGGTTTCCCACCTAATCACACTGGCAACTGGAAGCCCACCCACTTTCATGACACAATTCTGAGGCACTGATAGACCTACCAAGGAATTTCAGCAGAGGCTGAATCACAGCCATTTGCATCTAACAAAGCTGCAACGTTTGGTGACACCAAATTCTAGACTGACCACACTCTCCAAGTAGACTCCACAGCACTTAACGCCATGAAAAATGATGTCACAGAGGCTTGAAGTGAATACTGACCACAAGATGCATCGTTCCAGGAATCTTTTAACACCCCCTACCCACCCCGCAAAACGTTTAGCTCTGTGATTTGAAAAACAGCAGGCTTTTTCGTAAATTTAATTCAGAAGCATAAATGGTATCCCATCACAAAATGCAAAACAAAACAGACTATTTGCCAAACGCAGACATAAGATAACATGATTTCTGGAGACATAACGCACTTGGATTACTAGAAATTATAACAGGAATTTACAATCTTACACTTATTTACAATCCTTAAGAATCTGGGTGAAAATGTTTGCAGGCCTGAAGATGTCTCGTGGTTCCTTTTTTAAAAAATATTTTATTCAAGGCATTTTTATCTAAAGAAATAAAAAGCAGAACCACCAAACAACATTGTAAACAACAAACACTCACCACCCTGCTCCCCTAATAGCACCCTTCTCACATCCTGCCTTCCCCATGTTAACCGCACCCCCCACAGACTTTCAAACCTCCTGAAAGAAATCAATAAACCACCTTTGAGTGAACCCATCCACTGCTCCCTCTCGAGAAGTTCTCCAGCCTCAGGAATTCCGCCAGATGGCACACTCACGCTCCCGCTTTCAACGGCTCCAAATCCAGTGAAATCCGTTTCCGGGCTATCAGAGAGGCAAAGGTCAGAACATAGTATTCTCTCACTCCCTGGACTCCCAGGTCTTCCGACACCCTGAATATCATTACTTCTGGATTAGGGACCACCTCCACCCCTAGCACCTCAGACATCACGTCCGAGAACCTCTGCCAAACCCCCTCAGACATGGACACGTGGATGTTATTCGCAGCCATCCCCCCCCCTACACCCCCCCCCCCCCCCCCACCTAACCTCTACCACCCCCAAAGAACCTACTCATCCTTGCTACCGTCATATGCGCACTATGTATTACTTTAAAGTGGATGAGGAATAACCTCGCACACGACAAGGACGGACTCACCATCCGCAAAGCCTCTGCCCATGGCTCGGCCCCCACCTTCCCTTCAAGCTCTTCCTCCCACTTGTGCTTTATGTTACCTCCCAGTCCATCAATTCCTTATAGACATCGGACACCGTCTCATCCTCAATCTTGTTCACCAACAGGACCTTGTCTTGAAACCCGAAAGGGCGGCAGCCCAAGAAAGGGCGGCACGTCTCTCCTTACGAAATCCTGGACCTGGAGATACCGAAAGCCGTTCCCCATGGCAGCTCATACTCTTTCTCAACATCTTACAAACTCACAAATTTATCCCCATGAATAGATCTCCAAATTACTCGATCCCTGCTTACTGCACCCCCGAAACCTTGCATCCGAACCCCCCCCCCCCATCGCAAATCTATGGCTGCCACAGATCATAGATCATAGAATTTACAGTGAAGGAGGCCATTCGGCCCATCGAGTCTGCACCGGCTTTTGGAAAGAGCACCCTACCCAAGGTTAACACCTCCACCCTATCCCCATAACCCAGTAACTCCACCCAACACTAAGGGCAATTTTGGACACTAAGGGCAATTTATCATGGCCAATCCATCTAACCTGCACATCTTTGGACTGTGGGAGGAAACCGGAGCACCCGGAGGAAACCCACGCACATACGGGGAGGATGTGCAGACTCCGCACAGATAGTGACCCAAGCCAGAACCGAACCTGGGATGCTGGAGCTGTGAAGCCATTGTGCTGTCCACAATGTTACCGTGCTGCCCCTTAGGCACCCTAATCAGCACCCACACTGAGGCATCCTCCAGTCCCAGATGCTGCCTCCACTGCCCCCACACCTTCAGGACTGACACCACCACTGGGCTCAAGGAGTACCCGGCCGGCGACAATAGCAGAGGTGCAGACAACAACAAAGCCTTCAAACTCATTTCCTTACACAATGCCACCTCCATTCGGTCCCATGCCGACCCTTCCCCCACAACAAATTTCCTAACCATAGCAATATTCGCCACCCAGTAGTTCATCATTTTCGCCAGCACCAGCCACTCCCCCCTCCCTCTCCAGAATGACCCTCCAAATCCCCGGGGTCTTTCCCGCCCACACAAACCCAGAGATCAATGCATTAACCTTCTTAAATAACAACTTTGGGTTCAAAATTGGGAGGTCCTGAAAAACAAACCAGAACATTGGCAGCACCGTCATTTTACTGTCTGCATGCGTCCTGCCAGCGGCAACATATCCCACCTTTTGAAATCCACTTTCATCTGCACCACCAGCCGAGTCTGGTTCACCTTGTGCAGCTGGCTCCACCGAGACACCCAAGAATCTAAAGCTCGCCCCAAGCAGCCGGAACAGCAGTTTCCCTAAAATCCTCTCCTTCCCACTAGAATCAATCGGGAACACATCGCTCTTTCCCATATTCAACTAGTATCCCGAAATACAGCCAAATTCTTCTGTTATTCCCATCCCCGATACTGCCCAACGGATGAAATATAACAGATTGTTTGCATACAGTGATATCCTCTGCTTGACCCCCTCCAGCTCAATTCCTCTCCGGTCTCTCAATGCCCTAAGCGCCATTGCCAGCGACTCTAAAGACAAGGCAAAAAGCAACAGGAAGAGCAGGCACCCCTGCCTTGTCCCCCGATGCAGCCCAAAATACCCCAAACTCACTTGGTTCGTCCGCATAATTGTTACAGGCGCCTTGAACAGCAACCGGACCAAGTCAACAAACCCCTGTCCAAACCTGAACCTCCCCAACACCGCCAGCAGGTACTCTTCCTTCACCTGGCCTTCTCCACATCCATTGCCACCACTACCACTACCTCCTTCCCCTCCACAGGCATGATTACATTAAGCAACCTCCTCACATTCGCTGACAACTGCATCCCCTTCACAAAACCCGCTTTATCCTTGCCAATCACCCATGGGACGCAGGCCTCAATTTGCATGGCCAACACCTTCGCCAGTAGCTTGGTGTCTACATTCAGTAATATCGGGCAGTACAACTTGCACTGCTCCGGATCCTTATTCTTTTTCGATATCAGGGAGATAGAAACTTGCGCCAATGAGGGGGCGGGTTCTTCCCCTCTCCCTTGCTTCATTATAACCTTCAGTGGTCCGCCCTAAACTTTTAATAAAACTTCACTGGGAACACTTCCGGCTGTGGGGACTTCCCGGCCTGCATTGCCGCCATACTGTCCATCGCCTCCCTCAAGCCAATTGGGCCCCCCAGTCCCTGAATTAGCTCCTCCTCTACCTTGGGAAAGTCCAACCGGTCCAAAAATCGCCTCAGCCCCTCCCCCCTGGTCGGGAAGCCCGACTCGTATAACATTCTGCACAACACCTCAAACACACCAGTCACCCCCTCTGGGTCGGTCACAACCTTAACCTTATCATCACTCGCTCTGCCAATCTCCCTCGCCGCCTCTAGTTTCCTAAACTGGTAAGCCAACATCCTGCTTGCCTTCTCCCCGTACTTATGCACCCCTCAGGCCCTCCATAACTGCCCTTTGGGCTAGTGTCCACCTTCTCTGTGGACACTAGCCAAAACTCTATCTGGAGCCACTGCCGCTCCTTCAACAGCCCTGCCTCTGGGGCTTCCTGATACCTCCTGTCTACCCTCTAAATCCCGGCTACCAGCATTGCCATCTCTGCCAGCTTTATCTTCACCCTGTGTGCCCAAATCTAGATAAACACCCTAAACTCCCCACTGACCAGCGCCTGGAGTGCTTCCCACAGTGTGGTGGTCGTGACCTCCCCAGTGTTGTGTTGTTTATCTCCACATACCCCAGTATGGCAGCCCTCACCCGTTCGCACATCTCATCTGTCAACAACCCCATGTCCAGCCTGCACAGCGGGCGCTGTCCATCCCCTCACACCACCTGGGCCGCGTGCAAATCCACCCAGTGCAACGCATGGTCAGAGACCACAATCGCTGAATATTCCAAATTCACCATCCCGCCAGCAAAGCCACGTCTAACACAAAGATATCTATGATGTGGAGATGCCGAGATTGGACTGGGGTGGGCACAGTAATAAGTCTTACATACAAAGTTAAAGTCTACAGGTTTGTTTAGAATCACTAGCTTTCGGAGCGCAGCTGCTTCCTCAGGTAAATCAAAGATATCCAGCCAGGTGTACACCTGCTGCATGTGGAGAAGTATGAAAATTCCTTCATCCTTGGTCTGCCAGACCTCCACGTGCCCCATGTGCTCCATAAACCTCTTCAGCTCCTTCGCCACTGCTGACACCTTCACCAATTTAGGACATTACCGGTCCAAGCTTCGTTCTATAACCGACGCAAGTCCAAGTCAGGGATCTTGACGAACACCCGTATCATAAAATCTACGTCATCCCAATTTGGGGCACAAACGTTTACCAAGACCACCGGCATTCCCTCCACTTTCCACTAGCCATCACAAACCCCCCCCCTTCATATCCAGCCCTGAATGAAACACTCTGGTCATTATCACGCGACCCTCCAAGCCCACCCTTAGATGTCCACTGTCATCGATCATTTTCCAACTGTGTCACACCAACCACGCCCTTGTCAGCAATCCTCCCACACTCCACGCCAAACAAAACACCAAACACATCCCCATCCACACTTGCCTCCTGCCAACCCACTTCATTCCCATTAACAAACCCAATCAGCTGGCATGGTGGCCCAAGGCATCCAACCTCATTCACTCCCCCAGCTCCCCTCCCTCCCCCAGCTCCCCTCCACCTCATAATCATATATTCCTATAGAGTATCAAAAGATGCACTCACAATCAATGTTCTCCCATGAAAAACTTGCCTTTCAGAAAATCCACCATCAAGTTCTTTTAAAAACACACAAACTCCTCTAAAAATCAATGTCCTCACTCTCCTCCCAGTCCATTGTCCCTCATAAACCACATTGCCTTCCATGACTTGCCAAAATAGTACTCTCGCTTCTGGAAAGTCACCCACAGGTGGACTGGGTACAATATTCAGAACTTCACCTCTCTTTTAAAGAGGGCAGCCTTGACCACGTTGAACCCGGCCCTCCTCTTTGCCAGTTCTGCTCCCAGGTCTTGATACGCCCACAGCTCATTCCCTTCCGAGGGACATTTCCTGGTCTGCCTCATCAATTGGAGAATCTCTCCTTGTCCATAAAACACTACAACTGCACCACCATTGGTTTGCACGCATGCAACTTCCTTATCAGTGCCCTCAAGAGAGGTGCCGGAACACCTCTCTTGGCATGCAACCTCGAACTCTTCCTCCATCCACCCCCCCCCCACTTCGCCTGTCCCTGATGCACCTGGTGGGCAGCAGGCAGAACAGGGCAGCACCACGCCACCTGGGCAGCAGCTCGGCCCTTTCAGGCCCGGTTACCCCAGAGGATGCCCTCCATGGAGGACCCAGGTCGCAGGCCGCCTCCCTTCCTGATGTACCATCTGCGGACGCATCAACACGTAGCATTGGGACCCATGAGGCCAGAAAGTTAGACATAAGTTAAGTCGGCACATATGCAGGCACGTGGGAAATACCGCGGCGTGGCTTCCGGGTCAACCCGAATACGGGCCAAGGTAAACTTTATTTTTCCCTAAACAGGGATGAAATACTTCTGGGTATCATCCTAGTACCTCAGTCAAACCATCAGAACCCGTTTGAAGAATGTGCTGCAAATGGCACACCCAGTCTCAACCCAACAGGCCATGGACTTGTACCGTTACATTAATGGGGGCCACTCGGGAGCTCCAAATAGTGCAGCTGCAGGGAGTCGTCCTCCGTCTCCACATACACGGGAGGAGCACCCTCGGTTTCATCCAAATGTAAAGTAAGGCCCCTGGGCTGGCCCCAGCTCCGACTGGAACGATGGCCCTCTGATGTGTCCAAGACCGATGCCTGTACACAACACTTACTAGGCTCCTCATCCATTGGTTCAGGAGATGGTTCCCTTCGGGGAGGAACGTCCGATGGCCACCGCCGTGGGTCCTTACGGCACCCCAACCAAGGTACGCCAGGGGTGCGGGAGACGCTTTTGGACAGGAGGTGTGTCATGGACCAGGGTTTAGAGAACCCCAGAGAATAGCATGGAGTTCACCTGACCCACAACATTTAATAGATTGTGGTATGGGGAGCACTTGGCCCACTCTACAGGTGTGGTACAGCAGAAATGGAAAAGTAATTTTTAAAGCAAAACAATGTTTATTCTATGAACTCAAGTTAACCTTTTTGAAACATAGTGAACATCTTAGCAACCATTAATTCAAATACAACCCCCAAAGAATACAAGACTAAGTAATCCTTAATAACTTCCCAAACAACATCCAGAATACAGAAGAAACACCTTTTAACAGAAGCACATTAGGTTTACATTCACTAAGGAGAACATTTATAATTCTGAATTCACCAAATGATCAAGAGATAGTCTTTTCATGGCAGAGAGGTCAACAGTACACTTGCTCTGTCTGGCTTTAGCTCTAACACTGAAATCGAAACTAAAACACACCCTGCAGCAAATAGCCTAAAACAAAGTAAAAATCTGACATAGATAGCCCAGCTCGACCCACACTCTGACATCACTGATAAACACCCATTTCTTAAAGATACATTGCTCAAGCTCCGATTTCTTAAAGGTACTCTCACATGACAGGTGGTGCGCCCCAAGGCACGCACCTCCATCCCCTGAAGCTCCTGCACTCCCCGTTCTGTGCTCTCTCAGGACAACACTATCTGGATGGCCTGTTGAAAAGTCAAAGTCGGCCCGGCTAAGTTTCAACTGTGTGGCCGCGTTGTTTATGCCGTATACCAATCAGTCTTGTAACATCTCCGACAAAGTATCATCATAGTCACAGTACACCGCAATCCTGTGTAGCCTGAATAAGGACTCAGCAAGGGATTCCCCAGGGGTTTTCTCTGCAGTGTTAAATCGGTATCCCTGGACGATCGTGGATGGCATTGGGTTAAAATGTTGCCCACCAAAGTCACAGGTACATCAAACGTTTTACTGTCAGGTGCAGCTGGCTACATAAGGTTTCTTAGCACCACAAACGTATGTATGCCACAGGCGGTTTACAACATTACCATTTGGCATTCATTTTCGGTGATGTTATTCACACAGAAGTAGTTATGCATCCACTGTGCGTACTAGTTCCAACTCCCCAGCGCAGCATCCAATACATTAAAACGCCTGTAAAGATGCATGGTTCAACAGAAAAAGAACTTCCAACCTGTATCCAACAAAAGTCCAAGGAAGTGGCTTCAGCAGCGTAGACAGCTTCCAACTTTTAACGCTCATCTCCAGTTTTGTGAGAGCCATGAATAATCCAGCACGAATTTATGGAATCAATCAGAAAGTAACTTTATTTACAACAATATGTACAGAACAGCAGTAGTCCACCACTGTTTCTTTCTTTAGCTGGTACCATACTGGCCTGCTCTATTTATACATCTGCAACTACTTATGATAGCGCTCTCCCCCCCCCCCCCCCCCCCCAAATTGGGGAGCTCATACATCCCAAGAGTCATGGGATAACCAATTGTCCCCAGTCAATAGGATTCAGGCAGGTTATAACAGTGTGATATTGTTTGCTAAATTCGTGCTGGATTCTTCATAGTCCAAAGATGTGCAGGTTAGGTTGATTGACCATGCTACATTGTCCGTTAGTGTGCAAAGTTTAGGTGGGGTTATGGGTTTGCAAGGAAATGGGCCTAGGTAGAGTGTTCTTTCAGAGGGTCGGGTCAGACTCGATGAGCCAAATGGCCTCAATCTGCACTATACGGATTCCATGATTTTAGAGGACAAGGGAAATGGAGGGGGTCGGCCATTCATGTCCACATCTTTTGTTAGTGGGTTTGGAGCCCGATTTTCCAAGCACTGTCGGAGATCGTGGGGGTGAAGGTGGCACCGTGACAGCTTGTGGTGATTTTCTGTATGTCAGAGCTGGCGGAGATACTGGAGGGGAGGGAGAAATGTTGTGGTCTTTGTCGCTCCAACTGCCCGGCGGTGAGTCCAACTGGGCTGAAGGTCGGTGGAGCCACCGAGGGTGTCAGCTTGGTTGGGGGGGGGGGGGGGGGGGGGGGGGGGGGTTATAGCGGAGTTGCACAAATGGAAAAAATAAAGTTTGCTCTCTGAGGGTCAGAGGACGGATTCTTTGTAAAATGGAGGATGGTCTTATCCCTAATTGAGGACTTCTTTGTCACCAGCAGGGGGGCTAGGACAGGACAGGATGGAGGTCTGATGGGCAGAGAGGGGTGTTAAGGGGAGGAAAATATGTCAAACTTTGTGGATTGTGATATGTTTTTGGAGAGATTGTGTGTGTTATGTATACTGTGGTTTGGAATAAAATACTTTAAAATATTGGGCGGGGTTCTCCCAAAGGGAGACTAAGTGCCGACGCCGGAGTACAAACCAAAGTGTTTCACTCCGGCGTCGGAGGCCGCTCCTCGACCCCTATTCTACCACCTCCGGGGGACTAGGTGCGGCCTGCGCGTCATTTACGCGCGCTGGGCCTTGGCACCGTGTAAAAGCAGCGCCGCGTAAATTACTCGGCCAGCGCCGCGTAAATGACGTCACCCCCGCATGCGCAGGTTGGCCAGCGCCAACCCGCGCATGTGCGGTTGCCGTCCTCCCCGCGGGCGCCCCGCAAGAAATGTCGGATGATCTTGCGGTGCGGCAGACGGAAGGAGTTCATCTTTCAGAGCGGCTGGCCCGCCGATCGGTGGGCACCGATCGCGGGCCAGACCCCTTTTGAGCCCCCCCCCTCGGTGCTCGATCCCCCCTCCAAAGGCCGCCCCCGCAGCATTCCCACGCTGTTCACGACGGCAGCGACCAGGTGTGGTCGGCGCCAGCGTGAACACGTCGTATTGGGCAGGCCGCTCACCTGTTACAAACGGCGATTCTCCGAGCGGCCAGCCGTAAATCTTGCTGCGCCGTTTTTGGGGGGGGGGATGGGGGTGGGAGAATCGCGTGCGGGTGCCGGGGTGGCGTGACAGGACTCGCCCGCCGCCCCCGTGGTTCTCCCGCCCGGTTTTGGGGGGGGGGAAATTGCACCCATTGTCTTCTGATCTCCTCTTTAAACTGGCTAAAAAAACACTTTCAGCCATAATATGATTAAGAAATCAACTGATCTGTTTAAGGTTCAATATTTTATATTTTTAAGCTAATTAAAAGCGACTGCACTATAACAAAGGTATTCCTGAAAATTGACTCGCAGTTTTACTCTAATACTGATTTTTGCTTCTATATCTTGATGCCATGAATTTGTTTTTAAGATAATGCATTTTAACTAGGTTCAAACTTCGCTTCTTACCTGCAGAAATAAGTACATCGGGGGAAACACATTTCAAAAGGATTTTAATCTTCAAGAACAAGCCAGCTGGGTGGGGATTCTCCTGTTGATTAAAAAATTGAACAGTTCATCACAAAACATGAAATGCTTTTAAAAGCGTTTTACTTCATATGTCCTGTCCATCATTTTATTTTACTATTTCCCATACTGAAGTCCCTGTACCTGTTTCTGCCACCCCTAACAATAATGATCCCTGCACCCTAAATGGTCCAGAGTAATTACGCATTTAGTTTTTCAAACCAGACTTTGTAAGAGCTCATGCATGTCCCAATGTTTCTCTCTCCCACTCTTGGGTTCAGCTGATTGTGCTTCTTTCTGGGCTACCTGAGAATTACTGAAAAATATCCCCAACTGAGGCAGGACTAGAACAGAGAAATAAATAATCAACAACTTGCAGTATTGTGTTCCTCACATGCAGAGAGAGATCTCAAAGTACTTTACGGTGCAAACGACAGCAGAGGTAAGAAAAAGATATGTAGAAGGAATAAGATGGGTTTGGCAGGGTTAAAGCATAGTCAAAGAGATTGGTTGTTTGGAGGCTTTGGAAGGTAAATTATGGTGGCAACACAGGTGTATTGGCTGATGGAATGGGTGCCAATGATGGAGGCGAAGGAGCAAGGAAGGAGGAGTAGGCTGGAATAAAACGTAAATAAAGGAACGCAAGACTTGGGAAAGACTGAAGAAATCAAATGGTGTGACAGAGCTGCCAACCTTTTCCAACAGAAATCAGTATTTGGCAGTAAAATCAGTATTTCACTTCAAAGAAGAAATACCCACAAATCTGAAGTACAGCTTTACACCTTTAAAACACGAATGGAAAATGCAAATCACACGTACATCATCATGTATGGGTGTTTCCAGATTAAGTTTCAAACATTGATGGGCAGCAGGGTAGCATGGTGGTTAGCATAAATGCTTCACAGCTCCAGGGTCCCAGGTTCGATTCCCGGCTGGGTCACTGTCTGTGTGGAGTCTGCACGTCCTCCCCCTGTGTGCGTGGGTTTCCTCCGGGTGCTCCGGTTTCCTCCCACAGTCCAAAGATGTGCGGGTTAGGTGGATTGGCCATGCTAAATTGCCCGTAGTGTCCTAAAAAGTAAGGTTAAGGGGGGGTTGTTGGGTTATGGGTATAGGGTGGATACGTGGGTTTGAGTAGGGTGATCATGGCTTGGCACAACATTGAGGGCCGAAGGGCCTGTTCTGTGCTGTACTGTTCTATAACATTCAGTAAATCGAAGAATGAAAAATGTGAACAAAACATTCAGCTTTTTACGTGAAGTTCAAAATTATCTTTACACCAGTATCAGAGCTCAGTTCAAGGGGGGATTCAAATGAAGTATTGTGGGTAGAGCTAAGGAACAAAAAAGCGACAGCCACATTGGTAGGTGTTTATTATAGATAGTCAGCGAGAAATTGAAGAGCAATGTGTGCAATTCGCAGAGGTGTGTAAAAATAATAGGGCAATTATATTAGGTAATTTCAACTTTCTCAACATTAATTAGGATAGTCACTGTGTTGAGGACTTAGATGTAGTGGAGTTCATAAAATGTATACACGAGAACTTTTTATCTCAAAATGCAGAGGGTCAAACAATGGACGTTGCACTGCTGGACCTAATTCTGGAGAATGAAGCTGGACAAGTGGTTGATGTGTTGGTGGGGGAGCAGTTTGGTGATAGCAGACTCCACACAGACAGTGACCCAGCCGGGAATTGAACCTGGGACCCTGGAGCTGTGAAGCATTTATGCTAACCACCATGCTACCCTGCTGGTAGAGAAACTATTGAAGAAAATTCTAAAGGAGAGAATCTATTTCCACTTTGGGGAGGCAAGGTTTGATCAGGATTAGGTTTTGTAAGGAGGAGGTCATGCCTAACAAATTTGATTGAATTTTCAGAGCATGTGACCAGGTGAATAGATGAGGGTCATGCAGTTGATGTAGTTTATATGGATTTCAGCGAAGCCTTTAGCAAGGCCCTACATGGGAGACTACATGGGGGGGGGGGGGGGGGGGGGGGGGGGGGGGGAAGAAGGGGTAGGATCAGTAAGTTTGCAGATGACACAAAGATTGGTTGTGTGTTAACAGTGAGGTTTGAGTGCCTTGGGTAATAGGAAGATATAGAAGGGATAGTCAAATGAGCAGAAAAGTGGCAGGTGGAATTTAACCCTGAAAAGTGTGAGGTGATCCACTTTGGAAGGGGTAATGTAAAAGGAAGTATTCAATGAATGGCCCGACAGTGGGAAGTCCCAAGGAACAAAGGGATCTTGGCATGTTTGTCCACAGATCTCTGAAGGTGGAGGGGCAGGTTAATAGAATGGTGAAAAAGGCATATGGGACACTTGGTTTTATTGATCGAGAAATAGATTACAAAAGCAGGGAAGTTATGTTGTAGTTGGATAGAACTTCAGTGAGGCCACAGTTAGAATATGTTGTGCAATTTTTGTCGCCACATTATAGAAAGGATGTGATTGCATTCGAGGGGGTGCAGAGGAGATTCATCATGGCGTTGCCTGGGATGGAATATTTAAGTTATGGAGAGGTTGAATAGGCATGGGTTATTTTTGCTGGAGCAGAGAAGTCCGAAAGGCGACTTGAACGAGGTGTACATTATGAGGGGCATTAACAGGGTGGCTGGGTAGCATCTGTTCCCCTCAGTTGAAGGTTCAGTTATTGGGGTCACAAGGGGCAGGAGGCTTTGGGGGTATTTGAGGAAAAACCTTTTTACGCAGAGGGTGGTGACGATCTGGAATGCACTGCCTAGAAGGGTGGTACAGGCGGGTTGCCTCACATCCTTCAAAAAGTACTTGGATGAGCACTTGGCACGTCTTAACATTCAAGGCTATAAGCCAAATACTGGCAAATGGGATAAGGGAGGCAGGTCAGATGTTTGTCATGCATCGGTGCAAGCCCGATGGACCTCTGCTGCACTGTATTATTCTGTGATTACTGATGCAGTTCATTTGCATTTGTCAAACTCTTGCAATCGCCTTTCATGGGGAATAGTCCTTCAAGCTACACTGCACCTTAATTTCAGAGTTTACCTCAGGATTACTTATGGATGTATATGTAGCTTGTTTACACTTATCAAACAGTTTGGCATTGAATTGCATTTTGTGACAGCACTGTCCTTTGGCTTGAGTAGACTTTCTGGGTTAGGAAGTCACAAAGTGTCTTCGTTCCTGAACTGGGCCAAAACTCAGTGGAGTTCTTCCTGACCAGACTGAAGATTCGTTCATCTTCAGCATTGCTATGTGTGATTAACAAGACTACCAGCATGATTTTTGGAAGATAACGACTGATTTTCACCTCAGCTGGGAGGTATTCACCCAAACTTCGTCTGATTTCTGGCTTATACAATACCTTCCAACGTGTCAACCTGGAGATGAGCTAATTCCATTTCTAAATCTTCCATGACATGGAATCGCATTGTAAAGTGACAAATCGATGTAAAGTCTGCCTTCAACCACCCCTTGGATTTGCTACTCTTGCATGTTGCAGCAATTTGTCCTGAAGGGAAAATTCCGTGGTGACATAGTCACACACTGCAACATAGTACTTTTGTTCTGATGAGTAGAAGTTAATCCCATCTTGCTAGGTGAATTTTTTTTTTGATAAATGTTTTTAATTGGGTTTTTGAACAAAGTATATTTACCGTTATGTACACAATGCACACCCAAACAGGAGGTAAATATACATTGCAGTACTGGAGAAACAATTACAGTGGGCAATACTCAAATGGGTTTGGTGTTGTCACTTGCTTCTCCCTGCCGTTGTCATCTTGCGCTCAGCTCCGCTTCAGCCGTTCCTCCCGTCTTTCACCTGTATTCTCCTTGTTCTCTGTTCATGGAGATGCCAAGTTTGTTATCGGACCCTGTGCCCTTCTCCGGCTGTCATTTCCCTGCCTCACCCCCCATCTCGCTGGTTTTCCTCTCTTGTTCCCTGCACCTTCCCCCTCAATCTCACCCCGCCGCTTCTGCCCCCCCCCCCCTTCCAGTGCTTCGCCTTTCTTTGCTCTTAGGTTTAGCTGACCCCCCCCCCCCCTCCCCTTTTCCTGGTTAATCTCTCCTTCTCATGCTTTGGCTACTTTCCCCTGATTCGTGGCTACCTGGCTATTCTTCTGCTTGTTCGTTGGCCACAAATAGGTCCCGGAACAATTGCGTGAATGGCTCCCACATTCTGTGGAAGACGTCGTCTGACCTTCGGATGGCAAATTTAATTTTCTCCATTTGGAGAGATTCCGAGAGGTCGGACAGCCAGACCGCAGCTTTGGGTGGTGCTGCTGACCGCCAGCCAAACAGGATTCTACTGCGGGCAATCAGGGAGGCAAAGGCAAGGGCGTCCGCCCTGCTCCACAGGAATAGATCTGGCTGGTCTGAAACCCCGAAGACCGCCAATTTCGGGCATGGCTCCACCCTCATCCCCACCACTTTGGACATTGCCTTGAAGAAGGTTGTCCAGTACCCCGCAAGTCTGGGGCAAGACCAGAACATGTGGGTGTGGTTGGCCGTGCCTCCTTGGCACCGTTCACATCTATCCTCCACCTCCAGGAAGAACCTACTCATACGAGTTCTTGTTAAGTTGGCTCTATGTACCACATTTAGCTGCGTCAGGCTGAGCCTTGTGCACGTGGAGGTGGTGTTGACCTTGTGCAGTGCTTCGCTCCAAGAGTCCCCACCCTATTTCAATCCCCAGGTCCTCCTCCATTTCTTTCTTGTTGCCTCCAGTTCGTTGTTGGGGCTTTCTACCAGGCGGTCATACATGTTGCTACAGTTTCCTTTGTATAGTATGGTTGCGTCCAGTAACTCCTTCAGTAATGTATGTCGTGGCAGTTGTGGGTATGTCCTTGTCTCCTTTCGTAGTACGTTTTTCAGTTGTAGATGCCTTTTCTCATTCCCCCAGGCTAGCTGGAATTTCTCTGTCAGTTCGTGCAGTGTTGCGATCCTGCCGTCCGTGTATAGGTCCCTGGCTGTCAGTGTCCCTCCGTCGTGTCCCCACCTTTTGAAGGTGGCGTCAGTCAGCGCTGGTATGAGCCTCTGCTTGTTGCAGATGGGAGCTTTGTCCAACATTGTGGTCAGGCCAAGTTGCTGCCGAAGATGGTTCAAGGATTGGAGGGTGGCTATCACCACCGGGCTGCTGGAGCGTTTTTTGGGTGGGGACAGGAGTGCTGCCGTGGCGAGGTCCCCATGCAGGAGGTCTCTTCCGCGCGCACCCACACGGCTTCTGGCTCCTTGATCCATCCCCTTATTCCATCGATCATCGCCGCCAAGTGTAGAATTGTACGTTTGGGAGGTCATGATTAGTTTGTCTAGTGCTTTGAAAAAGGCCTTGGGGATTCAGATCGGAATGGATCCAAGTAGAAAGATGTACCTGGGCATTACGTTAATTTTGATCGTCTGGACTCTCCCCGTGACCTTTTGATAGTCTGGAGTCTCCCCACGACATTTTGATCATCTAGTCTCTCCCCGCGATTACTAGGTGCGTCTTGACAAACTGCCTGGCTTATCCACCAATCATGAGGTCTTCATTGTACTTCTGATGCGCTTGTCCTTGTACATGCAGTTAGCAGGCAATGCAACACTGGCAATTGCAACAGGTTTCACGAAGCAAAGCAACAAGACTGGAAGAAAAGTCAAACGACTTCTGGTATCGAATCTGTATCTTGGGAGCTTCTTCTTGGAGTTCTAGATTCAGCCTCTTGAACATAGGATGGGGTAGGTTTGGCACAGTGGGCTAAACAGCTGGCTTGTAATGCAGAACAAGGCCAGCAGCACGGGTTCAATTCCCATACCGGCCTCCCCGAACAGGCGGCGGAATGTGGCAACTAGGACCTTTTCACAGTAACTTCATTGAAGTCAACTTGTGAAAATAAGCGATTATTATTATTATGATTATTGAAGACTTCTATCACAGAGCTCTACAGAAATCCTGCCAGCTTTGCCTTGAGATGGCTACAGTATTATATTAGCAACAGGGTTGCTAGCTGTGGGAGACTTCTTGCTTTCAGCACTTGAACTGCTGCTTCTTCCAGCTCTCTTATTATAGTCAGTCTTATGGTGGCACACAGCACCGAGGACCCGGGTTCGATCTCGGCCCCAGGTCACTGTCCGTGTGGAGTTTGCACATTCTTCCCGTCTCAGCGTGGGTCTCACCCCCACAACCCCAAAAATAAGTGCAGGGCAGGTGAATAGTTGCTGGTTTACCTCACTCAGCTAAATCGCTGGCTTTTAAAGCAGACCAAGCAGGCCAGCAGCACGGTTCGATTCCCGTACCAGCCTCCCCAGTCAGGCGCCGGAATGTGGCGACTAGGGGCTTTTCACAGTAACTTCATTGAAGCCTACTCGTGACAATAAGCGATTTTCATTTCATTTGGGGGAGCACGGTAGCATGGTGGTTAGCATAAATGCTTCACAGCTCCAGGTTCGATTCCCACCTGGGTCACTGTCTGTGTGGAGTCTGCACGTCCTCCCCGTGTGTGCGTGGGTTTCCTCCGGGTGCTCCGGTTTCCTTCCACAGTCCAAAGACGTGCGGGTTAGGTGGATATTGGCCATGCTAAATTGCCCGTAGTGTCCTAAAAGTAAGGTTAAGGGTTTACGGGTATAGGGTGGATAGGGTATAGGGTTTGAGTAGGGAGATCATTGCTCGGCACAACATCGAGGGCCGAAGGGCCTGTTCTGTGCTGTACTGTTCTATGTTCTATTTCATTTCAATAGGCCACGCTAAATTGCCCCTTAATTGGAAAAGAAAAGAATTGGATACTCTAAACTATTTATTTTTTGAACAAAAATTATTGTCAGTCTTACGACCATGCACAAGAACAGCAGTATTCTGAACAGATTCTGCACTGGTCTTTTTGGGTCTCACTGTTGCAGGGGCTGGTATTTCAAAAGCGTCTGAAATCAGGAAACCCTATTTGGCTTTTATAACATGAATGCTGATTTTTGTTCCTGCAATGTTCTTGTTGCAGATGATGAGTTGCATGTAACACTACCTTGTGTGTGTGAAGATTGAGCAATCTCCTTCGTGATGGTACCTGCCATTGGAGGCTTGGTAGAAGTCTTTCCAGAAGTCTAGAAGTCAACCATCAGTCGCTTAGAATCTTTCAAGCCACCTTCATTCAATCTTTTTCCTTTCTCGGATTTTGCTTCTTTGGAGAAGTATTTTTGCAACGCGGACCGCTGATCCATAAATCTGTCTAGTGCTCTTTCCAAGGACAACCATGTGTGCAGACATGTTAAGGTATTCTGTGATTTACTAGATTGAATAATGTTTGTATTTCCTTGAACTCTTCGTGGCGCTTGCTAGACATTCAAGGTAGTAACACACTGGTATGTGTGGTGGCATGATTAGCATAGCTGCCTGCCATTGGTGCAGAACACCGGCTTACCATTGGCCCTGGTCGGTCATGTGCCTCTCGACTGGTTGGTTGAGACCAGTCATGTGACGGCTCCCCGATTGGTCGAGCGGTTGAGTTAACCCCGCCCTATAAATACCCAGTACTCCTGGCGCTCGTCCTTCTACTGTAATCGACCCCAGGGCTAGTATATTAGTATATTAAAGCCATACTTTTGTTCAACAACTCGTCTCGCGTTCAATTGATGGTACATCAATTTAATATACTAGAAATTTGTAGATGGAGCTCCGGATCAAGCCCATTGCCTCCGCATCAGCCCGCAAAATCCGAACGCATCGGCAATCTTCAAGCATTGGCTGGTGTGTTTCGATAGCTATCTGGCGACGGCAAGCAGCCCCCCCACCATGGCACAGAAACTTCATATTCTCCATTACAGCGTGGGCATGGCGGCCTACGCGATGATAGAGGAAGAAAAGGAATATGACGTGGCCATGGATACGCTAAAAGGACAATTTCTTTAGCCGGAAAACCGAGTGTACGCCCAACATCTGCTGGCTACCAGACAACAGTTCCCCGGTGAGTCCTCAGATGATTTTTACCGGGCCCTCGCTGTCCTGGGGAGGAATTGCGCCTGCCTCCAAGTTTCAGCCACTGAGCACATGGAACTTTGAATCAGAGATGCTTACGTGGCTGGGATGCAGTCCGCCGCAATCCGCCAGCGGCTGCTGGAAAAAGACGACCTCACCCTAACTGAGGCACGGACTCCACCTCCCTGGAGGTCGCCTACTTAAACGCCCGCGCCTATGTCCCCAGTCGCACTGCAGCGCCCTCCTAGCACGCATCCCCACCGCCATCCGCCGCTCCCGACCCCCCTCAGGCCTGCGCCGCGGGACACCCCTACAAGTCCGCGGGGACCCGCTGCTATTTCTGTGGGCTTGCCAAACACCCCCGTCCGCGCTGCCTGGCCCGCTCGGTCCTTTGTAAGAGCTGCGGGAAAGAGGGCCATTTTTCGACGGTCTGCCAGGCCAAATCGGTCGCTGCTGTGCCGTGCAGCGACCGGGGATCTCCTCCTCCGGGCCCTTCCAGCGCACCGCGTCAATCTCTCCTCCCCCCCACCCCCCCGCGTCCGGCCTGCGCGCCTCTCTGCCCCCGCTCTCAGCCGCTCCGATCGGCCCGCCGGTACCGCTAACCCCGCCCCCCAGCAACCACGAGGGTCCTGTGGGCGCCGCAAACTTGGGCCCTGGACGCCACGTGCGGGTCCTGGGCGCCGCCATCTTGGGGCCCCGACTCCACGTGCGGGTCCTGGGCGCTGCCATCTTGGGGCCCCGACCCCACGTGCGGGTCCTGGGCGCCGCCATCTTCGGGCCCCGACTCCACGTGCGGGTCCTGGGCGCCGCCATCTTGGGGCCCCGACCCCACGTGCGGGTCCTGGGCGCCGCCATTTTCGGGCCCCGACTTCACGTGCGGGTCCTGGGCACCGCCATCCTAGACTGGCACACAAGGTCCTCCCAGCACCTACTCGGCCGATGACGACGACTATGGATCTTCTCCACGGTTCGCGGCCATTCAGCTCGACCAGAAACTTCCACGCACGCTCGCCAAGACGACGCCGCAAATCCACGTCAACGGGCACGAGACGGACTGCCTGCTGGACTCTGGGAGCACGGAAAGCTTTGTACACCCTGACACGTTAAGACGCTTCGCGCTCCCTGTCCACCCTGTAAAACACAAAATCGGGTTAGCCTCAGGTTCGCACTCCGTCCGCATCACCGGGTGCTGCATCGCGGACCTCACGGTCCAGGGGAAGGTTTTTTAAAATTCTAAACTCCTTATCCTCCCCGACCTTTGCGCACCAGCACTCCTAGGACTGGACTTCCAGTGCAACCTGCAGGGCTTGACCTTCCAATTCGGCGGCCCTATACCCCTCCTCACTGTCTGCAGCCTCGCGTCCCTCCTTGTTTGCTGATCTCACCCCCGATTGCAAACCCGTCACGACCTGGAGTAGACAGTACAGCGCCCAGGACCGGACCTACATCAGGTCCGAAGTTCATAGGTTGCTGAAGGAAGGGGTCATCGAGGCCAGCAACAGTCCCTGGCGAGCCCAAGTGCTGGTGGTCCGGACTAGGGAGAAAAATCGGATGGTCATCGACTACAGTCAGACCATCAACCGGTTTACGCAACTGGACGCGTATCCTCGCCCCCGTATTTCCGCCATGGTAAACGAGATTGCAAAATACAAAGTCTTCTCCACGGTGGACCAAAAGTCCGCTTATCACCAGCTCCCCATCCGCGCGAGTGACCGCAAGTACACCACGTTCAAGGCAGATGGGCGCCTCTACCACTTCCTCAGGGTTCCATTCGGTGTCACAAATGGGGTCTCGGTCTTCCAACGGGAGATGGCCTGAATGGTCGACAAGTATGGATTACGGGCTACCTTCCCATATCTCAATAATGTCACCATCTGCGGCCACAACCAGCAGGACCATGACACCAACCTCCGAAAATTCTTCCAAACCGCAAAACTCCTTAACCTAACTTACAATAAGGATAAGTGTGTGTTTAGCACCGACCGTTTAGCCATCCTCGGCTACGTAGTGCGTAACGGAGTGATAGGCCCCGACCCCGAACGCATGCGCCCCCTGATGGAACTCCCTCTCCCCAATACCCTCAAACGCTGCCTGGGTTTCTTCGCTTACTACGCCCAATGGGTTCCCAATTACACCGACAAGGCCCCTCATTCAGTCCACGACCTTCCTGCCGTCGACAGAGGCCTGCCAGGCCTTTAGCCGCATCAAAGTGGACATCGCAAAGGCCACGATGCGCGCCATCGACGAGTCCCTCCTCTTCAAGGTCGAGAGCGACGCATCAGAAGTAGCTCTGGCGGCCACACTGAACCAAGCGGGCAGACCCGTGGCCTTCTTCTCCAGAACCCTCCAAGCTTCCGAGCTCCGCCACTCCTCAGTGGAAAAGGAACCCCAGGCCACAGTCAAAGCTGTGCGACATTGGAGGCACTATTTGGCCGGCAGGAAGTTTACCCTCCTCACAGACCAACGGTCAGTAGCCTTCATGTTCGATAATGCACAGAGGGGCAAGATTAAGAACGACAAGATCTTGCGGTGGCGGATCGAGTTGTCCACGTACAATTACGATATCTTGTATCGTCCTGGGAAGCTCAATGAGCCTCCTGATGCCCTGTCCCGTGGTACCTGCACCAGCGCGCAGATAGACCGCCTCCGCTCCCTCCACGCGGACCTCTGCCATCCAGGGGTGACCCGTTTCTATCATTTCATAAAGACCCGCAACCTGCCCTACTCCATCGAGGAAGTCAGGACAGTAACCCGTGACTGCCACATCTGCGCAGAGTGCAAACCGCACTTCTACCGCCCCGAGCATGCGTATCTGATCAAAGCATCCCGCCCCTTCGAACGTCTCAGCATAGACTTCAAGGTGCTTCAAGGTGCCCCTTCCCTCTAGCAACCGCAACATTTACTTCCTGACGATGATCGATGAATACTCCCGCTTCCCCTTCGCCATTTCCTGCCCCGACATGACCACATCGACCATCATTAAGGCCCTCCTCTCCATCTTCTCCCTGTTCGGCTACCCCGCGTACATACATAGCGATCGGGGGTCCTCCTTTATGAGCGACGACCAGCTATAACCCTCGGGGTAACGGAAAGGTCGAGCGGGAGAATGGTACCACCTGGAAGACCATACTACTGGTCCAGAGATCTCCCTATTTCCCGATGGCAAGAGGTTATCCCCGATGCCCTACATTCCATCCGCTGCCTCCTCTGTACAACAACTAATCAAACACCTCATGAATGTCTTCTTGTTTTCCCCAGGAAGTCGTCCTCCGGATCCCCTCTCCCGACGTGGCTGGCCGCCCCCGGACCCATCTTGCTCCGGAAGCATGTGCGGGTGCACAAGTCCGACCTGTTGGTGGAACAAGTCCAGTTACTCCACGCTAACCCGCAGTATGCGTACGTGGAGTACCCCGACGGCCGGCAGGACACGGTCTCCCTCCGGGACGTGGCACCGGCCGGCGTGCGGCCCTCCCCCCCCTTCACCACAGACCCCCCCTTCGCCCCTTTCCCCCAGCGCCCCACCCAGGCCACCCCTTCCCATCCATGGCGTCTCCACCACCAGCCCGGGGTACGGAGACAGTTCAAGGACCACTGCTCCCGGAGTCCAGGACATCAAGCTGAACCACCACCATCGGCTGAACCAACGTCACCAAATCCCCTGCGGCGGTCTGCCTGGACGTCACGGGCAACGAAAAGGCTGATCGAGTCCATTTAACTTCAACACCACCATGGACCTTGTATGGACACTATGTACTGTTGCTAAATGTCTGGGCCAGTGGGAAGCCAAGGATACATTTTTTTTTTCTCCTTACTACTCATACCACCAGTTCTCTCCCCCCCCCCCCCCCCCCCCCCCCCCCCCCCCCCCGGCTTCTTTCTCCGCAAGGAGTGAATATGGTGGTATGATTAGCATAGCTGCCTGCCATTGGTGCAGAACACCGGCTTACCATTGGCCCTGGTCGGTCATGTGCCTCTCGACCGGTTGGTTGAGACCAGTCATGTGACGGCTCCCCGATTGGTCGAGAGGCTGAGTTACCCCGCCTCCAGGCGGGGTATAAATACCCAGTACTCCCGGGCGGTCATCCTTCTACTGTAATCGACCGCAGGGCTTAACATCTAGCATATTAAAGCCATACTTTTGTTCAGCAAATCGTCTCGCGTTCAATTGATGGTACATCAGTATGGTACAAACAAGTCCATTGGAGAGAATGGCAACTGACTTGCCTCTTTCTCTGCAGCCAGATGAAGGAGGTGGTATAGATAGCCAAGAATGAAAATATCTGGGCTTTCTTTCTTCACAACGGAAGCAACACCGTTGTGTTATCCCATCAGCACTGTTGCACATCACATTTTACCAAGGAATGCTGTTTTCCTCAAGAACATTGTCCAGAAGTTGGAAAATATTTTTGGCACTTGATCTCTCTTTTGTTGTCGCTATTTCAATAGCTCACTGATCACCGTGTTCACAGCTGCGTCAAAAAAACAATGATAGGATTGAGTTCTTCCTCTGTACCATGGTCAAAATTCCCATCGGTTCAAACAGACAATGGGGTTTGCCTTATTTTCTAAAGGATGTCACATTTCTTATCTTGGCTTAGAGTCTTGGCAATTGCTGTTGGCTTGGTCCGGCGTGAACCAAACTTAGAAGCAATCAAACTGTCTGGAAACATAACTTTCATAAAAACAGTCAAATGATCATAAGAAGAAAATGTCACATTGTGCTCAATGAGGAACATGTCATCAAAGTCTCTGCTCTTATGAGCGAGTAATCTTTCTGCTGCATGAAAGGTTTGATTTAGTGGGTGCTTTCTGAAACTTATGCCACAGCTTGATGTTTCTTGGATCGCATATGTGCCTGTATGTCAGTTGCTCCTCCATAAGCGATGCTGAAGTCTGATTGGCAGACGTTACATCGTGCAGTGTATTCATCCTTTCTTGTGTGGTAAATGTGATTCACACCAGATTATAACCTGTATATACATGTGTCTATATTGTAAGTGCAGTTGCACTATCTGACCTCCAGGGGAAGTAGCTCTGGGAATGCTTGAGTGTTGTACGGGGCTTCTCCCTTGGCTCCGCCCAGGACTCCTCCCCAGGAGCTGCTGTTTCAAGATCAGTGCCACAGGGTCAGCCGGCCAGTTCACCGAAAGTTCAACGGCTAACAGGCTGGCTCTGTTGTAAGTATGAAAACCGCTATTCTAATCCTACAAGCACTCGTCCGTAGAATTGTTGGTTCCAACATCTTGATAGTACAATAAAGGACCATCTTGATGTATAGTCATTCATGAAAGTCTGTTTACAAGATTTAGCATCGGATAACAAAGTCATGATCCCTACTCAACATTTCCATGGGCTTTTCTTCCACTCAACCACTCAAACTTGACTTCGCCGTCAGCACAAGAGATTGAACAGGCTTGAGCTGAGGCCGACTGGTAATTCCTATCCAAACAGCCTTACTGTGGCTAGAGTCCTCCCCACTTGACTAAGTCAAAACAGAAACAGCAGGAAATGGTAGATAATGGAAGGTACTAAGAAACTTATTCTACACTACTGTTCAGAAAACAATGTAGCAGGGTTTACATTTCCCAATTATGTTTATTTTAAATGTTTAGGAATCGACTCCTGATTCCCAGAGAGCACAATAGAACCAAAGGCTACCTCCCTAACAACGACAAAACTTTTCAAATTACGTCAAATCACACCATACAATTTCCAATGCTGTACAGGCCTTTGATGATGTAGATGATGTAAACGTGTGATTATGTAGTCAACCCTCAACGTCATTTTTTAAAATCGCAATATAAAGTTTGTACTGGCAGCTTGATGTGAGACCGCGTAAAGGATCACATGCATCCTCTGTATAGTGTGCAAGGTGGGGGGCGGAATAAGGGGATGGGACCGCCATGCAGGACCCGCCATCTCTCAGCAGCAGCAGTCGCCAAAGAAACCAGCTGCTACATCCAGCACTGAATAGCAAAATATTCCGGGAGGAATCCATTCACTTGCCAACCGGCTCCTCTTGTGCCGCTCCTCCCCACCCCCCTCCCACAAGTCAGGTAGCTCTTGACAGGGAGCTCCCTTTTCATATTTCCAACTCCCCCCCGCCCCCCCCAAAAAAATATTCCTGTCGCTTAATTTACTCTCAATCAGTGTAATGTGTGGGATTTGACCGAGGGCTGTAATAGATACGGTATTTCAACGCGAGAAATCATTTGCCGTATTCCAGCCGCTTTTCCGTGTGGAATACGGGAAATCCATGCTATTTGGCTGTGCTGGTGTGAGACGATGCAATGAAGGCCAAGAGGAGGATCTCAAGTCAATTTCATTAGCAACAGGGCTCAACAGAGCTTGGAATACAGGAAATCGGTGGTGCTTCAGGTACAGGCCAGGTTGTGGACTAAAGTTTTTTGAATCGTTCGTAGCAATAACGACTTGGAGGCCAAATCAGAGATGAAAACAATGTAAAAATGCAAGCAGCAAATAAAGACATGCATAAGAGTTATACCTACAATGGGTTTAAATGGGGATGGAGGTTGCTGAGTTCTATTGTCTTGCCGTTGCAACAATGCTCACAGAACTGCCGGTGACTTAACTGATTTATTGATGAACACATGGAAGGATAACATACAGAATACTAGGTTACTCTGGAACTACCCGATATGTGATTGTCCAGTTGTACGCCTTAATACCAAATGATGAGTCTCCTACATCATGTGACAAGATCTCACACCACCAGCTGATTGGAGGTCACATTGCTAACAGTGTACACTACAGTGCACCTACAGATCACCACAAAGAATAGAAATGTCGCGGAGATGCTGCCTCACGGCGCCGAGGTGCCACATTCGGTCCCGGCCCTGGTTCACTGTCCGTGTAGAGTTTGCACATTCTCCCCATGTGTGCGTGGATTTCGCCCCCACAACCCAAAGATGTGCACAGGGTAGGTGGATTGGCCACGCTAAATTGACCCTTAATTGGAAAAAATTAATTGTGTACTCTAAATTTTTTTTTTAAATGTTGTGGAGATGAAATAAAGCAACTTTGTTTATAGATTAGATATGGAGGAAGAACCTGAAAACTTTTTAGCACATTCGACGGCCAGTAAGAGAAAATGGCAACATCACTGTATCAACTGATGGGATTGAGGATTTATTTGACACACAAGTGTCAATTGAATCCAGTATTCCATATGATGTCAGGAAGCAATAGTATATAATGTGAAACGGGTCAAGGAGGGAGCTTTGGCCTGCTGAAAAGATGACCATTCACTTATGGCAGTGAGGACCCGGGTTCGATCCCGGTTCCGGGTCACTGTCCGTGTGGAGGTTACACATTCTCCCCATGTCTGCATGGGTCTCACCCCCCACAACCTAAAGATGTGCAGGGTAGATGGATTGGCCATGCTAAATTGCCCCTTAATTAGTTTTAAAAAAAGATGACTATTCATAGAAACATAGGAAATAAGAATAGGCCATTCGGCCCTTCAGGGCAATTCAACATAATCATGGCTGATCATCCAGCTCAGTAAACTCTTCACCCTTTTCCCCCATATCCTTTGATACCCATAGCACCAAATGACTGTTGCCAGAGTACACTTTCCCCTTTGCGAGAAAGAGATGACTGGTGGTGATTTAACCGAGGGTCACCACATCTCAGTCAGGGACATGTTTGAGGTGGTGGTAAATTCAGCTGGTGGTGTAATTGAACCCATGCTGTCTCCCAGCATACTAAAGCAGCCATCCAGCTAACCGACCTGTATCTGCTGGCTGATACAGGCTCCGCAGCACCCCGGCAAAGTCCACTTGTCACTGTGACACAGCTTCCAGCGACTGCAGTGGAGAATCTGGAGCACAACGTCAGCAGCACGAGGGGTGTTGTCCAAGGCAGGTCAGTGAGAGCCATGGCTGAGGGCCTCGATTACATGTCCCGGTCGCTGGGCGACACGTCCTTGATGCAAATGGACCTTGCCGAGATTCTGTGAAGCATGTCCCAGTGTCAGGTAGGCATTGCCAAGGTGCTCCAGAGAATTTCCAGTCGCTGAGAGCCGTGTCCCAGTGATAAGTGGACTTTGCCGGAACGCTGCGGTACAGTCCCAATCGCAGGTGGGCATTGCCGGGCGCTATGGGGCATGTCCCAGACGTACATTGGTAAAGCACTGCAGAGCATGGCCCAGTCACAAAGGAGCATTCCTGAGGGCATGGTCATCATGGTGCAGAGAATAGGGAGCAGCCAGTGCTGGCAGAGCCAAATGACGTAGGGGCCTCTGGAGCTGAATCTAAATACCGCTCTGTCCCAAGGTGACCCCCAAGTTCCTCCAGGCACCAACCAGGCAGAGGTAGTGTGGCAGGATGACTCTGAGCCATCCTATGGGGAGACTACGGCGGTCACCAGCACTCCAAAGTCGCCCCCTCCTGACAACATCTTGGAGTCAGCGGGTGGAATAGGTGGCATGGTGAAACATGTGCCATCGTCAAGGCGACCGGGTTCTTTCAGCTCCAGGCATGGTGAAACACGTGCCACCGTCAGGGAGGCTAGGTCCTTTCGGCTCCAGGCCCTCCAGAGGACGCACACCAGACATACAAAAGGCCATAGTGCGCAGTAAGCAGGCTCCAGAGAATTTCCAGTCGCTGGGAGCCTTGTCCCAGGGACCTCTGAAGTGTATCCTGGGGACACACTGTGATGTAATGGCAGAGCACGGAAGGCTAAGGTTGAGGATTACCACGAGGGCATTGGGGGGGGGGGGGGGAGACATCATTAGCCAGGGACAGTTAGGGTCACAATTGTAAACTACATTGAATCCAAGACATGCAAGGCCTCGCCCCCGTTTTTCCACACAATTGGCCGGCCTGCATCCCCCACCCCCGTTGGCCCTCCCCTAGCCCCAGACCCCCAGGCATGGTGGTTCTGGATCTGTCCCTTCCCTTCCCCAAAGCATACCATATGCACGTGATGGGTGTGAGCCTGTTGTCAGCAGACAGACAGGAGTCAGACTATGACATAGATTAAGGAGAACCAGAGCTCAGCTCACAGTGGGTTGTCATCATTCTCCTGTTATGTACATTGGCCCTCTGACAGTGCTGACATAGTTACCCTGATGTAACAGACCCTGGGAGGGTGGGGGGTGGGGTGGTGGAGGAGTGGGTTGGGGGGGGGGGGGGTGGGGGGGGGGGGGGGGGGGGGGAACGGAGGGGGTGATAGGATGGACGAAGCTACGTCCTATGAGAAGCGGCCGATGACGAGGGCCCCCCTTGCCCTCCAGGATGCGGGACCCAAGCCGCCACTCCCTGACCCTGCAGTGTACCATCAGAGCAGTCAGGGCATCAAAACCGTATTTTGAGCAGGCTGATTCTCCACTCAATGACAGCCCAGGTGGCCACATGGGCCTTGTTATATCGGGTCTCCGCATCGGTCACTGCACCATACTAGCGTCAAGAGCCAGGTTCCAAGCAGGAACCACTTATCTCCCAGGATCCATCCGATCAACATGGGGTGTCCCTCAAAAATGCCAGGCCTCCTACTGCCATAGGAAGTAGACGTTTTGCACACTCCTGGGGAAGCACGCATACACGTGCATGGTCTTCAGGTGGTGGTCGCACACAAGCTGGACGTTCAGGGAGTGGAACACATTTCTCTTAATGAAGGATGCTCCCGGACCACCCCGTGCACACAAGGCAAAATGTCATATATTACCCCCTGAACAGGGAGCATGCTCCTGCAGCCCATGCTGTCCGACATCTCTTCGAACGACCAGGAACTCCTGTAAACTTTTGGCCATTGATGGCATTTCCCTCTGGTTGCATCTCTGGCCTGAAGACGGGCGGATCCTCAGGATATGGAGGGGACCCCGGCATGTGGGCTACCACCTGGACTGCGAGGGAAGCTACTATGGGGTACACTATATCATCTATATATGTTGTCTGTAAGGAATCCCCCCCCATCGATAAACCCACCAACCCTCCATTTGCAGGGGAGTTCCCACTGCTGCAGCCCAGCTCGAGGATGCATCGTTGTTTGCTACTGCCTCTGCAGTTGTGTATCCTCCAGTGTTCAGGCAATGTGTCCAGGCCGCAAGGTCTGATTGGGATTCTAGGCTGTCACACCTGCCTACGACATGGCATGAAAGCCCAAGGGCAATCCGCTTGTGAACTGTGATGTGCTCACATTACGAATGTTGTCAATGCCCTATTCGCGATAGCCTTCAGCTGCGTGGCTAGAGGTCACCATGGTCAGTGGGGGTTAAAGTGACCGTCGCCATATTATCATGGATGGGCTCTGTCCTGGAGGTGTTTGGTAGGTCAGACAGGCAGAAGATGAGGTTTCCACTGGGTATGGGTAAACATGATACCTTGAAGAATGGAGGGGAAGGTGACAGCCCAGAGGCGGTCCCCTACCGGTAACAGCCGACACCCCCAACCAGATTCGGCAACCCCTACCCCGCCAGGAGCGCCCACCCCTCCTACCCCGAATACCTCCTCTGATCCCCACAGCAGCCACTTCACTAGTTTCACGTTTTGAAAAAGGTGTGCTCCTCTTCCAAATTATGCCACAGGATCTTTTACATCTGCCCGAGAGGATAGATGGGCAGTTCATTAACTTAACTAGATGACAGTGGCCTGGATTTTCACTCCCGAGTTGGGTAGTTGAAGTCGGGAAATTTCAAGGATCATGCACCCGTGTCGGAAAAAGTGCCCCAAATGTGGTGATCTTCATTGAGGGCTTTTCTGATCATTAGCACAATACTGTAGGTAGGAGTTGCTGTATGCAATTTGGCTGCCATGTTTCCTAACTTTCAACTAAGGGTGTAGCTCATTGGCTGAAATTTTGGGATGCTTTGTGGTCATGAAAGGTGCTATAGAAATGCAAGATTTTTCTGTTTCATGTACTCGGGATCATAACTAAAAACGCTTGCACAGGGAAAGAAAAAGTGTGCTAAATGGCGCCTGTGTGACCGCTCGCTGGGGAGCCGGTTAGATCACGGGAGACTGTTTGATACGGGATTCTTACATTATTAGGATGGAGACTGGCCTAAATTGTGATTATTGGTTTCTCGCCATGCCTCAAAGGGATCCTGATCTCACCAACAGGGGTGGGCCGGTTAAATCGGAAACTGATCGGCGTCCTGATTTCAACTTTGACCTGCCCACTCAGATTAGCGCCTGGAGCAGCCTTTAGATCGTGCCCTACATGTTTGCTAAAGCTGTGATTAAGAGGTTAACAGCGAAGCAGGTTCTGATGTCATCCATGTGAGGGCATGGGTCGGTTTTGTTTTGAGCTTTGCCCTGTGTCTGTTGTTCTTAGTTTCATTTTTAGAGTTCTGCTTTGGTTTTCTGAGGCAAGGAGGTGTTTCTCAAACTGATTCCAAAAGATTCTCACCCAAAGATATTGTGCATAAATCTGTAATACACCGAGTGTTAACTGCATTAGTAAGTGACCAGTGTGTGAACTTTGTTTAATTGAAAGTTTAGAAGGGGATGGGAAAGTGTTATAACCTGCCTGCTTACCACTGGCTGGGGACTAATGGCAATCCCACAATCCTATGAGAGTATGAGCTTCCCCAATGAGGGGGGGGGGGGGGGGGGGAATCATTAGCAGACTCCCTGCATAAATAGAGCTGGCCAGTTTGGAACCAGCAGAGAGAGAGGAGTGAGCAGCAAGGGAAGTTGTTGCTGCTGTTATATATATATATATATATATATATGTTATTGTAAATAAATGTTATTTCTTTGTATCCTTAAAACTCGTGCTGGATATTTCGTGGCCCTCACAAAAGAAAGTAAGCTCAAATACCTCTCTTTATTTTTTTAGAACTATTTTACAGTTAATTGAAAGCTGTGTTTTTGTGAATGTTACTGGGGTTAATCCTGCTTTAACAATAAAGATTGTTTTCATATAAAAGATCAATAGTTTCAGTGGAATCACTCCTGGAGTAAAGTATCCTTTCTCACAGTTTAAAGGTGAATAATTGTTGGGGTCTCGTCCGGTTTCCCAATATAAATTGGGGTCTGGTCCCGAGACCATAACAGTTATAGTGTAACCAAGGGACAGTGAGAGAGATATTCAATGCTGAACATATTTGTAAGTGCCAAAAGCAGTGACGGATAAATAGAGTCAGCAAGCCTAGATTATAATCATACAGGAATGTTGTGCCACTCAAGCTAACATATGGTATGTGTAACTAGAGAACTGCATAAAATGCCTTACTTGGTTTGCAAGAATGACAGCATTGAGAGCTCTCTCCTGGTGTTGCTTGATGTCCCATTCTAGATAAACATTAGCCAATAAACGCAAAACCTTTGCCTGGAACAGAACAAGTCAGTTGTAATATTTCACATTTCAATATTGCATATCTCTGACACAATTCTTCAAGTCATTTCTGTCTCGCAAAGATTATCTTTCTTAGGCCACTAATTATGTATAACACAATATCACTTACATATCTGCACATAATTAAGAATATTTGGCACAGCAAAGCTGTAAGATCATGTCTGTGAAGATGAAATAAAAACAGAAAATGCTGAATAAAGTCAACAGGTCTGGCAGCATCTGCAGAAACAGATTTAATGTTTCAAATATGTATAGCTTCTTCAGAGCTGAAGAGGGGCAGAAATGTGATGAATTATATACTTGGAGAGGGGCTAGAGAAGGAGTAGCAGTGTTATTATTAAGATTGAAAAACAGTAGTATCTCTATCTTGAGTATAGCCTGATCAAAAGTATGTGAATAGCCAAATCATCAGCAATCAGTTCCATATAAATAAAAAGAAATTTGACAAGGAAAGAGCTCTGGTTTGCTGAAAAGCTGACCATTCAGGTACCTGCTGGAATTGATATAGTGCATCAAAAATGAAAATCTGCCCGACAATGCATACAATGAGACACGTAGGAGATAATCATGTGACTGACCATTAATAATCACAAATTGTGAATAGAGAAAGTCCCGTCAACAGTGCAACTTTTCCCGGGACCCACTTACCTACCAGTCAACGATCACAATCCACGCTGGTCACCCCTTACAACACACCAGTTTTGTTTACATTTAATGCAACATGTAAGCCTGCTTGCGCCTCATGATCTCACTCCAATCAGGTTCACAGGAGGAAAGGGTAATGCACAGTGCAGAGTTCAGCCTGTTCCTTTGTGCTGTCTTTATCTTTATGAGGACAGAAAATCTAACCTCGCACATGTAGGTCATTGTGAAGAGGAAAAGCAACAAAATGTTTGTTTTACTCAGGGGCTGTTTAGCACAGGGCTAAATTGCTGGCTTTGAAAGCAGACCAAACAGGCCAGCAGCACGGTTCGATTCCCGTAACAGCCTCCCCGAATAGGCGCCGGAATGTGGCGAATAGGGGCTTTTCACAGTAACTTCATTTGAAGCCTACTTGTGACAATATGCGATTTTCATTTCATTTTCATTGGATACACCTCGGTGATGCTACTCCTGAATGCTGACAGCCTCATTGACTTGTGGCGTGTTTTAAATGTGCTGCCACAGGTAATGTGCTGAAGTTCAGTCTCTTCATTTGGTGTCAGCTGTAAGTTAATATTGACTCCGGCATCCAAACTCAAAACGATTTTTCACCTACTCCTTCACTGGCTAAATCTGCAACTTCTCTTCTGGAAAGTAGCAACAAAAACTATTGTGCACCAGGTGCAGCTAGACATTGACAGTTCCCTTACTAACACTCTTTTCTTCGATGTGTTGTAGCAGTGTGAGGAACATGTAGTAGTTTTGGCTTTGTACTCGCACTTGCCAAACTTTCAATGACTTTTGTAAAGCATTTATTTCTTCACTGTGTTGAAAGCAATCATCATCCTTTCCTTGCAATTTGAGGTTCAGTTCATTTAGTATTGAAAAGATTTTTCAAGGAGGAAAGTATGGATTCCATACCAGTTCTTAAACTCTGACAAGCACCCAACCCATTGACAGCCAACGTACTTGTGTGTGGAACAATAAATGCGTGTGCACGGCCCCCAATAGTGAAACTCAGTCTCAAAAAGCCAGGCATTGAGTGCACGGCGTTTACTGAAATTCACGACTTTCACAATTCTTTTCAACACCACTACAAGATTGGATGGAATTCCTTTTGATGCCAACGCCTCACTGTGAATAAAACACTGATTCCAAACAATGTCCGGACCAGCTGTCTCCTTAATCCTTAGTAGAACTCTGCTGTTTTTCCCACTAATGTTGGCTACCCAATTCCTTGTGATTCCTCTACAGTCGAACACGCATTTTCCAACCACAATACGACTCAATGTTTCCAAAATCTCTGCGCCAATCTTTATGTCAGGCAGCACAGCAAATCCTCAACAAATACATTGTGCCAAACAACTCTGAAACACCTGTACTTTCAATCACTTGTATTGGGAACTCCTGTGCTAACTTTAAATGAGAAATAAGTTGGGCTTTTAAATTAGCAGCAATATGACAAATTTGGTGAGCCACTGGGTTATCACAAAGTGGGTAAAAGCGTCCCCTTACGTCCCCACCTCAATGAATTCCGGGCTCGACATGATGTTGAACTCTTCTTTCGTCGTCTTCGTCTCCGTGTCCACTTCTTTGGGCAAGAATCTTCCCCGTGTTCCACTGATCTTTTCATGTGCCTCCAACATTCTGCCTCCAAGTGGACCCCCCGCCGGGACAATTACATGCCCTTGATCTTTTCATTGAGAACTGTCGATGGGACATTGGCGGTCTTACTTTTTCTTCCCCCTCACCCATTCCAACCTCTCCTTCTGAACTTTCTGCTCTTCACTCTGTCAGGTCTAACCCCGACTTCGTCATCAAACCTGCCGACAAAGGGGGTGCTGTTGTCATCTGGCGCACTGACATCTACCTCGCAGAGGCTGAGCACCAACTCTCCGATACTTCCTCTTACCTCCCCCTGGACCATGACCAGACCACTGAACATCAAACCATTATCTCCAACACAGTTAGTGACCGCTTTTTCCTCTGGATGCCTTCCACCTACGGCTTCCAACGTCATAGTCCCCCAACGCCGGACAGCTCGCTTTTACCCATTTCCCAAAATCCACAAAAAGGACTGTCCCGGGAGGCCCATTGTGTCAGCATGCCCCACCAAACTTATTTCCTCTTATCTTGACTCCATCCTCACTCCTCTGGTCCATTCCCTCCCCACCTACACCCGGGATTCCTCTGATGCCCTGCGTCATATTGACAGCTTCCAGTTCGCGGGCCCTAACCGCATTCTAATCACCACAGATGTGCAATCCGTCTACGCCTCCATCCCACACCAGGATGGCCTGAGAGCCCTTCGCTTCTTTCTCGAAAAGAGACCCGGACAATTCCCAGCCACCTCCACTCTCCTCCGCCTGGCTGAACTCGTTTCTATCTCTCAACAACTTCTCCTTTAACTCATCTCACTTTCTCCAAATCAAAGGTGTAGTAATGGGTCATAGCTACGCTTGCCTTTTTATGGGGTATGTGGAACATTCCTTGTTCCAGGCCTATGCAGGCCCCCTGCCACAACTCCGTTACCGATACATTGATGACTATTTGGTTCCGCGTCATGCTCCTCGCCCGGACCTAGAAAAATTCATCAACTTCGCTTCCAGTTTCCACCCCTCCATCACTTTCACCTGGACTATCTCAGACACATCCCTTCCCTTCCTTGATCTTTCTGTCGCCATTTCCGGCAATAGACTACCCATTAATGTCCACTACAAGCCCACTGATTCCCACAGCTATCTGGACTACAGCTCTTCGCACCCTACACCCTGTAAGGACTCCATCCCTTTCTCTCAACTCCTTCACCTCCGTTGGATTTGTTCCAAAGATGCCACTTTCCAAAATGGTGCTTCGAAAATGTGTTCTTCCTCGACTGTGATTTCCCACCTACAATTGTGGAGAGGGCCCTCAACAGTGTGCGGTCCATCTCCCGCACCACGACCCTTGCCCCCTCCACTCCCTCCCAGAATAAGGATAGAGTCCCCCCCCCTTTCTCACATTTCATCCCACCAGCCTCCGCATGCAAAGCATAATACTCCGCCATTTTCGCTTTGATGACGGTGGCAGACATCATATCGGGGAATGGGATGGCAAAGGGCAATCTGGAGTACTCATCGACCACACTGAGAATATACGTGTTTCGGTCAGTGGAGGGGAGGGACTCTTTGAAATCCACACTAAGGCGTTTAAAGGGGCGGGAGGCCATCACTAGGCGCGCATAGTCCGGGCCGATAGAAGTGCGGCTTCCACTCCAAAAAGACCTGGCAGTGCCTGGTGACTGTCCGTACTTCTGGACCACATAGCCGAGGATCGCTAAGCGGGCTGTGCTGAACACGCACTTCTCCTTGTTGTAGGTGAGGTTGATGAGAGTGCGCTGTGGAGGAATTTGGCAAGGGTGGCATCGTGGTCCTGCTGATCGTGGCCGCAGATGGTAACGTTATCTGGGTACGGGAAAGTGGCCCGCAAACCGTACCGGTCGACCATTCGGTCCATCTCCCTTTGGAAGACCGAGACCCCATTAGTGACGCCGAAGGGACCCTGAGGAGTGATAGAGACGACCGTCCGCCTCAAAAGCAGTGTATGGACGGTCCGATTTACGAATGGGGAGCTGGTGGTAGGCAGATTTGAGGTCTATCGTTGAGAAGACCTGGTACTGCGCCATCTGATTGACTATATCAGATATGCGTGGGAGTGGGTACGTGTCGAACTGCGTGTACCGATTGATGTCTGGCTGTAGTCCGTGACCATTCTGTGTTTCTCCCCAGTTTTAACGACTACCACTTGGGCTCTCCAGGGACTGGCCTCTGTGATGCCTTCCCGAAGCAACCGCTGGACCTCGGTCCTGATGAAGGTCTTGTCCTGGTGCTGTACCGTCTGCTCCTGGTGGCACGGGTTTGCACTCCTGAGTTAGATTGGCAAAGAGGGAGGGCGGGTCGACCTTTAGGGTCGCGAGGCCGCACACAGTGAGGGTGTAGGGGGGCGCGGAATTTGAGGGCAAGGCTCTGGAGATTGCAATGGAAGTCAGGCCTAGTAGTAGGGCAGCGCAGAGATTAGGACGGACGTAGAGGCGGAAGCCGCCGAGTTCTACGCCCTGGACCATGAGAGTGACCATGCGGAACCCCAGATCGCGAGGGAATGGGATCCGGAGGCCAGAGAGATTCTTTGTTTGGCGGGGTGGACCGTGAGGTTGCAGCGCCTTGCCGTACCCGGATGGATGAAGCTTTCGGTACTCCCGGAGTCCAGCAGGCAAGAGGTCACGTGACCATTGATTCTCAGACTGGTCGAAGCGGTGGCCAGGGTTGCGCGGACGAGACTGGTCGATCGTCACTGAGGCGAGCTGCGGTCGGTCATCGCTGCCTGTCAGAAGATGAGAGCGTGGGGGCCCAGGTCATGGAATGCTGTCGGTGTCCATGCCCCATGGGGAAGACATGATGGCGGCGCCTGAAGATCCTGCGGGGGGAAAATGTCGGCGCCCCATGGGCCGCAAGTTGCGGGAGCTGGACAAGATGGCGGCGCCCATGGCCGCACGTTGCAGGGTCTGGACAAGATGGCGGCGCCCATAGGTCGCACGTGGACTGAGGGGGGGGGGGGGGGGCGTGAGGGAAGATGGCGGCGCCCACTGGCCGTACGTGGCCCCCGGACGTGAAGATCCGCCTCCTCACTTTAAAAACAGAGTAATACTTGACTAGATTTGTCCGTGTATTTGTACTACATTGCTACAACTGTGCAAATTGATCACTTTTTTACTATGTTTAATATAAGTGTATATTCTAATGGCATTTCTTTTATGTTTAGTACAATGGTGTATTTTGCTTATATCTTTTATGATTGATACAACTGTGTATTTGGATAATATGTTTAATATATTTGTTTCTCACAAATGAAAATCTTCAAAAAAACATTTTTTTTTTAAATGTATTTAAAGCCCCATGAAAGCGTTCACCATAACGATACTGCATAGAAGAGCCCATTTCTCCCAGTGAGTCAGAGACGACACAGAGTGAAAAACAGCAAAGAGAGAGTTTGGGAATTTGAAGCTAGGTGGGAATTCGAAGCTTGGGGGAGGAGGTGCTTTTCATCCCTGGTAAGTGACTGATAAGTAGTTTATCTTTTTGCTTTTTCTATTCATTAGTATATATTTTTTTTCTTCGTTTCTTTTGGAATTGTAGTTGTATAAGTTAACCCAAGGTTGAAGACATGGCAAAAGATCCCAGACCCGTGTCATGCTCCTCCTGTGCGATGTGGGAGCACAGGGACATGTCCACTGTCCCTGCCTCCTTCACATGCAAGAAGTGTGGCCAGTTGAAGCTCCTGTTAGACCGCTTGACGGCTCTGGAGCCGTGGATGGACTCACATTGGAGCATCCGTGATGCTGAGGGTAGCACGTTTAGCGAGATGGTCACACCGCAGGTGAAAGTTACTGAGGGAGATAGAAAACGGGTGACCAAAGGACAGAGCAAGAGTAGGAAGGCAGTGGAGGTGTTCCCTGCGGTCGTCTGCCTGCAAAACAGATATACCGCTTTGGATACTGTTGAGGGAGATAGCTCACCAGGAGTAGGCAGCAGCTGCCAGGTTCATGGTACCGTGGCTGGCTCTGCTGCACTGCAGGGCAGGAAGAAGAATGGCAGGGCTATAGTGATAGGGGACTCAATCATAAGGGGATTGGACAGGAGGTTCTGCGGACGCAATCGAGACTCCAGGATGGTATGTTGCCTCCCTGGTGCAAGGGTCAAGGATGTCTCGGAGCGGCTGCAGGACATTCTGGGAGGGGAGGGTGAACAGGCAGCTGTCATGGTGGTCACAGGCACCAACGATATAGGAAAAAAACGGGACGAGGTCCCACAAGCTGAATTCAAGGAGCTAGGAGTTAAACTAAAAAGTAGGACCTCCAAAGGTAGTAATCTCAGGATTGCTATCTGTGCCACGAGCCGGTCAGAGTGGGGTTGGGGGTTGCTAGAGCTGTTGGGGGGGGGGGGGGGTGGGGGTTTATACTAATGTGCCGGGGGGATGGGAATCAATGCAGGAAATCGGAAAGTAGTAAAACAGGGATAGAAATAAAAGGCAGTAAAGGGGAAAGTGTAAGGCAGAGAAGCCATTGTCAAAAATCATAAAGGGCAACAGTACAAGGTACAGTGACTGCAGGGAGCTCAGTGAATAGGCACAGTGATACCAAAAGGAGTAAAACGGGAAGTAAAAATGTAAATGGTAAGCAATGCGGCAGGTTGTTACGAGAAGTTATGGGATTAACGACAACGAAAAGTAGGAGAAAGGTTAAGAGGAAATATAACTTCTGAGAGATTATTGATCGAGGTGTTAAGATTCAAAACAGAGGTATAAAAAGACAACATAAGTGTACTTTACCTGAGTATTCGGAATAAGGTAAATGAGTTGATGGCGCAAATAATCGTCACTGATAGTAGTGTATAGGCCATCAAATTGCAACATATGGTGGGGCAGGCAATAAACAAAGAAATAACTGATGCATGTAGAAATGGTACAGCAGTTGTCATGGGGGATTTTAATCTACATGTCAATTGGTTTAACCAGGTCGGTCAAGGCTGCCTTGAGGAGGAGTTTCTAGAATGTATCCGCGATAGTTTCCTAGAACGGTATGTAATGGAACGTACAAGGGAACAAGCGGTCCTAGATCTGGTCCTGTGTAATGAGACAGGATTGATTAATGATCTCATAGTTAGGGATCCTCTCGGAAGGAGCGATCACAATATGGTGGAATTTAAAATACAGATGGAGGGTGAGAAGGTCAAATCAACACTGTTGTTTTGTGCTTAAACAAAGGAGATTACAAAGGATGAGATAAAGCTAGCTAAGGTAGACTGGGAGCAAAGACTTCATGTTGAAACAGTTAAGGAACAGTGGAGAACCTTCCAAGCGATTTTCACAGTGCTCAGCAAAGGTATTTACCAGCAAAAAGGAAGGACTGTAGAAAGAGGGAAAATCGACCGTGGACATCGAAGGAAATAAGGGAGAGTATCAAATTAAAGGAAAAAGCATACAAAGTGACAAAGATTAGTGGGAGACTAGACGACTGGGAAATCTTTAGGGGCAACAGAAAGTTACTAAAAAAGCTATAAAGAAGAGTAAGATAGATTATGAGAGTAAACTTGCTCAGAATAAAAAAAGATAGTAAAAGTTTCTACAAATATATAAAACAAAAAAGAGTGGCTGAGGTCAATATTGGTCCTTTAGAGGATGAGAAGGGAGATTTAATAATGGGAGATGAGGAAATGGCTGAGGAACTGAACAGGTTTTTTGGGTCGTCTTCACAGAGGAAGACATAAATAACATGCCAGTGACTGATAGAAATTAGGCTATGACAGGTGACGACCTTGAGATGACTGCTATCACTAAGGAGGTAGTGATGGGCAAGCTTATGGGGCTAAAGGTAGACAAGTCTCCTGGCCCTGATGGAATGCATCCAGAGTTCTAAAGAGATGGTTACGGAATAGCAAATGCACTGGTGATAATTTACCAAAATTCACTACACTCTGGGGTGATACTGCCGGATTGGAAATTGGCAAATGAGACACCACTTTTTAAAAAGGAGGTAGGCAGAAAGCGGGTAATTACAGGCCAGTGAGCTTAACTTCGGTAGTAGGGAAGATGCTGGAATCTATCAAGGAAGAAATAGCAAGGCATCTGGATGGAAATTGTCCCATTGGGCAGACGCAGCATGGGTTCATAAAGGGCAGGTCATGCCTAACTAATTTAGTGGAATCTTGTGAGGACATTACCAGTGCGGTAGATAATGGGCAGCCAATGGATGTGGTATATCTGGATTTACAGAAAGCCTTTGACAAGGTGCCACACAAAAGGTTGCTGCATGAGATAAAGATGCATGGCATTAAGGGTAAAGTAGTAGGATGGATAGAGGATTGGTTAATTAATAGAAAGCAAACAGGGGATGAATGGGTGTTTTCTCTGATTGGCAATCAGTAGTGTCCCTCAGGGCTCAGTGTTCAGCCCACAATTTACATAGATGATTTGGAGTTGGGGACCAAGTGCAATGTGTCCAAGTTTGCAGACGACACGAAGATGAGTCGTAAAGCAAAAAGTACAGAGGATACCGGAAGTCTGCAGAGGGATTTGGATAGGTTAAGTGAATGGGCTAGGGTCTGGCAGGTGGAATACAATGTTGACAAATGTGAGGTTATCCATTTTGGTAGGAATAACAGCAAACGGGATTATTATTTAACTGATAAAATATTAAAACATGCTGCGTTGCAGAGAGACCTGGGTGTGCTAGTGTATGAGTCTCAAAAAGTTAATTTACAGGTGCAACAGGTGATTAAGAAGGCAAATGGAATTTTGTCCTTCATTGCTAGAGGGATGGAGTTTAAGACTAGGGAGGTTATGCTGCAATTGTATAAGGTGTTAGCGAGGCCAACATCTGGAGTAGTGTGTTCAGTTTTGGTCTCCTTACCTGAGAATGGACGTACTGGCGCTGGAGGGTGTGCAGAGGAGAGTCACTAGGTTAATCCCAGAGCTGAAGGGGTTGGATTACGAGGAAAGATTGAGTAGACTGGGACTGTACTCGTTGGAATTTAGAAGGATGAGGGGGGATCTTATAGAAACATATAAAATTATGAAGGGAATAGATAGGATAGATGCGGGCAGGTTGTTTCCACTGCGGGTGAAAGCAGAACTAGGGGCATAGCCTCAAAATAAGGGGAAGTAGATTGTAAGACTGAGTTTAGGAGGAACTTCTTCACCCAAAGGGTTGTGAATCTATGGAATTCCTTGACTAGTGATGCAGTAGAGGCTCCTTCATTAAATGTTTATAAGATAAAGATAGATAGTTTTTTGAAGAATAAAGGGATTAAGGGTTATGGTGTTCGGGCCGGAAAATGGAGCTGAGTCCACAAAAGATCAGTCATGATCTCATTGAATGGCGGAGCAGGCTCGAGGGGCCAGATGGCCTACTCCTGCTCCTAGTTCTCATATGTTTTGAAATTTCCCACCCATGTATGTTATTATCTCCCAGGGATCTAGCACTCTAACTTCACTTCCGGGGTGTCAGCCTACACAAATGTCAATCCTAACAGCCTGTCCAGCAACAATGAAATTCAACTGTCATGCAGACTCTGGGCTCAAATCTGTGTTCTAACTCAAGGAGCAGACTTTCACCTTAAACAGACTGATAGAGCAAATGAATAGGGTCTCTAAGTGCATCATTCACCTTCTGTGCTCTGTTGCACAGAAGATGAGTGGAGTACAGAGCCCTTGGCAATTGGGAGTGACAATGACACATTGCGAGCAGCACATGCTGTTGCCTCTCTGATAACAGCATGCTTGTTCTCTCACCACTTTCTCAACCAATAATACGTCCAATATTGACCAGACAGCCAGACGTGTCTGGCAGCACCTGTAGCACTGTGGGCTGCTACCAAGAGACTCAAGCTCGGAGAAGTTACAAACACAAGTATCTCGCAGTTCCCCACATGAGTGGCAATCGCATTCCACAAATCTGACTGAAGTCCTTGAGGGAATCACTTCATAGGCGCATCAATTAATAAATGCCCATTAAAAAAGCACATGGGTTGCGCACCTGGTTGACAAAATAATATTGTGATTGGAATTAAAACCATTTGCAGCTTTGATCCAATTGGCTTATCTCTGGGGAGTGAGATAATATAAGTGTTCAGTTTTACCAGTTGGATTTTACAATTGTATATTAACAGATGTTAGTAAGACCTCTTAAGACGTGAGCGGTTGTATGGATACATGTTGAGTGCAGGTTATGTGGGGGGGGGGGGGGGGGGGGGGGGGGGGGGGGGGGGGGGGGAAGAGAGAGATCAGCCCTCATTGTTTCGTTCCTATTCTGTTTTCCATGAAATGAGAAATATAACAGAATGTAAAAACCTCTCATCACTTTAATGATTCCACATACATTTAATATCCTGGCACAATTTCATAATCCTCTGTGCACTATCTATACCTTGCTCATCTGCACACATATACAGATAACCTGTATTAATTATCATCTTCCAAAAACGCATATATAAATTATACATACCTGCACAGGAGAACCTGGCGAATATCTTTTATCCATTTTCCCAATGTCGTAGCTCTGACTGGTAGACAGAAAACACTTTTTTAGCAATACTAACAGGAGCAACAATAAGAAAAAAAATGACCTACCCAGGAGACTTTCTTTCTTCAAATGCTCACTGCACCAGCAAGCTCACTAATAGAAGTCTAAGAAAATGAAATGCAACGGTTCAGTGCTATCAATATTGGCCACCTTGGAAGCATTTTGGCGGGGCATACAGCTCGACTGAAATCAGAGGACGGGATTCTCCATTTCTGAGGCTAAGTGTTGACGCCAATGCAGAATTCGTGGACTTTCAGACAACAAAACTGGCACCACATCTGGACCCATTCCACTACTGTTAAGGTGCCAGCACCCGAAAAACAATGCGGGATTCACCATGTCTGTGATTGACACTCGGGAGGCTGACAATCCCCAATTACAACCCCCACACACACTCATCCCAGCCAACAAGATGTGCTGGAGAGTGCCCATACAGCTCATAGATCAGCTGGGGCCAGAGGGCACCCAGGGGATGGCCTGGGGAGGACACGTATACAACCCATGCCCCAAGTCCACAGTGTCTGTCGGCAGCATGAGCATAAGCATGGCCACCTTACCATCTGTGACAATGGGTTTCCGTGCCTTCCACCTCGATCCCACAGCCCACCTCGTGCACCCCCCCCCCCCCAGCTCTCCCCGGCCCTAGCAAAAGCCCCCCCCCCCCCCCCCCCCCCCCCACCCTCCCAGTGGAACAACTGTCAGCAAACTATGGCGATGTTGGACGCTTTCCGTACCCCCTCCCTCAGCAGCCACCACACCGGTTTCATGATTTTTAAAAGCACAAGTGAACCATGCCGTCGGAAAAACCGGCCCATGGGAGGCGGAGCATCACGGAAGCCCCTGAGAATACCAGGTCAGGCTCAGTAATGAAATGCAAATGGTGTCCACTATACATGCATTTAGGAACACATTGACACCGCTGAAGAGGTGCCGGAGAATTATGATTCGGCTTCACATTGGCGCCCACCGTGATTTTGGCTTTGGAACCTATACTCTGTCGAATCACGTTTCACGATTTCAACATCGGCAAACGGAGAATTTCACCCAGGATGCCTCATGAGAAAGGTATTCATGTGGGCACCCAATAATCTATCCTAATGCCACACATCCTACAATATTAGACTCCACAGGTCTATTAGACGAACATGCACAACACTGCACAAAGTATTCAGCTTCCAGATGAGCCCTTTCCCTGTGCTATTCAATAGTCACTCAACAAATTACAGGTAAGGTGCTTTTGTTCAGGTTGAGTTTGTGAAAGTACTGAGCCAGGATTTAAAGAGCTGAGTTCTTGGCACTTATTGCTTAAAGGAAAAGTATACGGAGCCCAGGTAGGTGGGAAGTTACTTGTCACGTAAATTGATTATTGTCCAACTCTTACAGCATGCGGGCAACTGATGCCTTCATTTTCAGAGCAATTGCAAATTGAGCTGAACATCGATCAAAGAACATTACCACTTCTGACCCTAAAGTTGATGCAAGGGTAATGATAATGGAAGATGGTTGAGACTAGGATGCTGCAGTGAGGAGGGGCTAATCTGTATTAATTATGTCCATTATAATCTGTGGGTGTAGGCACACCCACAATGCTGTTTGGAAGGAGTTCCAAGATATTAACCTAGTGAAGGAACGGGGATATATTTATGTAGAATGTGCTAAAGCAACACACGTGGATCAGCAAGGTAGAAAACAAAGGTTCTATTTGTTCACAACATTACAATCTCCACTCCCCGAAGGGCCTCCTCCTCGACCTGCTCCCAGGCCGGGGTTTTTATACAAGAGAGTTGTGCTCTCAGTTAAAGGGGAAACCCTGCCCACTTGTTACCAGGGGAACTCGTATTCATAGGAGGTCATCTGGAATCTAATTGTCCTTATCTTGTGACCTCCCTGATGGTTATAACATTCCTGCCCCCGCCCCAAATCCCTAAGTCTAGAGATTCATCCATGCATGTTACCGGGACTACTGGCTCTTTAGGCGCTCTAGCCTGGGAACGGCAGTTGAGGACCAAACGTGTAGCATCCGAAGGCGTGTACCAGACTGGGGAGCGTCACTTTCACATGTATCCCCATCCGGCATTTTGGCATCCTCTACGTTCGAGACCGGTTTCTCACGGTAGGTGCATCTAGGACCAATGGCAGTGACTGTCGCTGAGGTATTGGTTCGAGCTGAGGGCTTGGTCCGAAACCTTCTGAATTGAATCAGGCGTCTCTTGGATGCATCTTTGGAGGTGGTCCACATGCCGGTTCCATTGCATCCTCGTACCTGTATTCGACACCTGGTGTCCACGTGGCTCATTCTCCAAAATTCCAGACGTACTTAGAGTTTCTCACCGCCAAAATGCATGCAAACGCCATCCAGCATCAACCTTGGCTTGATTCTGGCCCCAGCGGATTTTCCCACCAATGCCCGGGAGCAACAAACTTAAATGTGTTCGCAGACAACGGCCCATCAGCTATTAGGCTGGGGCAAACCCATTGTGGCATTGTCCTGGAACTGAAAAGGAACCACGCATCTCCCAAGACCTCAAAGTCTGCTTCTTCAACCCGTTTTTAAAGGTTTGCACGATGCGTTCCGCCAATCCATTCGACGCAGGATGGTATGGGGCGGTGTGTCCATGTAGTATCTGTTGGCAGCCATGAAAAGCCCTGTGGTGAATCATAATAGCATAATTCACACTGTTATCGCACATGTTGTACCATGCCTCTGTACGCTCGGCACACGAGCAGTTGCGCGGCTCTGCCCCTAGGGGGAGGTGTACTGGGAATGTACAGAAGTTTGTACTGGGCTCCACCCTTGGCTCCCCCCATGACTTCCCCCCCCCCACCCTTTGTAGAAAGCTCGGCAGTCGGAGCCTGCCTGCCAGTTCATCTAGGGTTCATCTCGTCACAGGCAGGCTCTGTTGTAAGACGATTAAAACCACTGTTTTCTTCTAACCACGTGTCGCATGAATTGATGGTCTCATCAAGCCCAAACTACGCACATGTAAATGCTGCGTGCTGAGTAACTGCCGCAGTCGTCTACCTTAGCTCAAGTTGTCGTGCTCTGCATTTTGTAGACATCCATCCACTTGGGAGTGGTATCTAAGACGATGAGGAACATCGCTCCCTGGAATGGCCCCGCAAAAACGATGTGGAGACGGGACCAAGGAGGGCCCAGCCATTCCCATGGGCGGAGCAGTGCTGCCAGCACCAGCTTCTGGTGTCCTGGCATGGAGTGCAACGCTGAGTTATCTCAATATCCTCGTCTATTCCTGGCCCCCATATGTAGCTGCGGGCCAACATTTTCATTTGGACACTCCTGATGTCCATTGTGGAGGTCTTGAAGAGCGGTGCACTTTGCGCTTGGGAACCACTACCCCACAATGTCACACACCGTCCTCCATGGTCAACTAGGGAATTTTATTTGTGAATCCCTTCTGGTCGCGTTGGGCCCCAAAATGGATTAAATGTCGCACCTGAGACAACTGGAAGTCCGTTTCAGTCCGGCTGCGGATGCAGGAGGCCGTAACTGATAAAGAATCCATCAAATTGGAGGACGATTATCACTTCATCAGCTGATGTTGGTGAAGGCGGCCTGGTGGGAATAGGTAGGCGGCTCAAAGCACGGCATGAGGTATTGCGGATCCAAAAGTGTTCCAAAACAGGCTGGTACGCTGCTAACAGCAGAGCCCACCGCTGAATCTGGACGATGCAATGGGGGGAATCGTTCGGAATTCTTTAAACAATCCCAAAAGGGGTTTATAGTTGGTGTAGATGATGAACAAATGTCCGTAGACATACTGATGGAATTTGTTAAGACTACATACCACTGCCAAGCCTCCTTTCTTGATTTGCATGTAATTTTTCTCAGCGTCTGCCAATGTCCGTGATGTGAACACAATGGAGCGTTCTGACCAGTCGTCTATTCGATAGGCGAGGATGGCTCAACCCTGTAAAGCATAGCACGTTAAAAGTAGCAGCTTTGTTAGGTTGAAATGAGTTCATCGACAGGACGATGATAGTGGTTTTCTTCACCGTCATAAAAGCTATTTCCTGGGCCTGGGCCCACTCCCACCGTTACCTTTCTTTGGCAGACGGAGGATGGGGGGGGGGGGGGGGGGGGGGGGGGGGGGCCAAGGTTGTAGCGAGATTTGGAATAAATTTTTCGTAGTAATTCACCAAGCCCAAAAAACGAGCGTAATTCAGTCAGTCTGAGTGCACTTGAGTTTGAAGAATGGCTTGCATTTTGTCCTCCATAGAGCGCAACCCTTGGCAGTCTATCCGATAACCTAGGTAGGTTAACTCGGTTGCATTGAATATTCATTTTTACCTGCGGAGGCGAACCCTGCTTCTTCAAAACACAGGAGGACCTCCGCCAAATTTTCCAGATGCTCGATACTGCTGCGCAAGTCTCAAACACAATTTGGATGGAATGTCCGTTCACTTCTACGATAGCTAGATGGGGGCGACCCGAGACAAAGACATGCAATACAACCTGCGATGGGCCTCCTCATTGTCGTCCACGTAATGGACCTGCTCCCATCGGCGGTGGTCGCGCCTGGCGGGTGTTATCTAGGCTGGCTGTACTCCAGTGTCATACTGCCGGTGGCCACTGGTCGGAAATGATATTCCCGCTCTCCGCGGTCGAGGGGAAGTGTTCTGAGGGCCTTCTGGGACATGGCGGCGACGGCTTGTGTCCCTATGAGGGGCATCCCACTGTCGGAACTCTGCCTCCGTGGCAGGAGCCGGCAGCGCCATTCCTTGGAGCTCTTGCGCCCCTTTATCCGCGTTTTCACTGGAAACGGCGACCTGCACCGTGTGTTACAATGTCAGAGTCAGTTACCCCTAGAAGTGTGTTGGCATCGCAGATGCTACATACAAATCTGGCTCGCTGGGATTCGTTAACGTGGCACCAAATTCGCAGGTTTCTGCTAATTTTCGGAGGCGAGCCATTAAGTGGCTGGTTGATTCCGACTGGAGCACAGCATAAGTGTGTAGCTGCGTTACGTGTGAAGTAACTAATAGACAGGAAACCAGTTCAAGATAGACCCTTTCAATGGTTTGAAATTCCTTGCCATTATGCATCGAAAAGCAGATCCATGCATGCACACAAAACAACATGACAATGAAATGGTTCATGGGGCCAGTAGAGTGAAACAACAACATTAAGTATCAAGGCACTGAAACATACTGCACAGAGAAACTAACTTTTAAATAATTGGGATAGAATCAAACACACTGATACCTGTCAAATGAGCACTATTGAAGGGATGGTGTAAAAATATTTGGATAGAACAAGGAAGGGTCTGGTAGCAAGTGAACAAGATGGATACCGATATTTGGAAAGCTGGGGAATGCTTTAAGTCCATGCATGACGTTATTTGAATAATATTAAGTGAGATGATCTGCAAATGGTGAGTGTCAGAGAGAAAGGAGCATCAATTTAATTCTTCAGAGATCACATTCAAATTGCAACAAATTATGGAATAAACTGGAATTTAACATAAATTTTGTGGAGAGAAAACTGGAATCGAAAACAAAAAGTAGTGAATTTTCCCCCTGTACAGATCACCCCCGCTCAAAGGCAAGCCAGCTATTTAGCCACTGTGCTAAACCAGCCCCTAGTATGTCCGTGCGTGTTCTCAGACTTTTGTATCTCCTGCCCGATGAAGAAGTTGGAAAAGTGAGTAAGCTGGGTTGGAGGGGTCTTTGATTATGCTGCCCGCTTTCCCCAGGCAGCAGGAGGTATAGATGGAGTCAATGGATGGGAGGCAGGTTCGTGTGATGGACTGGGCTGTGTTCATGACTCTCTGAAGTTGCTTACGGTCTTGGGCCGAGTAGTTGCCATACCAGGCTGTGATGCAGCTAGATAGGATGCTTTCCATGGCGCATCTGTAAAAGTTGGTAAGAGTTAATGTGGACATGCCAAATTTCCTTCGTTACCTGAGGAAGTATAGGCGCTGTTCTGCATTCTTGGTGGTAGCGTCGACACGGGTGGACCAGGACAGATTTTTGGAGATGTGTATCCCCAGGAATTTGAAACTGCGAACCATCTCCACCCTGGTCCCGTTGATGCAGACAGGAGTGTATACAGTACTTTGCTTCCTGAAGTCAATGACCAGCTCTTTAGTTTTGCTGACATTGAGGGTGAGATTGTTGTCGCTGCACCACTCCACTAGGTTCTCTATCTCCCTCCTGCATTCTGACTCATCGTTATGAGATGGGGTTGGAACCAAATTTTGCCACGCAGCCGTGTGTGCAGGAAGTATAGTAGGAGGCCAAGTACGCAGCCTTGCGGGGCCCCGGTACTGAGGACTGTTGTGGAGGAGGTGTTGTTTATTCTTACGGATTGTGGTCTGTGGGTTAGAAAGTCAAGGATCCAGTTGCAGAGTAAGGAGCCAACTCCTAGGTTTGGAGATTTGATATGACTTTGGCTGGGATTATGGTGTTGAAGGCAGAGCTGAAGTCAATAAATGGGAGTCTGTTGTCGGAGTCCTTGTTGTTGAGATGCTCTAGGCAATTACACGTACCATTGGCTCCGAAATTCCGAATAAGACCATACTGGGAGATATTAGGCGACTATTTGGATGTGCAAACTCGGTAGTCAACTCAGTACAATTATTCGAACTAAACAGCTACTCCTCTTGGGTCTCCAGAGAAGTCAGAAAGGGGCAACTGTATGGAGATTATGGGGCCGAGTGCGCCACTGATGACCATAGATTTACAGGGTGAAGGGCTCTTACAAACACTTAACCGATCAACTACCAGGGTAATTAAAACTACAGAGGCACAGGCCAAAGGAAGGGCATGCAATTACTTTTCCGAGAATTGCTAATGGGTGTTCATTCAGCTATCGAGGATTTAAGATTCAAAACTATTCCCCAACATTTATTGGTCTCCCTGTACCAATTAAATTTTCTTAATGTCCACCAAGAAAGACATGAAATGGTACTCACTTAACCAGGCAGGGGACTGAGTTTCCATTGCCGGGTCTAAGGAGACCTGACATGTGTAATGACTGCATAATCGCCAACTGCCCAGAATCGACAACAGCCCAGGGCAACTGGTCCGACAAGCCATGCAGAGATTGATGAAGATTTCGCTCAAAAGAACAGACCCGTAAGGGACAATTACGGGTGAACCTAGCTGCTCAGACTGAAACAATCAGGGTCACACCATTGGTGGGATTGATTTGTTCCAGGAACGGTGGGAAATAACATGCCGCCATGATGCTGGCAGGATTTAGTGCAAACACTGGTTTTGCTGGAGGAGGGCATTTGTGTTATCAGCATCAGCTGCAGCCCGAGGACTCAATACACTTCTCCAATAAGGTCAAGGGAATCCTCGGTGTGCGCCAGAAAAACATGGTCATCCGCATTTACTGGAGGTTTGTTATGGTTGTGCACAGTCGTCAGCCTTTGGAGACTGAGAAGCTACCTGTCAAACCTGCACTCTATTCAGAACCCATGTGGGAGGTTGTCCTTGACCATGCCGGAGATAGTTGCTCAGAAGATGAAGAAAGGGTGGGCGTAAGCAAACATCTTTGCTTGATGCCAATTATGACAGGAAAGACATCAGACTCCAGGCAGCCGTAGAAAGGGGGTTTCTTTGAGGAAACCACGCAACCATGACTTATTTCTATGGAAGCCGATGCAGCCCAGGATATTCCAGAGATTCCAGCGCACTCAAGCCCACGGATTTCCCAATGGTGCGAGGGTGTCCACAACGGGAAACCCCATTGGCCGGCTGGTAGGTCGGAGGATCCGCCCCGTAAGTTTTGAGGGTTTTATACTTTCACTTGCCAGTACTCCCCTGCATATAACACGCATCATAGAGTTTTCCAGGGGATGCTCAGGAGAAAAAGTCTATAACTAATCTGAATCCTCACTGCCCAGTACTGCCACATGCCAAGAACTCCTATCAGTATGATGCAGAGCACCATATCCTCCTTTGGGATGAATGGAAGGAATTGTGGTGTTCCCCTGCTGATTCTCACTTGCTCCCTCCTGTTATAGCGATCCTTGGCCTGCACCAGAGAGGACAGAATATTGCTTATTATGTGTTACAGTGCCTGTCTTATCTGATTTGTTGGAGGTCTGGGGAATAAGCAAGCATATGATGCTAGCATCATTGGAAGCTGTGTGCAAGAGGTGGAATATCTGAATGTCAGATGTGCGTCATGCCACTACCGAATGCTGGTGTATTAGTGATAGGGATGCATTGGGATGGGAATGTATGTTCGTTTCCCCGGGGATTGTAGCTGGTTGTCCTGCTCGAGGCGATGTCCTTGCTGAGCAGGAACTGACGCAGCAACAAAGCCAATGGAGTAAAGATCACCCGGAGGAGAATAGAACAAAAGACAATTTGCACGGGGCTGTACCGCCTTGCTCTGAACATGGGAGCCAAAACACAGAAAGGAAGGGGCAGAGGGCAGTAGAGGAGGAGGAGGAGGAAGAGGGGGAGGAAAGTAGCAGGCAAGGGGAGGCTTAGGCCGATCCCAGGAGGGGGGCCACCACACTAGCGGGGAAAGCCAGTGACACTCCTGACTGGTGCCTCTGGACAGGGTTGCGTTAATCACCAGAGAACTCCCAACCTCTGTCGAGCTCTTATAGTCACAGTATTTATGTGGCTAGTCCCAGTTCAGTTTCTGGTTGATGGTAAGCCGACAGGTTGTTGGTGATGGGGGTTTCAGCAAATCGTATCAACGTTGATTGGTCAAGGAGAAATGGTGCGATTCTCCTCTTGTTTAGCAAAAATATCAACAAAGTTACTTCCAAACAACCTGCCAAAGTTATGGCAGCAAAGCAAAAGAACAAAGGAAATTATTCAAATGTAATCTTATCAAAGGATTAAATTTAAACAGTTTGTCGCACGTGGTGGAAATCCTTAAAATTGAGGTCCTTACCTCAGCCAGAAAGAACTTTCTTCATATTTCTTCTGCTGATAAGTGTCCACTCCAAAATTGTAACACAGCAAGGACAAGTAACCTGTCTAAAACAAACAGTCAGCTCCGTGCTGGTATTACAGTAAATAAATAACCAAAAAAAGCAAAACTGACCTGGAGAATAGATTTTTTTCCCCAGAAGGAACCAACCTAAAATGGAATAAATTCCACATCTTTCAGTGCAAGAAAATCCCAGCCATTGTACAAAATATCCATCTCCATGTGAGAATGAGGTCCTGTTTATCAGTGTCATGGATTTAGAACGGAGTCTAGTATTTGAAATATCACCACGTAGACCATGTAAATCAGAGTCCTTTGTCAAGAGTTTACAGGAATAGCCTATGTTTATTCCAATGCATCTATCAAGTGTGGAAAGGGTTCACGATTTTCCTTGAAGAGCTGCATCATAGGTTAGCATTGTTTAATTGCAAAAGAAAACTCAATAATCCTTCGACTAATTTGGATCAAGAAGATAGAAAAGCGAGTCTCCCACATTTTTACTGCTCTTTTGGAGAGTGCTGTTTAAGTGTAAAAAGTTTTTTAACCCAGGTCAAGTATCCCAACTTGTTAAGATTATCAAACAGCAACCTTCATTTTGAAAGTTTAAAATACTGGTGAAAAATTAAAGTTGAAATTTCTTCAGGGCTTCTCCTACTCCACCACTGTAACAGAATTTCAGCATAAATCTTGTTTACTTGTGTTAACAAGGTTTCAACTGAAGTTATGACAATGAAGCGAGGAAACCGGGAAATTTCTGCTTGTATTCTCCACATCCTGCTGTACAATCCATTTTGCTTCTTTGTTACATTTCCCCTCAACAAAAAATGAATAGCATTTAACCTGAAGTATGTGTTCCATTGGTAAAACCTTTTCTAGCTATATTGGATTTGTTAGAAGTGACAGGAATGGTCTCTGGTGGTTCGAAATCAAATCAGCTTCTTCCCACATCTATTATTTAAGCCACATTTTTAATTTTCTAAATTGCTTCACCCTATGTAAATTGGTGAATGGGCCAGTTAACATGTCAGAGATTCCACATTTCAATTTAGATCTTAACACTTCAAACCCTCCCAGCAGTACATCATTCCAAGGATGGGATTTTCCGGCTTTTCCCGCCAGCAGGATCTTTCGTTCCTGCCGAAGGTGACCCCTGCGATGAATTCCCCAGGTGGCAGGGTGAGTGAACCATCAAAATGCTGTGGACTTCAGCGGGGCAGAAAGATCCCACCAGAGATCAATGGCTAGCCACCTCCGCTGCTAGAAAACAAGATACCTTTTTATAAGGAGTATTTTAAACCAATTACACCTTTGTGACTTAAGCGAAAAGGCACAGATCGAGGATTTCCAGAAATGTTTTAAAAAGGATAACCATGTATCATACACACATGCAAAACGTAAACTCAACATAACACCCACACACAGACATGCATAGACACAAGATGAGCTCCAGAGATGAAGCATCGACGAATATCATTAACAGAAGAAGAAACAAGCCAGGTATTATATGAGAATCTTTTAATGCAAAAAGCATCACAGGCGGAAAATGGTTCTTGATGGGGAAACCGATTCAATATGCTCTGGCCTGATCCTTGGGTTTTCCTCTCCAGAAGGTGTAACTACCGCCATCGTCCCTCAGCTGATCTTCGCCTGCTCTTTGGGTCTCTTGCTGGGAAGCCACGTCAATCTTAAAGTGCCTTAGTTCACGGGCAAAGGGCAGCACGGTGGCACAGTGGTTAGCATTGCTGCCTACGGCGCTGAGGACCTGGGTTCGAATCCTGGCACTGGGTCATTGTCCGTGTGGAGCTTGCATGTTCTCCCTGTGTCTGCATGGGGTTTCACCCCACAACCCAAAAGATGTGCAGGCTAGGCGGATGGGCCACGCTAAATTGCCCCTTAATTGGAAAAAATAATTGAGTACTCTTCGTTCACGGGCAATAAATTCAAAAGCAAGTTTTACTATTCCATTTTACTATTGGCGGAATCGGGGGTTGCAGAGGGGGAGGTACATCAATGTCTCAGGACATGCTGCATGAATTCCTTAGGGTAGCACCCTTGGTCCAACCATCTTCATCTGCTTCATCAACTGTCTTCCTTCCATCATAAGGTCAGAAGTGGAGACGTTTGTACTGCACCATTTGCGATTCACAGATTCTGATGCTGTCCGTGCCCACATGCTGCAAGACCTGGACAATATTCAGGCTTGGGCTGTTAAGTGGCAAGTAACATTTGTGCCACACAAGTGATCTGCAATGACCATTTCCAACAAAACTATCATGACTATGGGATTGGCTGACTGGCAGAAGGCAGAGAGTGGGATTAAAGGTGTCGTTTTCAGGTTGGCAGCCAGTGACTAGTTGTGTTCCACAGGGATCAGTATTGGGACCACAACTATTAACAATATACATTACTGATTTGGAAGAAGAAACTGTGGGCATTGTTGTTAAATTTGCAGATTATGCAAAGATATGTAGAGGGACTGGTAATATTGAGGAAGTGGGGAACCTGCAGATGGACTTGTACAGGCGAGGAGAGCAGGCAAAGAAGTGGCAGATGGAATACAATGTGGAAAAGTGAAGGGTTAAGCACTTCGATAGGAAAAATAAAGGCATATACTATTTTCCAAATGGGGAAAGGCTTTGGAAATCTGAAGCAGAAAGGGACGTGGGAGTCCTGGTTCAGGATTCTCTAAAGGTTAATATGCAGGTTCAGTTGGCAGTTAGGAAGGCAAATGCAATGTTAACATTCATGTCGAGAGGGCTAGAATACAAGAGCAGGGACGCAATGCTAAGGCTGTATAAGGCTTTGGTCAGACTCTATTTGGAATATTTTGAGCAGTTTTGGGCCCCGTATCTAAGAATGTGCTGGTCTTGGAGGGCATCCAGAGGAGGTTCACAAGAATGATCCCAGGAATGAAGGACTCCACCTGTACTCAATTGAATTAAGAAGCTTACAGGATACTGTGAGGCCTAGATAGAATGGACGTGGAGAAGATGTTTCCACTAGTAGGAGAGACTAGAACCCAAGGGCACAGCCTCAGACTGAAAGGACGATCTTTTAAAACTGAGATGAAGAGGAACTTCTTCAGTTAGAGGGTGGTGAATCTGTGGAACTCATTGTCGCAGAAGGCTGTGGAGGCTAAGTCACTGAGTGAGTTTAAGGCAATGATATAGGTTCTTGATTAATAAGGAGACCGCGTGTTACAGGGAGAAGGCAGGAGAATGGGGATGAGAAACAAAGCAGCCATGGTCGAATAGTGAAGCAGACTCAATGGGCCGAAATGTCCTAAATCTGCTCCTATGATCTATAAATAAACAGATTGTGAAGAGTGTTAACAGGGAACGTGCCAGATCAGATAATCAGCATGTATGGCATGTTGTGGGTGAATGGGTGCTGGGATGTGATGATTGGAGGAGCCACAGGGGAGATGAGGAAGGATGTGGGAGGGCGAGTGGTAGGGCCCCATGAGGCAGCAGTGAGTATGCTCCCGTCGATGTGTAATGGGTGGACGAGAGTTGACAAATGAGAAGAGTTACTTATGGCTGAATGGAGGTCATTCATTTTCCTGTCCATAATGTCCATCCAGTTGTGCAGGGACCTACCGCTTACCACCTCTCACGTGAGATTGCTGACATGGCCAGTTAGTCTTCACCCACCCCGAGGGTACAGAATGTTGCGTCACTCCTCCATCGCATCTAGTATTCGGGTCAGGGCTCCTTCTCAGAACCTCGGGGGAAGCCTTCCTAGCAGCAATCATCTTGACATATCTTGGAACAAGTGCTGGTTAAATGGAACACCCCGATTGAAGTGCTCAGCTGATGATGGTGCAGGCAAATCAGTCAGGTTACCTCAAGCACATCAGGTAACTCCTTAAAATGTACTTTTCACGCGACTACAAATACGGCGCAAAAACTCAGCAGCACCACCAGTATGCTACTCACTGCTTTTCTCGCCCAAAAAGACACATAGCCAAGAAATGGGAAAATTCCACTCCATATTGCAATGCACCTTCACTCAACCTACATCTCCACAAATGTAAGCGGATTTTAAGAATAACAAAGGTCACAAAATATATCCTGTGCTATAATATTCTCAGTGCATACACAGTCCCTGTAGTTCAACAGGTCGTCATCTGTGGTCAGACACATGCCACTTTGAAACAATGTGCTAGATGCCACCCATTCAAACCGGTTTGCCTTTTTCCTCAAATCCCCCCAGATAGACGAAAACACTGTGAGCCAACTGGTCTCCCTGGACACTGGCTTCCACACGGGTGTTTCCAAACTCCATTCTTCACATGGCAGAGTTGTGAGACGTGTTCTTCTCTACTGCTCAGCTCCGACTGCCTTGAGTCCAGTTAAAACTAACTCAACATATCCTTCTAACTCAAAGGTGACACCTGGTTGCTAAGCAATGGCCTAGTCCTTCTTATTTGCTTTTCAGGTTGATAGGAGGGAAGGCAGTTTATAAGATACAAATAGTTTGCAGATAGATATTCATAGAATTTCCAGCGCAGGAGACCATTCGGCCCATTGAGTCTGCACCGGGCCTTGGAAAGAGCACCCTACTTAAGCCCAGGCCTCCACCCTATCCCCGTAACCTCACCTAACCTTTAACTGATTGTTACTAAGGGCAATTAGCGTGGACAATCCACCTAACCTGCACATCTTTGGACTGTGGGAGGAAACCAGAGCACCCGGAGGAAACCCATGCAGACACGGGGGAACGTGCAGACTCCACACAGACAGTGACCCAAGCCGCGAATCAAACCTGGGACCCTGGAGCTGTGAAGCAACAGTGCTAACCACTGTACTACCATGCCGCCCTAGCTTTTGACAGGTTGACAGGTGAAATAAGTGGGCCGAAAATTGCAAATTGTATTCAATGTGGGAAAATGTGAGATTGTTCATTTTGCAAGAAAGAATGATGAGGTTGATTATTGTTTAAATGGAGAGAGACTGCAGCAAGCTGCAGCACAAAGGGACTTGGGGGTGGTCGTTGTTCATGAAACCCAGAAAGCTAGTTGACAAGAACCCCGCTGATGTTTCCTTTCCAGAGTGGAAAGATGTAACTAGTGGAGTACCGCAGGAATCAGTACTTGGCCCGTAATTGTTTGCGTTTTACATTAATGACCTGGAGGAAGGAACAGAATGTAAGATTTCCAAATTTGCTGATGATACAAAAATAGGCGGATGGGCATGTTGTGATGAGGATGGTGTGATTCTGCAATGGGATATAGATAGATTGGATGACTGGGCAAAACTAAGAAATTGAGTTTTATGTGGAGAAGCGCAAGCTCATGCACTTCGGTATAAGGGATCAACAGGGAGATATTATCTAAATGGAGAGAGATCGTACGTGAGTTAAGTTCAGAGAGTCTAGGTGCTAGTGTATGAATCACAAAAAGCTTCTCGCAGATGGTGGTGAATCTGTGAAATTCTCTGTCCCGGGGGGTGGTGGAGGCTGGCTCATTAGAAGTATTTAAAGTGGAGGCAGATATTTAATTGATCAAGCATCAAGGAAAAGAGGGCTATGGGGAAATGGCGATATGCCATATCTGTCCATGCACTGAGAATATTCACCTGAGGAAGGAGCAGTGCTCCGAAAGCTAGTGTTAGATTAGGGCCAATCAAGGATAGTAGTGGAAAGTTGCGTGTGGAATCAGAGGAGATAGGGGAAGCGTTAAATGGATATTTTTCGTCAGTGTTTACACTGGAGAAAGACAATGTTGTCGAGGAGAACACTCCGGTTCAGTCGACCAGGCTAGATGGAGTTGAGGTTCAAAAGGAGGAGGTGTTAGCAATTTTGGAAAATGTCAAAATAGATAAGTCCCCTGGGCCAGATGGGATTTATCCTAGGATTCTCTGGGAAGCCAGGGAGGAGATTGCAGAGCCTTTGTCCTTGATCTTTATGTCGTCTTTGTCGACAGGAATAGTGCCGGAAGACTGGAGGATAGCAAATGTTGTCCCCTTGTTCAAGAAGGGGAGTAGAGACATCCCTGGTAATTATAGACCTGTGAGCCTTACTTCGGTTGTGGGTAAAATGTTGGAAAAGGTTATAAGAGATAGGGTTTATAATCATCTTGAAAAGAACAAGTTGATTAGCGATAGTCAACACGGTTTTGTGAAGAGTAGGTCATGCCTCACAAACCTTATTGAGTTTTTTGAGACGGTGACCAAACAGGTGGATCAGGGTAAAGCGGTTGATGTGGTGTATATGGATTTCAGTAAGGCGTTTGATAAGGTTCCCCACGGTAGGCTATTGCAGAAAATAAGGAAGTATGGGATTGAAGGTGATTTAGCGGTTTGGATCAGTAATTGGCTAGCTGAAAGAAGACAGAGGGTGGTGGTTGATGGCAAATGTTCATCCTGGAGTTCAGTTACTAGTGGTGTACCGCAAGGATCTGTTTTGGGGCCACTGCTGTTTGTCATTTTTATAAATGACCTGGAAGAGGGTGTAGAAGGATGGGTTAGTAAATTTGCAGATGACACGAAGGTCGGTGGAGTTGTGGATAGTGCTGAAGGATGTTATAGGATACAGAGGGACATAGATAAGCTGCAGAGCTGGGCTGAGAGGTGGCAGATGGAGTTTAATGCGGAAAAGTGAGAGGTGGTTCACTTTTGAAGGAGTAACAGGAATGCAGAGTACTGGGCTAATGGCAAGATTCTTGGTAGTGTAGATGAACAGAGAGATCTCGGCATCCAGGTACATAAATCCCTGAAAGTTGCCACCCAGGTTAATAGGGCTGTTAAGAAGGTGTATGGTGTGCTAGCCTTTATTAGCAGGGGGATTGAGTTTCGGAGCCACAAGGTCATGCTGCAGCTGTACATAACTCTGGTGCGGCCGCACCTGGAGTACTGCGTGCAGTTCTGGTCACCACATTATAGGAAGGATGTGGAAGCTTTGGAAAGGGTTCAGAGGAGATTTACTAGGATGTTGCCTGGTATGGAGGGAAGGTCTTACGAGGAAAGGCTCAGGGACTTGAGGTTGTTTTCGATAGAGAGGAGAAGGCTGAGAGGTGACTTAATAGAGACATATAAGATAGTCAGAGGGTTAGATAGGGTGGACAGTGAGAGTCTTTTTCCTCAGATGGTGATGACCAACACGAGGGGACATAGCTTTAAATTGAGGGGTGATAGATATAGGACAGGTGTCAGAGGCAGTTTCTTTACTCAGAGAGTAGTAGGGGTGTGGAACGCCCTGCCTGCAACAGTAGTAGACTCGCCAACTTTAAGGGCATTGAGTGGTCACTGGATAGACATATGGATGAAAATGGAGTAGTGTAGGTCAGATAGGCTTCAGATGGTTTCACAGGTCGGCGCAACATCGAGGGCCGAAGGGCCCGTACTGCGCTGTAGTGTTCTATGTTCTATGTTCTATGAAACGAACATGTTGGACTTTAACCTGGTGTTGTAAGACTTCTTATTGTGCTCACCCCAGTCCAAAGCCGGCATCTCCACATCATGACACAGAAAAGGAACGGATGCCAGCCTAGATCACCCATGATCAATTTGAATGGCGGGACAGGCGTGAAGCGCTTGGTGGCCTACTCCTGCTTCTCATTCTTGCGTTCTTAATGCGAAGGTATCCCAAACCCAGAAGGGCAACTTGGAACATTGATTGTGGTATATATTTTCAATTTGGTACACTGAGAAAAGATATTCAAACCAGGGAGGAACAATCCAGTTGTTTTGTGATCAGATAATAAAGAATCTTTATTAACTTAAAAGAAAAACACACGAGCTACCATACGTTACAACTTAACTACACTGAGGATGGCATGCGGCGCAGTGGATAGCACTAGGACTGCGGCACTGAGGGTTCGAATCCTGGCCCTGGGTCACTGTCCGTGTGGAGTTTGCACATTCTCCCCATGTCTGCGTGGGTTTCACCCCCACAACCCAAAGATGTGCGGGTTAGGTGGATTGGCCACACTAAATTGCCCCTTAATTGGAAACAATAAAAAATAACTGGGTACTCTAAATTTATAAAGAATACTTAACTACACTGATGGCTACACACCTACAGTATCTCATCAAGTTACTCCTTTGTTCCCAACTACTTACATTTCCTCAACTCTGAGACGTCCCTCTTCCCCAAACAACATCCAATATTGTATACATCTATGAGCTAAATCCAGCAGGTAGTTACTAAGCATAGGTTATTTGCCCATATTGGGAAAGCTGCCTTCAATTTCAGTGAAGGAATAATATTCCAGTTTTGGATTTTGAACAGCAGACCTTTAGCAGTAACTTGCCTTTGGGGCAGCACGGTAGCATGGTGGTTAGCATAAATGCTTCACAGCTCAGGGTCCCAGGTTCAATTCCCGGCTGGGGTCACTGTCTGTGTGGAGTCTGCACGTCCTCCCCGTGTGTGCGTGGGTTTCCTCCGGGTGCTCCGGTTTCCTCCCACAGTCCAAAGATGTGCGGGTTAGGTGGATTGGCCATGCTAAATTGCCCGTAGTGTCCTAAAGAGTAAGGTTAAGGGGGGGTTGTTGGGTTATGGGTATAGGGTGGATACGTGGGTTTGAGTAGGGTGATCATTGCTCGGCACAACATCGAGGGCCGAAGGGCCTGTTCTGTGCTGTACTGTTCTATGTTCGTGCAAGACTGTCTCCTGCAGCTGGGAATAGCTGTGAAGGTTGCTGCCTCTACTGTGTCCTTTTCTCCAGATACTATGCTATTGATACATCATTGTTTCTCCTTGATATGGCCCACTCTGTGGACCCAGCTTTTAGCATGTAAGTACCAATTCCTTTACCTTGCCACTGTGAAGACACCTCTTCTGAACTATTGTCTCCCCTCACCCCCGGATTACATAGGTGAACACTAGTTTTTCCCACTGGAATGCTAATTTGTACTTAAAAACATCCCTTCACATAGATGTACTTAGCAATCCTTTTCTCTATTTTATCCCAATTTCATTTTTTAATGATAATTTTCCTTAATTCTCCACATAGTATACAGCTGTATGAGGTAATAGGGAAGGCAAATGGAATGCGTCTTGTTTCAAGGCAGCTGGAGTATAAAAGTAAAAAGGTATTGCTGCAATTGTAATCGCGAGGCTACATTTAGAACATTGTGTTACTGAATGGTGGGTGGGGGTAAGGGGAGCGGGTAAGGTGCTTTTGGAGGGGTGGGGCTAGGGTTTGGGTGTGGTACGTGGATGGGGGGGGGGGGGGGTTTGTTATTCGGATTGGTTGCGTTGTCTTGCCTTTATATCATGTGTAAAATGAAAAAAGTTGACTACAGGTATTTCAAAAAAAGAATATTGTGCAGTTTAAATCCCCTTATTTAAGAAAAGCCATTTCAGTGGAGGCAATACAAAGGTGTACTAGGATGTTCCAGGTATGGAGGGACTGCCATACGAGGAAAGATTAAACAGGTTTGGTTTTGCACTCCTTGGGAGTGAACTGATTAAAACATAAGGGCCGGATTCACTGTTTTGTAGGCTAAGTGCCGACGCCAGCATGGGAACAGTGGCGTTTTATGATGGAAGAATCGGCGGCGAACCCACACTGATCCTGTGACCGGTGAGGGATTGGCAGCCGCGCCGCATAAAACTCCCGGCTCCCACGATACAAACACTGGAGAATGGCCGGGTCTGTGGTCGCGCATGCGCACGGCGACGACTTGCAACGGACGCGCCGTGAAACACTGCGCCAGCCGTGCGTGAACCAGGCCTTCCAAATATTGATCCACTGGCCACTCACCACCAGTCCCCCCAGCCCTGACAGAAGCCCCCCCCCCCCCCCCCCGGCCAACCGACGGTGGCAGCGCTGAACACAGTCCGCAGCCGCCACTCTGGGTTCCCGACCACCGAGACCACAAGTGAACCGCACCGTCGCGAACTCGGCCATCGGCGGCGATGAATCGCAGAGGCCACGGAGAACAGTATGCCAATGGCACTTAAATGGCGCGTGGTGAGCGATGCCAATTTTGGGGTGCATCCTGATTTGGCCTCAAACTGGCACCTACTGCTAATTTGGGATCAGAGGCTATTCTTCGTCCAATCGCGTTTTGCAATTTTGGCATCGCCGACAGTGAACCCTGCCCAAGATTCCTGAGGGATTAGAGAGAATAAACTTTGAGGATGCTTTCACTCATGGGAGAGTGTAGGACCAGAGGACATATTGAAGAATAAGGGGAATTCACCTACACGTTTTGGGTTGTGGGGGCGAAACCGACGTGAACACGGGGAGAACTTGGATCTTCGGCGCCATGAGGCAGCAGTGCTAACCACTGTGCCACCATGCTGCCCCTGCCATGTTCTAATTAAATGTGGAGCAGACTCGGAATGCTGAATTGCCATTTACTGTTCCTAACTCTTATAAGTCTTATTATTCCATGTTGCTTGCTTTTCAAAAAAACAAGTAGCTCTACCTATACTGTTGGTTCCTAATTGGATCCTCCCCCTCCTATTCTATGTTCACCTCCAACTGCAAGATGCATATAAATATGACTGCAAGTGGCTACAGAGAACAGGATCCATCACCCTGACTACTGTCACCCAGGTAGCAAATAACTCCTCTATCACTAGATCATGGATCCCCACACTTGCTTGGCCGCAGCCACAGCATTCTATTAGAATGATAGAATTAACAGTGCAGGAGGAGGCCATTCGGCCCATCAAGTCTGTACCGGCCCTTGGAAAGAGCACCATACCCAAGCCCACACCTCTACTCTACTCCCGTAACCCAATAATCCCACCCACCTTTTGGACACTAAGAGCAATGTAGCATGGCCAATCCACCTGACCTGCATATCTTTGGACTGTCAGAGGAAACCGCAGCGCCCGGAGGAAACCCACGCAGACACGGGGAGACTCTGCACTCCGCAGACAGTGACCCAAGCCGGGAATCGAACCTGGGACCCTGAAACTGTAAAGCAATTGTGCTAACCACTGTGGTACAGTATCCCTAATGATTTCATCATGCACCATTCATCACAGATATCAGTTCGATGTGGGTTCTTTACATGCAAATACAGTTTCTTGCACTGTTCCTAATTTCATAAAATGTTGTTTTCTCCCCACTGCTGGACTAAGACATAATTATATTCCACAAGTATCACTGTGTCAGCAATGTTTAGTAATTTGCCCAAATCATCACTTATGACATCAGAATCTTGTCATTATGGACTCTTTTAACTGTGAAGTTCAGTGCGTCCATACCTAATATTGTCACATACAGACTAGTCACTAACATTAATTCCTGCCACTGAATTGGAACACTAACCCGGGTCTCACTTTGTCCTTCAGCATATACACTATTTCTTCCACAATTGGAAGCTTTTGCGGGTTCACCACGCACTTCCCAAAATGTCCCACTCTGGTCAATTCTAGACTAGCCCGTGCAGTTATATTTAATGCCTGTTAATAAACTAAAATATCCCATATGTCTTAACACTTTACCTACCTTTCCTACTATCTTTAGGGATCCGTAGCCATGCAATCTCAAGGTCCCAATGTTCCTCTACACTTCTCAGTATCTTACCATTTAATGGACATTCACATGAATGTTGTTTTGTGAGCCTCACCAAATGTGCTACCTCACACTTCCAGATTAAATTGAAATTTTCATTTAATCTGACCAGTCCATTGATATTTTCCCTTACTTCTGCTTCCTTCTTCCACTGAGCTCTTGCTCCTGAACTAGTGAATCAATCTGGTATCCCACTTTCTCCACTCGTGCAAGTGTGGTTTTTCCTGCCCAATGTTATTATTGTGTCTTGCTTACCATGTACTTTCCAAAATCGCCGGCTCCCTGCTCCGGCACTTCTTGCTCACTCCCTCCCCGCTATTTGCTCCAATGCTTCCTTCTCTCTTCGCCATTCTCTTTGCTGCTCGAGTAGGAGGGAGCAGCAAAGAGAGGTAGGCAACTGAGGTAGGAGGAAGAAGTGAAGAAAAGCAGAAGTGGAATGAATGGTAGAGGCAATGAAGGAAAGCAACAAAGGTAGTGAGGAAAACAGCGAATAGAGTAGGGGTAGTTGTGATGGGAATGGTGAAGGAAGACAGACAGCACTAGCAGAGGGTAGCCAGCAGCAGGAGGAAGTGACAAAGAGAGCGAAAGGTGATCGGAAAGCAGGAGGGAGCAGTGGAGGGAGGCATCAAGTGGAGGCAGGAGGGAACGGCTAATAGACTAGAGAGTGGACGGGAGTAAAGTGTTGCGTTCTTTTTCTGTCCTTGATAATCTGTGCCATCAATGATGCAGGCAGGCAGTTGCCAGCGATGATACTGGCTATGACATCACAGGCCAGCAATTGAAAGCCGAACTAAAACCCCCAAACGGCAGAGACCCACATTAAGAACCAAACCCAGCGCAAGGTAGACCCGTTCTCGCGGAAACCTGGGGCCCGACTGGATCACGAACATGCCCCCCGGCCTCGGTGGCCCCAAAATCGCAACCAGCTCCCAGGACACTGCCAGACCAGATCCTGAAATCGCAACCAGCCCCCAGAGCCCCGCCAGACGCAACAACTTACCTTCCACAAGGTCAAACTTCTCCCATTCGATCCCGGGACCATCCAGAAACTGAGGTAAATGCTGTCGTCTGCAGGTGAGACTCAATCAGGGCAGCACGGTGGCGCAGTGATTAGCACAGCTGCCTCACGGTGCCGAGGTTCCAGTTTCAATCCCGGCTCTGGGTCACTGTGGAGTTTGCACATTCTCCCTTGTTTGCGTGGGTTTCACCCCCACAACCCAAAGATGTGCAGGGCAGGTGGATTGCTACGCTAAATTGCCCCTTAATTGGAAAAAACGAATTGGGTACTCTAAATTTGAAAAAAGGTTAGACTCATTCAACGCGGTTTCAAGTCTCCTCTCCCCAGCATACTCCTGGCAACCGTCCAAGCAATCGTAAACAAGTTGGACAAGCTTAACACTAGACGTACCTCTCAGAGGGAAGTAAGAGACTCCCGCGTGCTCTGTTTCATAGAGACATGGTTCAACCATGCCTCACCAGACTGTGCCATACAACCTGGCGGCTTCTCAATACACCAGATGGACCTAACAGCATCATTGGGCTAGGCGAAGGGTGGAGCGATTTGCCTCCTCATTAACTCCGCCTGATGCTCGAACATGGCAACCCTGGCGGACTACTGCTCCCCGGACCTAGAATATCTGACCGTGAAGTGCTGCCCATACTACCCTCCATGTGAGTTCACTTCTGCTATTATCACAGTGGTCTACATCCTACCCCAGGCAGAAGTGACAGAGGCGCTTGTTGAATTGTACACCGCTATGAATAACAGTGAAGCAGAATACCCGGAGCCCTTGTTCATCGTGGCTGGAGACTTCAACAAGGCCAACCTCAAGAGTGTACTGCCAAAATTCCATCAACACATCTCCTGTCCCACAAGGTGCAGCTACAGCTCAACCACTTCTACACAAACATCAAAGACGCCTCCCAATCCATCCCCCAACCGCACTTCAGAAAATCAGACCTTAAGACGGTGCTCCTTCTCCCGGCATACAAGCAGAAAGTTATGGGAAAATCCAGTTAGGAAGGTCGTGCAATGCTAGTCTAAAGCAACAAAACAGCACCTACACAAATTCTTGGAGTCAGTGGACTAGTCCATGTTCAAGAACTCAGCGGCCATCCGAAACAAGAATGCCACCACCGTCACAGGGTTCATCAGCAAGTGTGTAAGAAGGTAGTACGTAACCGGATACCATGGTTTAATCTGGAGATTCACGCCCTACTGAAGGCCAGGCCTAAGGCATTCAAAACAGGCAATCCTGACTTATAAAAGTAATCCAGGTATAACCTCCGCAAGGCGATCAGGGATGTCAAAAGACAATACCAGACTAAGCTGGAGTCACAGACTAACAGCACCAACTCTCGCCGGTTATGGCAAGGCTTAAACAACATAATTGGCTACAAAGCAAAGCAGAATAGAATCTCCAGCAGCAGCACACCCATCCCGGATGAACTCAAAGCATTCTACGCTCGGTTCAAGCAGAAAATCATCAAACCATTGTCAACTGCCCCTGCATCACCTGACACACCTATACCCACTGCCATAGCTTCCAAGTCAGATCGGCCTTCTTGAAAATCATCTCTCGTAAAGTAACGGGTCTTAATGGGTCCCCGGTTGTGCATTCAGATCCTGCGCGAACCAACTGCTAGCTGTGTTCGTGGACATCTTAAACATCTCCTACTCCGTTCAGAGGTTCCCACCTGCTTCAAGACCACCATCATACCGGTGCCAAAGAAGAACCAGGCAATGTGCCTCAACGAGTACAGTCTGGTAGCCTTGACATTAACATATGAAGTGGTTGAAAAGGTTGCTCATGAGGACACATCAACTTCATACTCCCAGAATGCCTTGATCCACTGCAATTCGCATACTGCTACAGTAGTCCCCGTTATACCGCGCTCCGCAATACCGCGGTTCGCGATATACCGCGGGGGGGGCTAATGGACCCCAACTGTCAGTTGTGTCAATTTCAGCGGCCGGCTGATTGTTTCAGTGATAGAGCAGCTTCCCTCTCTGGATCAAAGTGAGCGGCCGCTGAAATTGACACTGCCGGCTGCTCTCTCCCTCCAATCAGAAACATTAAACTTAAAAGTTGGATTGGAGGGAGAGAGCAGCCGGCAAGTGTCAATTTCAGCGGCCGGCTCACTTTGATCCAGAGAGGGAAGCTGCTCTCTCACTGAAAACAATCAGACGGCCGTTGAAATGACACTGCCGAGGGGGGGAGGCGGTGTTGGGGGGGGGGGGGAGAAGAAGGGGGGCGGGTGTTGGGGGGGGAGGGGAGAAGAGGGGGGGCGGGTGTTGGGGGGGGAGAAGAGGGGGGGCGGGTGTTGGGGGGGAGAAGAGGGGGGGGCGGGTGTTGGGGGGGGAGAAGAAGAGGGGGGGGGGGTGTTGGGGGGGAGAGGAGGGGGGCAGGTGTTGGGGGGGGCGGGTGTGGGGAGACCCCCCTGTGGGTGTGGGGGCGGACCCCCCTGGGGGTTGTGGGGGAGAGAGGGTGGACCTGAGGGTGTTGGGGGGAGAGAGGGGGGCCCTGCGGGTGTTGGGGGATGAGAGGGGGGCCCTGAGGGTGTTGGGGGGGGAGAGGAGGGGGGCGGATGTTGGGGGGGGGAGAGGAGGGGGGCGGATGTTGGGGGGGGGAGAGGAGGGGGGCGGGTGTGGGGGAGAGAGGAGGGCCCTGCGGGTGTTGGGGGAGAGGAGTGGGGCCTTGCGGGTGTTGGGGGGGGCGGGGTGTTGGGGAGGGAGAAGAGGGGGGGGGGTGTTGGGGGGGGGGGAGAAGAGGTGGGGGCGGGTGTTGGGGGGGGGGAGAAGAGGGGGGGCGGGTGTGAGGGGGGGGCGGTGTTGGGGGGGGCGGAAGAGGAGGGGGGCGGGGTGTGGGGAGACCCCCTGTGGGTGTGGGGGAGCACCCCCTGGGGGTGTGGGGGAGAGAGGGTGGACCTGCGGGTGTTGGGGGAGAGAGGGGGGCCCTGCGGGTGTTGGGGGGGGGGGGGAGAGGAAGGGGGCGGGTGTTGTGGGGGGGGGAGAGAAGGGGGGGCGGGTGTTGGGGGGGAGAGGAGGGGGGCGGGTGTGGGGGAGGATAGGAGGGCCCTGCGGGTGTTGGGGGGGGGGCGGGGTGTTGGGGGGGGGGGTGCAGCGGCGGGGGGAGGGGTGTTGGGGGGGGGAGAGGAGGGGGGCGGGTGTGGGGGAGGACCCCCCTGTGGGTGTGGGGGAGACCACCATGGGGGTGTGGGGGAGAGAGGGGGGCCCTGCGGGTGTTGGGGGGGGAGAGGTGGGGGGGCGGGTGTGGGGGGGAGCGGGTGTGGGGGAGACCCCACTTGTGGGTGTGTGGGGAGACCCCCTGTGGTGTGTGGGGGAGAGAGGGTGGACCTGCGGGTGTTGGGGGAGAGAGGAGGGCCCTGCGGGTGTTGGGGGAGAGAGGGGGGCCCTGCGGGTGTTGGGGGACGGGGGAGGAGAGAGGGGGGGGGGCGCGAGCGGAGGGGGTGGGGGGGGAGAGGGGGTGAGCCGGAGGGTGTGGGGGGACAGGGGGCGAGCTGGACGCTGTGGGGGAGAGCAGGAGGGTGTGGGGGGAGAGGGGGCGAGCCGGAGGGTGTGGAGGGAGAGGGGGTGAGCCGGAGGGTGTGGGGGGGGGAAGAGGGTGCGAGCCGGAGGGTGGGGGGGGGGGGAAAGAGGGGGCGAGCCGGAGGGTGTGAGGGGGAGAGAGGTCTAGTTGGAGGATGTGGGGGGAGAGGGGGCGAGCCGGAGGATGTGGGGGGAGAGGGGGCGTGCCGGAGGATGTGGGGGGAGAGGGGGCGAGCCGGAGGATGTGGGGGGGAGAGGGGGCGAGCGGAGGGTGGGGGGGGAGAGGGGGCGAGCCGGAGGGTGGGGGGGGGAGAGGGGGCGAGCCGGAGGGTGTTAGGGGGGAGAGGGGGGCGAGCCGGAGGGTGTGGGGGGAGAGGGGGCGAGCTGGACGCTGTGGGGGAGAGCAGGAGGGTGTGGGGGGAGAGGGGGCGAGCCGGAGGGTGTGGAGGGAGAGGGGGCGAGCCGGAGGGTGTGGGGGGGGAGAGGGTGCGAGCCGGAGGGTGAGGGGGGGGGGGGGGGGGAGAGGGGGCGAGCCGGAGGGTGTGAGGGGGAGAGGGGTCTAGTTGGAGGATGTGGGGGGAGAAGGGGCGAGCCGGAGGATGTGGGGGGAGAGGGGGCGAGCCGGAGGATGTGGGGGGAGAGGGGGCGAGCCGGAGGATGTGGGGGGAGAGGGGGCGAGCCGGAGGGTGGGGGGGAGAGGGGGCGAGCCGGAGGGTGGGGGGGGGGAGAGGGGGCGAGCCAGAGGGTGTTGGGGGGGAGAGGGGGCGAGCCGGAGGGTGTGGGGGGGAGAGGGGGCGAGCCGGAGGGTGTGGGGGGGGGGGGAGGGGGCGAGCCGGAGGGTGTGTGGGGGGGGGGGGGGGAGAGGGGGCGAGCCGGAGTGTGTGGGGGGGAGAGGGGTCTAGTTGGAGGATGTGGGGGGAGAGGGGGCGAGCCGGAGGATGTGGGGGGAGAGGGGGCGAGCCGGAGGATGTGGGGGGAGAGGGGGCGAGCCGGAGGGTGTGGAGGGAGAGGGGGTGAGCCGGAGGGTGTGGGGGGGGGAGAGGGTGCGAGCCGGAGGGTGGGGGGGGGGGGGGAAAGAGGGGGCGAGCCGGAGGGTGTGAGGGGGAGAGAGGTCTAGTTGGAGGATGTGGGGGGAGAGGGGGCGAGCCGGAGGATGTGGGGGGAGAGGGGGCGTGCCGGAGGATGTGGGGGGAGAGGGGGCGAGCCGGAGGGTGTTAGGGGGGAGAGGGGGCGAGCCGGAGGGTGTGGGGGGAGAGGGGGCGAGCTGGACGCTGTGGGGGAGAGCAGGAGGGTGTGGGGGGAGAGGGGGCGAGCCGGAGGGTGTGGAGGGAGAGGGGGCGAGGGTGTGGGGGGGAGAGGGTGCGAGCCGGAGGGTGAGGGGGGGGGGGGGGGAGAGGGGCGAGCCGGAGGGTGTGAGGGGGAGAGGGGTCTAGTTGGAGGATGTGGGGGAGAAGGGGCGAGCCGGAGGATGTGGGGGGAGAGGGGGCGAGCCGGAGGATGTGGGGGGAGAGGGGGCGAGCGGAGGATGTGGGGGGAGAGGGGGCGAGCGGAGGGTGGGGGGGAGAGGGGGCGAGCCGGAGGGTGGGGGGGGGGGAGAGGGGGCGAGCCAGAGGGTGTTGGGGGGGAGAGGGGGCGAGCCGGAGGGTGTGGGGGGGAGAGGGGGCGAGCCGGAGGGTGTGGGGGGGGGGGGAGAGGGGGCGAGCCGGAGGGTGTGGGGGGGGGGGGGGGAGAGGGGCGAGCCGGAGTGTGTGGGGGGGAGAGGGGTCTAGTTGGAGGATGTGGGGGGAGAGGGGGCGAGCCGGAGGATGTGGGGGGAGAGGGGCGAGCCGGAGGATGTGGGGGGAGAGGGGGCGAGCCGGAGGGTGTGGGGGGAGAGGGGGCGAGCCGGAGGGTGTGGGGGGAGAGAGGGGGCGAGCCGGAGGGTGGGAGAGGGGGCGAGCAGGAGGGTGTTGGGGGGGAGAGGGGGCAAGTCGGAGGGTGTGGGGGGAGAGGGGTCTAGTTGGAGGATGTGGGGGGAGAGGGAGCAAGCCGGAGGAAAAAAAAGAAATTGACACTGCCGGCTGCTCTCTCCCTCCAATCAGAAACATTAAAACTTAAAAGTTGGATTGGAGGGAGAGAGCAGCGGGCAGTGTCAATTTCAGCGGCCGGCTGATTTCAGTGAGAGCAGCTTCCTTCTCCGGGTCAAAGTGAGCCGGCCGCTGAAATTTTAATTGGATCCACGATGGGGGTTTTAAATTTATTTAAAAATCTATGCTAGCGCTTCCCATTGTGAGTCTACGGGGGTCTGACCTCTCCCCCCGCCCCCCCGTACACTCACAATGGGAAGCGCATGCATAGATTTTTAAATAAATTTAAAACCCCCATCATGGATATCCGCGGCTCGGTTACAACGCGGGTGGCTGTCTTGGACCCCAACACCCGCGTTATAAAGGGGGACTACTGTACAACCGGTCCATAGTAGATGCCATTTCCCTGGCCCTACACTCATCCCTTGAGCATCTCAACAAAAAAACTCCTATTCATTGACTACAGCTCCGCCATCAACACCATAATCCCAGCCAAGCTCGTATCAAAACGCCAAAACCGACTTCCTCAACCATAGATCACAACCAGTAAGCATAAACACCTCCTCCACGATAGTCCTCAATACCGTGGCCCCGCAAGACTGCATACTTAGCCCCCTACTATACTCCCTATATACACACACAACTCTATGGCAAAAATTGGCTCCAAATCCATTTACAAATTTGCTGATGACACAACCGTAGTCGGTCAAATCTCAAACAACGATGAGTCAGAATACAGGAGGAAGCTAGAGAACCTCGTGGTATCGTGACAATCGCTCCCTCAACGTCAGCAAAACTAAGGAGTTGGTCATTAAATTCAGGAAGTAAAGTATTGGACACACCACTGCCTGCATCAATGGTTCCAAGGTGGAGATGATTGACAGCTTCAAATTCTTAGGTGTGCACATCACCGACAATGTAACTTGGTCCACCCACGATGATGCTACGACTAAGAAAACATAACAGTGTCTATACTTCCTCAGGAAACAAAGGAAATTCAGCATGTCCACATTGACTCTTACCAATTTTTACAGATGCACCAGAGAACGCATGCAATCTGGCTGCATCAAAGACCCCTCCCACTTGGGTTATTCTCTCTTCCAACTTCTTCCATCAGGCAGGAGATACAAAAGTCTGAGAACACGCGCTAACAGGTTCAAAAACAGCTTCTTTCCCACTGTTGCCAGATTCCTGAATGACCCTCTTATGGACTGAACTGATCTCTTCACACATCTTCTCTACTGAGTAGTACCCCTTATGCCCATGTATTTATATATGTCCCATGTTTTTTCATTAAGGAATGAACTGCCTGGAATGTATGCAGAACAATACTTTTCACTGTACCTCGGTTCACATGACAATAAATCAAATCCATTTTCGGCACTGAAATTGTGCATGGAGTGCACCCTCCAGCAAACACAATCTTCCATCAAAGACTGCTGAATAATGATCAAAAGCAGGGACTCTAGGAAATTTGTCACCTCTACATCCAAGAGACATCAAGGTCAACTGTACCACTCCACGTAATTTTAGGATTTGCACATGGGCCACTTAAGTTTGTAAAGTTAAGGACCACAGCATGTGATGCATTACTGCATAAAGCCATCTGGAGAACTCACTTCACAATAATTTCCGTATTATCTAGGAACGACTGTTTAGAAAGGGATTAATGCTGGAACAAAAATTGTATCAAATGAAGGCCAGAGACAGAGAGATCAATAACCAGAGAACTAGATTTAAAGTAAGCGGTATAAGGGTTCAAAAGGAGTTGAAGAGAAATCTTTTCATCCAGATGGCGCTAGGAGTCGGAACTCATTGCCTTAATGGGTGGCAAATGCAGAAACCCCAGTAGAAGTACTCAGATAAGCACTTGAGTGCTGTAACTTACAAAGAGCTGGAAAAGGTGATTAAACTGGATAGTTCTTCTCCAACCCTCAAAGATACAATGGGTCAAATGGCCTACTTCTTTCATGAGATAAATAGGATGTTTTCTGTTAATCGCTGTCACATTGGCCAGTTTGCAAGACCATTGGATGTTATAGTAGCAACTTTCCTTCATACTTATTAGGTATTTGCAAAGTGTGGTCTCTTATTCGTGCTTTGACAGATTGATGTTAGGTGTACGTACAGAAGGATCAGTAACTCCAGTATATATCGGTTATTATCTGTAAAGACGTCTGCTTAAGACACATATCACTATTCCAAGAAACACATATTAGCTTTGGGTTCAATATCCCAAAGTGAACTTAGCAAACAGAATATGTTGCCTCCTGACGACATTAGAATTTTCTGAATTATTTCATTTCAGATGTGTTTGGTTTTGTGTTGGTGATAACGATACCTCAATATTGAATCAAACATAAATCCTGAGGCTTGCTAAACTCAATCCAAGCTCCACTGGAAATTCAGCAGCGCAAAAATGACATTTGACAGTGACCATAACCAGTACATAAATGTTAAACACATTAACAAACCTCTTTGGGCATTCTGAGTAGCATATCTTTACAGCGTTGGATATAAGTCACTGCATTCTTGTGATCACACTGAGCCACAGCCTAACAACGGAGAGAGAAAAATCAATAGATTGCATGAACAAAATTAGAATATTGACCACAATAATACTGGGTAGAATGTTGTGCCACCCTTGGGGATGGGTTTGGTTGCAGGGCACAATTAATCAGGTGGGAGGTTTACAGTTGGGCACCCCACCACCTTCCCAATTCTGCCCCGATCAAGTTGAAGGTTGGAAGACCCATGTATGTCCTTCCTGTTCTGTGGATTTTCTTCCTGTCCTGTCACCAATCCAAGCCCTTAAGCGATTGACGAAAGCCTAGTTAAAGGCCCGTCGCTGCTAATATTAATTCAGGAACGTGTTCTGAGAAAGGTCAATAACTTGAAATGTTAACTCTGATTCTCGCTAAGCACCTGCTGACTATTTCCAGATTTTTATCTTTCTTTCAGATTTCCAGCATCTGCTTTGTCATACATTTTGAGGAGATATTCGTTGCCTCAAGCTCCGGTTATTTCCCCAGCAGATATTCCACCAGAAATCTTTGATGCTGACCTGTTCAAAGGAACTAAATGAATGAGTGACAAGTAAGGCAGTCCAAGAGGGGCTTGGTGCCGTCTTGAGACTGATCATTAGCCGCAAATGTTGTTGGTTACCAATGACTGTTGCAAGAGTAGTTGCGTCATGACACCACGAGAACACTGCCAGCCTAACTCTCATGTTGAACGGTTTTCAGGCACATTGCAACTGCACCACCATATTCTTTTCATAGCTTAGAGCACCCTAGACTGATCAGGGACCATAACTGCTTGTTTGATATTACTTCCAAAGAAGCTACCAATCATTTCTGTAAGCCCTGCTAAACGCCCCCAGGAACGAATACGGTGACAATTCCTACATAAAATAACTCAAAATGGCAGAAAATTATTTTGTAAATAATGCACATACTGATTCTGCCTGATAGGAGTGAATTTTGAAGAGGTCCTTTTCCACATCACTCTTAAGAGCATGTACATCTGAGCGGCCATCGTGTCCAGCAATAAGCCTTGCATACAACATTTCCAAACTCTGCGGCGGGGTGGGGGGATGGAAAATTGAAAATGTTTATCATCTCTCTATTGGGTAATTTAAATCTTTATTAAGCAATGTAATACAGAAATTTTAAACAAGTTCTCAGACGATGATAGCAACATAAAATTTCCATTCATATGCGTGTTTACACACCACTCGTACGTCATTTTTACCAAACTAGGGCACTTCTTCGGGTGACTTTAACCATAACAAACAGTAAAATCAATCAGATTGAAACAAACAGTGCAAATGAAGGAGAGAGAAGAGGTAGAACAGATAGAGTGAATGTGGGCTAGAGAGCCGGATACTGGCTGGGCTGACGGGGGAGGAGGAGGAAGGCTGACGGGGGAGGAGGAGGAAGGCTGATGGGGGAGGAGGAGGAAGGCTGACGGGGGGGGAGGAGGAAGGTTGACGGGGGGGGGGGGGGGGAGGCTGACGGGGGGGGGGGAGGAGGAAGGATGACGGGGGAGGGGAGGAGGAAGGATGACGGGGGAGGAGGAGGAAGGATGACGGGGGAGGAGGAGGAAGGATGACGGGGGAGGAGGAGGAAGGATGACGGGGAGGAGGAGGAAGGATGACGGGGGAGGAGGAGGAAGGATGACGGGGGAGGAGGAGGAAGGCTGACGGGGGAGGAGGAGGAAAGCTGACGGGGGAGGAGGAGGAAGGCTGACGGGGGAGGAGGAGGAAGGCTGACGGGGGAGGAGGAGGAAGGCTGACGGGGGAGGAGGAGGAAGGCTGACGGGGGAGGAGGAGGAAGGCTGACGGGGGAGGAGGAGGAAGGCTGACGGGGGAGGAGGAGGAAGGCTGACGGGGGAGGAGGAGGAAGGCTGACGGGGGAGGAGGAGGAAGGCTGACGGGGGAGGAGGAGGAAGGCTGACGGGGGAGGAGGAGGAAGGCTGACGGGGAGGAGGAGGAAGGATGACGGGGAGGAGGAGGAAGGCTGACGGGGGAGGAGGAGGAAGGCTGACGGGGGAGGAGGAGGAAGGCTGTCGGGGGAGGAGGAGGAAGGCTAACGGGGGAGGAGGAGGAAGGCTGACGGGGAGGAGGAGGAAGGCTGACGGGGGAGGAGGAGGATGGATGACGGGAGAAGAGGAGGAAGGATGACGGGAGAGGAGGAGGAAGGATGACCGGGGGGGGGGGGGGAAACAGGCCAAGTTTCCGGGGTGACCCAACCACACCTCTCCCACCCCCCACCTCTTCCCCCCCCCCCCCCCCCCCCGCCCCACCCCACCCAACCCAACCACACCTCCTGGCAGCCGCCTGGGATGGGAGTGAACCGACCAACAGGCTGAGGAGGAGGTGGTGCCAAGGCATGCGGCCTCATATGGTCCAGCAGCGCCTGTCATTCTCGGACCTGCCGGATCGGGCATGCCATTGCAGACTCCGGCTAAGCAGTACAATACATCTGCCAAATGATGGCACACATGGCACTTCAGGGATATGGTGGCGGACACCCGTTACTGGTGACTGTCTAGGTAACAGTCGCCCTTAACGGTTACACGACGGGCTACATCCAGGCACCGAATGGGGACCTGTCCGAGATCTTATACCTCAGCACACAGGTGCATCTGCTCCGTCACAGAGGCCCTTTATGCCCTCAATACATCCATTTCAATGTGGACCGAGCACACCAGGCTGCCCGGGCTTCGGTGTTCATCATCATCTCCGGGATGCCCCGGATCTAGGGGGTGATTGACATGCATGTCCGCCTATGGGCACCTGCAGATGACAGGCCACTCTACACATACCGAAAGGAGTACCACCCGATGAATGTGCAGCTGATATGTGACCATCCGCTACACATCATTCACTTCTGTGCCCAATACCCATGCTGTGTGCATGACACCTTCTTCCTGGCACACACAAATATTCCTGACATGTTCGAGATCCTGTGGGTGTGGGCCCTGGGTTGGCAGTACAGCTGGTCTGGTCCATGGGATGGAGGATGATGATAACCCGCTCTGTGATGAGCTCTGGTGCTCCGCATCGTATGCCAATGTCTGATTCCTACCCATGGTAGCACTTGGTTGTCCATCTGGGTGAACTCTGCGTGTGAGCTGGCCATTCCATCGCACGGTCCTATCGGTGGCGTCCGCCCAATCCCACACCCACTCTGGCTTATCCAGACCAGCCCACTCCTCACACCCATCAAACAGAGAACCGAGGAAGGTTACAACAATGGTAACAGGTGTTTAATGCGACCAATTATTTACAGATTTGTGCCCTAGCCTCTATAACAAAATGGTGCAATGCACCCATGCCAACTTAACTGGTGTCTACCTTTCTGGCCTTATGGGCCCTAATGCTACGTCTAGGTGGTTCCCCAGATGATACAGCAGGAGGGTAGGTGGCCTGCTGCGATTCCTGCCCTGCCTCCTCGTTGGTGAGCGTTTTCTGAGGAAACTGGGTCTGGATGGGCCCATCTGCTGCTCGGGTGGCGTGCCGCTCTGCTCTGACCACCAGATGCACGAGGGACAGGGGTGGGGTGGGGGTGGGGGAAGGAGACGAGGTGCTGTGGCGTTCCGGCACCACCCCTGCGTGAGTCATCAGCACAGGCCCCATCACGCCCTCCTCCCTCGGGGCTCCTGATAGCCCGCAAACTACTCCATGGGATAGAGGTACAAGCAGAGCTATCCTTGGAGGCTCCCCCGCCACCTGCCATTGCCAGTCCTGGATGCCCACTCTGGTCTCGGACAGGGTCTGCACGCTCGCGGACATGGGGCACGGGAAGTGGACCATCTCAGTCTGGGATTTTGCCACATTACTCTGCAACTGTGCCACCATTTTCTGGGTTTGTGTCGCATAAGCCAGTGACTGCGCCATCTCCCTCTGGGACGTGGGCCACCTCCCTGTGTCTGCCCCACGCCAGCCAGCAGTAGGGCAATGCCGCCGACGTTCACAGCCATGGCCTGCTGTGACTGGGCCACGTTCAAAAGCGCCGTTGCAATGTCCAGGTGGCTCTGGCGCATGATTGCCTGTGAGACAGCAGCCCTGTCCTGCGCCTTGGCCAGCACCTGCACAGAATGCCTCAGACCTTAGACATGCCGATCCATAGTCACAAACTTCGTTCCCAATGCAGACGCCAACCGTGATGTTGGCTTGGGTGGTACGCATTGTCGGCACCACCTCCTGCTGCTGCACGCGGTTGAACTCCTCGAACTGCAGCTGCAGGTACTGGATTCTCGTCGACAACCCCACATGTAGTCCTTGGTTCTGCGACTGCCTCTCCACTACAGATGGGACAGTCCATTCCAGAAGCCCGAAACCCGTCAGGACGGCAGCTAGTTCCTGGGGTAGGTCTGCCCTCCGACCGTATGCCCCTTTGGGTGTTTCAACTCCACCTACTGTACTGGATCAGTTGTGTGGTTCGCACCAGAGTGTCCCAAAAGCTCTTCACTAAAGTGGCCAACCGAGGCGAGTGTCTCTGGGATGATGGTGGGTGTTGGATACAGCCATGAAGGGAAATCTGTGTCATCATCTGATTCGAGCTCCGGCGGAGGGCTTGTGTCCGAGCTGCTACCCCCAACAAGGCTCGGCTCATTTGGGGGGGGGGGGGGGTGTGTTATACCGGTCATGGGAAACCGCAACTAAGCAGGCCGCAGATTTGGTGGAAAGGTGCTTAATCGTGCCTGCTTACAGTTTTGCGCCTTGACCCCTACCTCTAACCCATGTGTGGAACCCATGCCAGTTTTAATGTTATTAACTTTACCTTACGTGGCCTTCTGCTCCTTCTAGGTGTGACCCCAGACAGAACATTAGACATGGAATCGGCCAGCTGCATATCTCACCACCTGACCGGAGTCGTCTTTGGTGGCGTATTCCGAAGGGCCTGGATCTGGATGGGCCCAGCCAACATTCGGGTGTCAAAGGTGACAAGGTGCCACACAGTTCTGCCTGCTGCCCATCAGATGCGCCAGTGGAGGGGATTCTGAAGCACTGTATTCCAGCAGCTCCCCTGTGGAATTCACCGGCACATGCCCCATCACTTCCCTCTCTTGGGGTGCTCGATTGCCCCAGACTACCCCATGGGACAGAGGCGAGGCCAGAGTAAGCTCCGGAAGCTCCACCATCACATGCCGCTGCCTGTCCTGGAGACCCACACTCGTCTGAATCAGAGTCTCAATGCCCGCAGCCATTAAGCACGAAGAATGGGAAATGTCCATTAGCGAGTGAGACATGTCCTTCACTGCCTTCATCATGCATCTCTTGCACTGTGCCACGTCCCGCTGGAACCATGCCAAATCCCTCTGTGCCTGACCCAGGTCAGTCAGCGCCTGGCCCTCTTACCGCCCTCAGCCATGACCCTTTGTGATTGGATCAAGCTCTAGAGCGTCGCAGCAATGTCCATGTGGACCAATACATGGCTGCCTGCGACTGGGCTTCCCTGCCCGAGCCTCAGCCATCTCCTGCAAATGTGCCCCAAGCGTTGGACATCTTCACCTATGATTGTGACTTTTTCACATAAGGTTCCCACTGCAGTCACCACCCATTCAGTGTTGTGTCTGGATACCACGCATTGACGTCAGTCTCCTGCTCCTGCAGTCAGTTGGACTCCTCCAACTGCACCTGCAGACGCTGGAAGCCGACTTCCTGTAAACCCTGGCTCTGTGTCTGCATCACTACCAGAAACACACCTGTCCAGACTACGGCTGTTTCCCGAGATCAGGCAGGCCTCTGACTGCCCGCTCCCTCAGGTCTCCCTACCTCTATCTGATGTGCTGCTGCGTATGTGACATGCGCACCAGGTAACCCAAGAGCCTCTTCACTAATGTGACTCAGAAGTGATTGTATCTGTATTGTTGGAGGGAGCAGGTGAATGCAGTGCCGAGAAGTCAGTGATGTGCTGGCGTTGTGGCTGCAGGCAACTGAGCCCATGTAGGGCATCTTCACCTGTTGGTGACCCTGCAAGACAAAAGACCAGACAAATGGTGCAATCTCAGGTAGGGATGGTCTGGGAGACAGGGCTGACTCACTTGCAATAACATCACTTTGCACTAGGTGCTTACTGGTTGTCACATTCCGACCTCCGCCTGGGATGTATTCCTCTTTTCCACTCCCCAGCCATCTCCTTCACCCTCTGCTTGGTGGGGGCGAGTCCTGAGGTCCGGCTCGTCCCATCCAGTCTTCGCCACTCCTGGCAATTATGGGCCGTCTATGGGCACACAAAGGACATGGTGAGATGCATGGGGGCGAATTATGGCGCCGGGGAGGTATCGCCTGTAGTTGGTGGCTTATGTGTGTACGGCAACTGGCCAAAGAGGACAATCCAGGTGTTGGGGTTTGGTGCAGGATGGGATGCGAGAGGGATGCAGATAGGTTTTGATTGGGTTTTGGGGGGGGGGGGGGGGGGGGGGGGTGGGGGGGGGGGGGAGAGGAGAGGATTGAGGGGCGAGAGCGTTGCCAGTGACACAGAGCTGGTGACTCACTCAACCTGACATAAGGTCATTCATCTTTTTGCGACACTGCCAGTCCACCTGGAGGCGCCCACAGCACTCACCACCTTTGCCACCTCCGCCCAGGCCCGGTTTATATCCACAGTTGGTACCTGCTGCCCACCCGGCAGAAGAGGGTGTCCTGCCTCTCCTCCACCGCATCCAGTCCAGTTAACATCCATGAACCTCAGGGTAGCTCATCGTGGAGCCATCTTCTTGGCTGAAATGAGAGTGTGTGGGGAATGGAGAGTTTATAAGCAGCTCCAGCACGTCAAACTCTCCAGCGTCAGCGTATCTCTTGCCAGAAGGAATGAGAATTGCTTTAGATTCACGTGGGCAGAGTACTGGCCCATTAGCAGGTCTTAAATTGCTCCGGACTGGCGCCCCCAACGGGAACGGGAAACCCACGGAATTCAGTCCCAGCATCAACACTTGTTTATCTCAGAGAATCTCATCCCATGATTCACTTATCCTCTTTAAATCATCTTCACAGCTTGCATTCCCATCTAGTTTTGTACGGTCAGCAAACTTACATTCTGTTCTCAAATCTGTTGGAGGACATTTAGGACACATATATTCTGCTATGTTCTCCTTGGAAGGAAACACATTGGAGGAGTCGGATAGCAGATTCTCACAACATCTGGTTCCTGGGCTGCGACTTTACAACGAATCAAGGAAAAAATGGATTTGAGAGAAAAATGTTCAGGGCTCAGACTGTCCCTACACCTTGAATGGGAAGACGTCATATTGACATTTGCTCTGTAGTCTTCTTCAGTTTTGTACATTCTGGGGAAACGTGAAAGTTTTGGCTTGAAAAATAAAGTATTTTCTTTACTTTTTTTAAATAACTTTAGAGTACCCAAGTCATTTTTTTTTTCAATTAAGGGGCAATTTAGCATGGCTAATCTACCTACCCAGCACATCTTTGGATTGTGGGGGTGAAACCCACGCAAACATAGGGAAAATGAAAAATAATTTTCAACTACTATGAAGAATTTCCTTTAGTCAAGGGGGGGGGGGGGGGGGGGGGAGAGAAAGAGAGAGAGAGAGAGAGGAGAGAGAGAGAGAGAGAGAGAGGAGGCAGAAAGCAAGAAACTACAGGGCAGTTGCCTTAACATCTGTCGTAGGGAAAATGTTGGAAGCTGTTATTAATGTTATGGCAGGGCATTTAGAAAAAATTGAGGCAATTAAGCAGAATCAACATGGTTTTGTGGAAGGGAAATCATGTTTATTCAATTTATTTATCTCTGAAGGAATGTGCTGTGGATAAATGGGATCCAGTTGATGCACTAGTCTGAGATTCCCAGAACGCATTTGAAAAGGGGTCATACAAACTGTTATTGCAGAAAATAAACGCTCATCGTGTCGGGGGGGTAATATATTTGCATGGGAGATTGGCTAGGTAACAGGAAGCATAGACTCCGTGTAAATGGGTCTTTTTCTGGTAGGCAGGGTGTAACGACGGCATGCCACAGGGATCAGTGCTGGGGCCTCAACAATTTACAATCTACTTGGAGAAAGGGTTTGAAGGAACGGTTGCCAAATTTGCTGATGACACTAAAACAGGTAGGAAAGTAAACTGAAGAGGACACAAGTAGGATACAAAGGCATATAGATAGGTTAAGTGAGTGGACAAATGGACTATAACATGGGCAAATTGAAATTGTCAATTTTGCCTTGAAGAATGAAAAATAAGCATATTAGGTCAAGATCGCAGACCTCGGAAATGCAAAGGGATCTGGATCTCCTCGTGCATGAATCAAGAAGGTTAGAACGCAGATACGGCAAGTTATTAGGAAAGCCAATAGAATATTGTTTATTACAAGAGGAATTGAATCTCAAAGTAGGGAGTTTTTGCTTTAGTTGTATGTGACACTGATGAAACCACAGCTGGACGAGTGTATAAAGTATGGGTGTCCTTCTCCAACTATCATGACACCCTGGGCTTATGCACGGTCAATTCCAGCCGCACTTGACCTGGAATCACAACACAGGTGAAATTAGTTTTTATATGACTTCCGGTGGCGGCGATGTTCGGGTGAGCCGCACATTCGGTGGGCTCTCACTCCGGCCGGCTGGAACAGCTGTTTCCCCGCGATAGCGGGACTACGGAGGCGGCAGAAAGGCTGCCTGGAACAGAGGAGGAGAGCGGGCTGCAGATGATGTAAGTGTGGGAGGCCAGCAGGTGAGGAAGAAGGAGAGAGAGAGAGAAGGAGGAAGCTGACCTGCAGGGTAAGATGGCGGACCCACGGACCTTCCTTCCTCCAGGACAAAGGGAAAAAAAAGTTTGGAGTTGCTGAGGAGGGACAGCTTGGACCCACTTCAGATGCCCAGGAGGTAAAATTGAAGGAGCTGGGCGAAGGAAAGCGGCAGCGGAGGCGCTGAGGAGCGGGCTGCGGCACATGGAACAGCGGGATTCCAGAAGGCAGAAGAAGAAGGAGAAAAAGGGACAGAGACAAGGACCGGAAGAAAATTACCTGGGACCTAAGATGGCGGACACACGGAACCCGGACTCAGCAATCCAGCTGGCGCTGGATAACATGCTCCAGGTAATGAAGTCCAGTTTTGAAGCGCTGAAGCGGGACAGCTTGGACCCAATCCAGAAAGCGGTGGATCAGCTGAACCAGAGGCTGGACGCCCAGGATGTTAAAGTTAAGGAGCTGGGAGAGGCGGTGGAGGAGCAGGCGGATGCGCAAACGGTTGCAGCGCTAGAAGTTGACGGCCTGAAAGAGCGGCAGACAAGACTGCTGGACAGAGTGGAGGAGCTGGAGAATAGAGTCCGCAGGAACAATCTGAGGATGGTCGGCCTCCCGGAGGGGGCGGAGGGAGCTGATGCTGCAGCGTTTGTAGCAGACCTGCTGAAGCAGCTGATGGGGGCCGAAGCCTTTCCGCGACCGCTGGAGCTGGAGGGGGCACACAGGGTGCAGGCAAGGCAGGGGCGGCTGGGCGGACCCCCCCGCCCGATGGTGATTAGGTTCCACAGGTTCATGGACAAGGAGCGGGTGCTACAGTGGGCAAAGAGCGCCAGGAGCAGCACGTGGAATAACAGTGTTCTCCGCATCTATCAGGACCTAAGCCAGGAGGTGGCTCGGCGGCGAGCAGCCTTTAAGAATGTCAAGGAGGTGCTGTTCAAGAAGCACGTGAAGTTTGGTCTGCTGTTCCCAGCTCGGCTATGGGTTACGCACCAGGGTCAACACCACTACTTTTCCGAGCCCGAAGAAGCGATGGATTTTGTGAGGGACCTGGGGCTGGTCCCGAAAGGAGGCCCCAAGGACGCGAGTTAGGGCCCGAGGATTTCTGTGGGGAGGAACGCCGAATGTGCCTGGACTGCTGCTCAACGGTTTGCTGGGCCAATGGGGCCAAGCGGAACATTTGAGACTCTTTCCTTTGTTCATGGACATTTATGTGCTTTTTCTCTTTTTTCTATGTTTTCTCCCTTTTTTTTTTCTGTTTGGGCTTTTTGTGCAGCTCGCGGAAGACACTGGAGCCGGCTTGCCCCAGTGGGTGGGGAGGAGGGCGGGGAAACAAGGGGAATGGGACAGGAAGGCGCCGGAGTGTTGAGTCACCGGGCTAGCAGATTGGCTAGTCAAGGAAGTCAGATGGGGGGGGAAGCTACAGCCAGTAGATGGCAGGGGTGGGGGTATCGGGGGATGGGGTTAGGGGAGGGGGGGGTTGTTCTGCTGACGGGAGAGGGACTTGAAATAGGCACTGGAAAGGAGGTCGAGGGTGGAGGCAGCTATAGGGCGGGCCAGGAAGGGCGCGACGCACGGGTCAGGGGCTGACCCGAGAAAGGCTATGGCTGACCGGCGGGGTGGGGGGGGGGGGGGGGGTGGGATGTGCCCCCCGACCAGGCTGATCACCTGGAACGTCAAGGGACTGAATGGGCCGGTTAAGAGGGCGCGGGTGTTCGCGCACTTGCGGGCCCTGAGGGCGGACGTAATTATGTTGCAGGAGACACATCTGAAAGTGTCAGACCAGACCAGGCTAAGGAAGGGCTGGATTAGCCAGGTCTTCCACTCGGACTTGGACTCGAAGTCCAGAGGGGTGGCAATCATGATCAACAAGCGCGTGCAATTTGAGGCAGAGGGCATATCCGCAGACAGGGGGGGCAGATACCTGATGGTACGGGGCAGGCTGGAGGGGAGAAGAGTGGTGCTGGTGAATATATATGCCCCGAACTGGGATGACGTGGACTTCATTAAAAGAGTGCTGGGGAAGATCCCGGACTTGGATTCTCGCAGGCTAATAATGGGAGGGGACTTTAACATGGTCCTTGACCCGACTTTGGATCGGTCGTGTCCCAGAACGGGTAGACTCTCAGCAATGGCAAGGGAGCTGAAAGGGTTTATGGAGCAAATGGGGGCAGTGGACCCCTGGAGAGAGGGACAGCCAACAGGAAGGGGCTACTCGTTTTACTCGCACGTCCACAAAGTATATTCCAGGATAGATTTCTTTGTGCTAAGCAGGGACTGTAGGGGGAAGGTAAAGAACACGGAATACTCAGCAATTACCATTTCAGACCATGCCCCGCATTGGGTGGACCTGCAGTTCGGGGGAGCGAGTTATCAACGCCCGCAATGGAGGCTAGATGTGGGACTGCTGTCGGAGGAGGGGATCTGCGAGAGGCTTCGGAAATGTATAAAAAATTACCTGCAGGTGAATGACACTGGGGAGGTCTCAGCGGCGACCGTGTGGGAGGCGCTAAAGGCAGTAGTGCGGGGGGAGCTGATTTCAATTGGGGCCCATAGAGCCAAGGCAGACCGGGCAGAGATGGATAGATTGGTCAGGGAAATGGGCCGGATAGATGAAGAGCACGCGGAGTCCCCGGGGGAGGTTTTACTCAGGGAGAGGCAGAGGCTACAGGCGGAACTGGGGGCACTATCCACGAGCAGGGCAGTGGAACAGCTTAGGAAGGCGAGGGGAGTGGTGTACGAGTATGGGGAAAAGGCTAGCAGACTGTTAGCGCAGCAACTTAGGAGGAGGGAGGCGGCCAGGGAAATAGGCAGAGTGAGGGACGAGGGGGGGCACAAAGTGGAGGATCCGGCAGAATTGAATAAGGTATTCCGGGACTTCTATCGTAAGCTGTATACTTCGGAGCCGCCAGAAGAACCGGAGGGGATGAAAAGGTTTCTGGATGGGTTAACATTCCCAACAGTTGGGGGGGGGGGGCGAGTGGAAGAGCTGGGGGCCCCGATTAGAGTAGAGGAGGTATTGGGGGGCCTAAAGGCCATGCAGTCGGGGAAGTCCCCGGGGCCGGATGGATACCCAGTAGAGTTTTATAGGAAGTTCTCGGAGCTGGTGGGCCCGGTCTTGGCGAGGGTTTTCAATGAGGCAAGGGAGAGGGACCCTGCCGCCGACGATGTCACAAGCCACCATATCTCTGATATTAAAGCGGGGTAAAGACCCGGAGGTGTGCGGGTCCTACAGGCCAATCTCCCTGATTAATGTAGATGCCAAGCTCCTGGCAAAGGTACTGGCGGGTAGAATGGAGGACTGTGTACCGGAGGTGATTGGGGAGGATCAAACGGGGTTCGTGAAAGGTAGGCAGCTGGCGGCCAATCTGAGGAGATTGCTCAATGTGATAATGATGCCCCCGGCGGGTAGAGAGGTGGAGGTAGTGGTGGCTATGGACGCCGAGAAGGCCTTTGACCGGGTGGAGTGGGAATATCTATGGGAGGTGCTCGGACGGTTTGGGTTCGGGGAGGGATTGGTGGATTGGATCAAATTATTATATCAGGCCCCGAGGGCCAGCATCAGGACCAACAGAGAAGTGTCGGAGTACTTTAGGTTGTACCGAGGGACCAGGCAGGGCTGCCCGCTCTCCCCGCTGCTGTTTGCGCTGGCCATAGAGCCGCTGGCGATTGCGCTGAGAGCCGCAGAGGGTTGGAAGGGGATGGTGAGGGGCGGGGTTGAACACTTTGTGCAGACGACCTGCTCCTGTACGTGTCGGACCCAGTGGCCGGGATGGGAACTATACTAGGAATGCTGAGGGAGTTCGGCCAGTTCTCAGGATACAAATTAAATACGGTCAAGAGTGAAATGTTTGTGGTACAGGCAAGGGGCCAGGAGAACAGATTGAGAGGGCTACCGTTTAGGTTAGTTGAGGAAAATTTCCGGTATTTGGGAATCCAGGTGGCACGAGACAGGGGCAGGCAGCATAAGTTAAATTTGGCCAGGGTGGTGGAGCAAATGAAGGGAGAGTTTCGGAGATGGGATGCACTCCCGCTGTCGCTGGCAGGGAGGGTGCAGACTGTAAAGATGACAATCCTCCCTCGATTTTTGTTTATTTTTCAGTGCCTCCCGATCTTTATCCCACAGTCCTTCTTCAAAAGAGTTAACGGGCTGATCATGAGCTTTGTCTGGGCGGGAAAGTCTCCGCGGGTGAAGAAGGCGATGTTGGAGAGGAACCGCAGCGAGGGGGGGCTGGCGTTGCAGAGTCTGGTCAATTATTACTGGGCGGCCAACATCGCTATGATAAGGAAGTGGATGGTGGGTACGGGGTCTATTTGGGAGCGGGTGGAGGCGGCTTCGTGCAGGGGCTCCAGTTTGGAAGCCCTGGTCACGGCTCCTCTACCGCCGGCCAAGTACACCACCAGCCCGGTAGTGGTGGCGACCCTGCGGATATGGGGCCAGTGGAGGAGGCATGTGGGGGAGATGGGGGCGTCTGTCTGGGCGCCAATCTGCGACAACCATCGGTTTGCCCCCGGCAGTATGGATGGGGGGTTCCGAGTATGGCGGCGAGCAGGGGCGGGAAGGGAGCTTCGCGAGTTTGAGGAGCTTGGAGGAGAAATTTGGGTTGGTAAGGGGAAATGATTTTAGATACCTACAGTTGCGGGACTTTGTTTGTAGACAGGTCCCATCTTTCCCGCGCCTCCCGCCAATGGGGATCCAAGACAGAATAGTCTCTGGGAGGGACGAAGGGGAGGGTAGAGTCTCGGGTATTTATAAGGTGCTCATGAGGGAGGAAGGGTCCCAGACAGAGGAACTGAAACTTAAATGGGAGGAGGAGCTAGGCGGGGAAATGGAGGATGGGCTGTGGGCAGAGGCCCTGAGTAGGGTAAACTCGACCGCGACATGTGCTAGGCTCGGGCTGATCCAATTTAAGGTCGTTCACCGGGCCCATATGACGGTGGCTCGGATGAGCAAATTTTTCGGGATAGAGGACAAATGCGCTAGGTGCGCGGGAGGACCAGCGAACCATGTGCACATGTTTTGGGCATGCCCTGAGCTGAGGGGGTACTGGGAGGGATTTGCGGGGGTCATGTCCCAGGTGCTAAAAACAAGGGTGGTGATGAGTCCAGGGGTGGCAATTTTTGGGGTTTCGGAAGACCCGGGCGTCCAGGGGGAGAAAGCGGCCGATGTGCTGGCCTTTGCTTCCCTGATAGCCCGGCGACGAATATTATTGGCGTGGAGGGACTCAAAGCCCCCGAAGACTGAGTGGTGGCTTGCGGACATGTCAAGTTTCCTGGGGATGGAAAAAATTAAGTTCGCCTTGAGGGGATCTGTGCAGGGGTTCACCCGAAGGTGGCAACCATTTATTGACTTCTTTGCGGGAGAGTGAGCGTCAGCAGGGGGGTGGGGGGGGTAGAGTAGAGTAGGAGGGAAAATATGGCGGGTAGTACGGGTGGGAGGAGAGCGGGCTTGTGCAATACGATACGATGGAAGTATTGAAAGTACGTGGATGTTTGCACATTTTTGCCTTTTTTGCTTCCTTTCTGATGATGTCTGTAACTGTTTATAAAGCCAAAAACTACCTCAATAAAATTGTTTATTAAAAAAAAAGAAATTAGTTTTTATATTAATACACGTGGCTTTGGTTAAGTTAAATTGACTACAGTCACCAGGTTTGTCAAATTTAAATACAAGTACCTTTTATTACAAATAGTAATTATAATTGAATAAGCAAAAAATACAACTGGCTGTCTACTGTTGGATTCCCAACACACCACATTCTAATCCGTCCACCCTCTACACACACACAGGACAAACAACAGAGAAAGAAAAGTTGGAGAGGCAAGAGAAATAATCAAATAAAAGGATAAAGGATCTTTGATTCAGATGGATATCTTCCAGTTAGTTTTTAGCTCAAGGTTAGGCCTTCAGCTGGGTGCTTTATTTTCCTTCAAGATCTTCACTGCAGACACAAGCAGGGAGCCAGCAGCAGTGAGGGGGGAGAAACACATATACTCCTCCTGATACACACACTGTCCTGTCCAGCACTCTTCTGCATAAAGGCACATTCCGATTACGGGACTACGGCCAAAATATTAAAATAATAAATGGGAACAAAGGAAATAAACAGGACATACTCTTATAAAAGGATGTAAATGCTTCAGAAGCAGTTCAGAGAAGGCTTACTAGACTAATACCTAGATCAGGCAGGTTGACATAAAAAGAAACATTGCTGTATCCACTAAGTTTACAAGCCTAAGAGATGACTCGAGTGAAACATACAAGGTCCTGAGGTGTCTTGACAGGGTGGATGTGGAGAGGACGTTGCCTCCTGAGGAAGAATCTAGAATGAGGGGTCACTGTTTGAAAATAAGGAGACAGCCATTTAAGACAAGGATGAGGAAAATTATTTTCTTTCAGAGGGTAGTCTTCAGAATTCTCTTCCTATGAAGGAGATGGAAATAGATTCCTTGAACATTTTTAAGCCAGAGGTAGACAGATGTTTGATAAACAAAGGTTATTTGGGATAGTTGAGATAGAATAGAATCTCTAGTGGAGAAGGAGCCCATTCGGCACATCGAATCTGCATCGGCCCTTGGAAAGAACACCCTACTTAAGCTCACACCTTCACCCTATCCCCGTAACCCAGTAACCCCATCTACCTTTTATACACTAAGGGACAATTTACCATGGTTAATCCACCTAGCCTGCAGATCTTTGGATTGTGGGAGGAAACCGGAGCACCCAGAGGAAACCCACGCAGACACGGGATGAAAGTGCAAACTCCAAACAGTCACCCGAGATAGGAATTGAACCCAGGGTCCCTGGAGTTGAGGCAGCAATGCTAACCACTGTGCCACCCAGACATGACCTTACTGAGCGGCTAAATGGGCACAAGGGACCAAGTAGCCTGCTCCTATTTCAGGATTTGTATTTTCGACATGAACAAATCTGGTAGATGAAAATAGGAAGAAAGAACATTCTGAAGACTTTGCAGGATATGAAAAAAGGAAGTCTTTAACTATTTGGATATGCATTTCACTTAAGTTGGTAGTAGCATCATTTCCAGGTTTGCTTCAGCATGAGGCTACTCATTGGCAGACAATGGGATCGTTCAGTTAGCATGTAAAGGTAGGATTACACCATCATGAACAATGTAATAAACCCCCAGACCTATATGTATATGAAGTTCCTGCATAGTACTCTTCAGTAGCAGTTCTGCAGTTTGGGCATCTGCTTCTTTACTGAAAGAAGATTTGAGTGCATTCATGACATGATGAGATCAAGCAGTGACCTGCAGCTTACATTCATACACATTAATAAGCTCCGAATAGGGCAGCACGGTGGCACACTGGGTAGCACTGCTGCCTCACGGCGCCTAGGTCCCAGGTTCGATCCTGGCTCTGGGTCACTGTCTGTGTGGAGTTTGCACATTATCCGTGTTTGTGTGGGTTTCACCCCCACAACCCAAAGGTGGATTGGACATGCTAAATTGCCCCTTAATTGGAAAAAAAATTAATTGGGTACTGTAAATTTATTTTTAAAAACTAATAAGCTCTGAAATTCCTTTACTAATTTGATCCAACTTGCAGCTGAGCATCTTGTTCACCCCGATTGCAATTGTTGGTGCCTGTCATCAATTAACTCAATGGATTAAGTAGACAAATTCACCCTCTTCAATAAAAAGGTGATTTTCCTCCAAAGAAACAACAAAAGGATTGACAGGGAGATCAAAGAGTGGAATAAGATCTGGATCAAATCTGCAGCAGTTTAGTTGGGTTTGGCAATTATGCCATTTCTTTCCCTTCGATGTCATTCACTGAGCGGAGTAGGCCTTTGGCATGTACATATCCAGTTCCTTGTCTCCACTTCCAAGTTACCACCTCTAAAGCCCATTGTTTTCTCTAATCACATGTGTAAAATACCTGTTTTCCACTGAGAGGGGAATTTGCATTGCATCATTTCTCTGGACGTCTGTCTCAACTGTTTTCTTTGAGTTTCTTTTTTTAAATCTTAATTTTCCTTCTTAACACATACATACACATGCAAGTCTCCTCGAACATCCATTATTTACAAGTTTCTTGCCTTTAAAAAAAGTTCAGTTATTCTATTCTTTTGACCAATGTAATACCTCAATATTTCACACTTTCCTACGTTATTGTCCATCTGCCATCTTGTTGCCCACTTCCTTACCTGTCTCTATATCTTTGAGCCTCTGTGTCGTCCCCAGCTTTTCTCTAGCTTTGTTATCATCGGCAAAATTTAATACATTACTCTCCGTCTCTTCATTCAACTAAGTCGGCAATATAGATTGAGGTCTCAGCACCACTTCTCCTGCCAAATCACCTTTCCTGATTTTGGTGTCGGCTGATGGAGAATCCGACCATATGTCTCTGCTTCCTATCTGTTAACCAATCCTGTACCCATACCAATACATTGCCTCTAATGCCATGTGAACTTATTTAGCAAATAACCTTTTCTGTGGTATCTTATCGAAAGCCTTTTGGAAGTCTAGTTTTAATACATCTACTGGTTCCCCTTTATCAACCTTATTAGTTACATCAACTCCAGTAAATTTGTCACACACAATGTACCTTTAGTAAAACCATGTTAACTTATTCTAATCGTACTATGTCTAAGTGCAAATTAACACTTCCTTAATAATAGATTACACGACCTTTCCAACCAATGGTGTTAAACTATCTATTCTGTCATTCCGTCTTTCCTCCTGCTATGCTTCTTTTCTTCTTGGTCTTTTCTGTGGCTCTTTTCCAATTATGGCAATTAGTGAATTTGCCCTTCTTTCTGTGTTATCTATGTCCTAATGCTTCGAGTCGCCAGGTATCAAATGATACCACCACAAGTTTCGACCGGCTATCGATCAAAGAGCCAAACACCAGTTAGTTAGTTCACGGTCAAGAGTACTTATTTACACACAATTAGTCATGCAACATAAACACACTAGTTAACTACATCTATCAATTAAGACAACCTGTACTTAACTTCAGGCACCCGGCTTAGGTCAGAAAACAGTGGTCGCTGTTCAATTCCGAATCTCTCGGGTTCGAAGGAGTAACTGCTGCTCAGCTGGGCTCATCCGTCTGGTAGCGGGCATTGAACTTGGACTCGCTTCTGGTGTTGCTGCAATTGGCGATGGCCGTGACCGGGGTACCAAGGCCAAGAGAGAGCGAACATATGGCAAACTCTTCTTCTTATGCGCTCTTTTGGGCAGTCCTCCCTGATCACTCCGTTTGATTCCTTAGCCAATAGGTGGGCGGGGATCTGGATGGCTGGGCGTGTCCCAAGCGGTCGCCGTTGTTTGCATTTCCCTTGAACAGGGAGTGGCGACGAAATGTCTGGGACTGTCCCGGTTGCTTGAGTACCAGTCCTTTGTTTTGGTGAAGATGGGCCACCAAATGTTAATCGGCCCCATTAAAATGCTAATTGGACGGAGTTTCGATACCGTCTGGACTTTTTGCTGACAAAAATGCATTTCAGGCTCTCAGCCTGCCTGAGTCTTGGCTTGTCCATTTTACCCGCCAGGCTTTGCGAGTTTCTCTGTACCTAGTTGGAAATGGCCATCCAAGATGGCTACACTCCCCCTCTTCTCTTTAAAAGAATATTTGCCGACTTCCAAACTAAGGGGACCGTTCCTGAATCCAATGAATTCTGAAAAAACAAGTGTATCCACTATCTCTGCAGGCTACCTTGTTTACAACCTGGGTGTAGGCTAACAGGCCCCGAGGCTGTGTTGCAGTTTAGTCCCTCAGGCTTTTCCTATAATTTTTCTCTATCGACATTAATTTCCTAACTTTATTTTAGCTCTAGTTTGCTGTCCATCACTCTATTGTTACCAAAAGCGCAGTCCTGTGCTATTACTTTGTTGTTTCCCATTTAATCTCCTTCCCTCCCCCCCCCCTCCCCCCCCGACATTATTCAGTTCAAAGCCCTCGCTACCGTCCTAGTCATACAACGTGCCAAAACACATGTCCAACATGGTTCAGGTGAAGAAAATTCCATTGGTCCAGCTCCCATTTTCCCCAGTACTGGTGTCTGCATCCCATAAATCAAAATCCATTTTTCCCACAGCATTCTGAGCCACGTATTAATTTCTTTAATCCTATTTCCCATATGCCAATTTTCTCGTGGCTCAGGTAATAATTATTACCTTTGAGATATGCTTTTCAATTTACCCTATAGCTGCTTATGCACCCCTGCAGAACCTCCTTCCTTGTTCTGTCTATATTGTTGGCACCCATGTAGACTATGGCAACAGGATCCTCCCTATCTCACTGTAAGACAGAAAATACAAACATGGGGAAAAGGGTAGCTTATTCAAACTGGAAGGTGTTGAAATGAAGTCCAACAAGGATCAGAGCCAAGTCTATTATTTAAAATTTAAACTAACATATTTAGACTTTGGAATCAAAAATACAATTTCTAAATTTGTGGAAGACACCAAATTCAGGAAGAAAGACAAGACTGAGGAAGATAAATTAAAAGGTAACATGAATAAACTTGCAGTATGGCTATATAAATGATAAATTAATTTCAGCACTGACAAGTGTAAGGTATTACATTTCAGCAAACAAAATTAAATTGTGTCATTTTGTGTTATAATGATTGTAGAGATCAATAACTTCTTGAAAGAAACAAATCTTCCAACGACCAAAGGAAATTATCAAAAGACAAGATTTCACCTTTTAAGACTTTTACCATTACAGACCACATAAAATTGAAAAGATCAAATACCTCTTAACAGGCAACTAGCACACAGACTTAAAAAGGTACTTTTGCATTGACCAATTAGCTCAATCGAAATAGCATATGCAATGTTTTTATGTTATACCATGCTTCTGGCAGATCGGCATATAAGTAGGAATACAGAATTAAGTTCAGTTCCCCTGAATGCGAGGTCTAAATTTTCGCGGTCTCTTCAAAATTGTTCCAGTCAGACTAAGTATTCCCAAACAGACTTTTCCAGCAAGGTCCATCTCAGTAACTACTTGTTCTTTAAAGCTAAAATAGTCTCATCAATACTGTCCATAAAATCTTAAGACATAGGAGCAGAAGGCGGCCATTTGGTCCATCGAGTCTGCTCTGCCATTCAATCATGGCTAATATTTTTCTCATCCCTATTCTCCTGCCTTCTCTCCATAACCCTTAATCCCCTTGTTAATCAAGAACCTATCTATCTCTGTCGTAAAGATGCTCAATCATTTGGCCTCCAGCCTTCTGCAGCAAAGAGATTCACCAATTCACCACCCGCTGGCTGAAGAAATTCCTCCTCATCTGATTTAAAGGATTATCCCTTCAGTCTGAGGCTGTGCCCTTGGGTTCACGTTTTTCCGATGAGTGGAAACATCCTCACCACGTCCACTCTATCGAGGCTTCTCAGTATCCTGTAGATTTCAATAAGATCGCCCCATATCCTTCTCCAACCAGAGTCCTCAGCCACTCCTCATATGACAAGTTCTTAATTCCAGGGATCATTCTTCTTAACTTCCTTTCGACCCTTGCCAAAGTCAGCACATCCTTCCTTAGATACGGGACCCACAATTGCTCACAATACTCCAAATAGTGTCTTACCAGAGCCTTATACAGCCTCAGCAGTACATCCCTGCTCTTATATTCTAGCCCTTTCGACTTGAATGCTAACATTGCACTTACCTTCCTAACTACCGACGGAACATGCAAGTTAACCTTAAGGGAATTTTGAACTGGGAACCCCAAGTCCCTTTGTGCTTCTGATTTCCTGAGCCGTTTGCCATTTAGAACACAGTCTATGCTTCCATTATTCCTACTAAAGTGCATAACCTCACACTTTTCCACATTGTATTCCATCTGACACTTCTTTGACCACTCTCCTAGCTTGTCAAGTCTTTCTGCAGCACCCCTGCTTCCTCAATACTACCTGCCCCTCTACATTTCTATTTCAACGGAAAACCATATTTTCCAAACATTCTGCTTAGTTGTAACTGCTAAAACAATTCACCCTGCTCTTCACAACAGCTGCATTTATCCTCCGCAGCAATAATTTATTTGTCTTTCTATGTCTGTCTTCAAAAAGCAGCTATCCCAATTCTTCTTGCGAGAACTGCCACTTGATTGTTAATAGGTTTTGGTTTGTTTCCTGGTGACAGCCAGATCACAGAAGCCTGTCTCGGGGCAGTTAGTTTAATCAATATCCCCACATTAAGAGAATTCTATTTCACCTTGAACAAAAGGAGATCATTTTCAATAAAGTTTTATAAAGTCCCTCTTGGGTAGAGGAACAAAGATATCTAAGAGCACAAATTTCCATGTCACTAAACAGAGCGACACCAGATAACAAGGCGATAAAAATTGAAACCAAGCGCTAGGAATCATACCAAGAGGGGTAGAGTCAAAATGTAGATAAGTTATACTAAATTTGTATTAACTCTTGGTTAGGATATACATGACCGTGCTGGTTGCAACATAGTAAAAAGACTTTAAAGGCACTGGACAGGGTGAATAAACAATTTACAAGGATGAGACCAGAAATGTGAGGTTATGACAATCAAGAAAAGATCTACCAGCTGCATTTTCTTTCCCTCTTGAAAAGAGAAGGCGGCGGGATGACCTAATAGAGTTCTTTGAAATTATGAAAAGTTATGATAAAGTGGATAGATTTTTTTCCATTTCTGGGGAATGGGCAATAATAGCCCAGGAAATCAAATCAGGAATTCATAAAAAATTTTATAGTGGCGAGAAAGTGGAACTCATTAACAGACTGTGGTTGAAGTTAATAGTACAAATGAATTTCAAGGGCAGTTAGACAAGCATGTGGATGGAAGAGGGTTATGCTGACACAGATGTAGAATAGGAGGAAGCCCGACTGGAACACAAGTGATAGGATGGGCTGGTTGAGCCAAATGGCCTGTTTCAATGTTGCATATTGTGTGGTTTTAAATGGCACATTACATGCTCAGCACTCAATATTATAGTTAATTGATTGTACAACTCAATGATTGCTGCTACTGTGATCGTATAACTCAATGATTGCTGCCGGAATCTACCAGTCGATCACAGAACATAAGACGATTCACATTATTTTACCTAAACTCTATTGTTTTGACAACGGTGGCCACAAAATGGAGAATAATCTTACTACATTGCTTTAATATGTCATATTATTACAGCAGTTTTACCAAATCCAGTCAGAGAAATTTGAAAATGAGAAGAAAACAAAGTCAGTGTACAGGCACAGAGTGAGAACATGGGTAACAGGATCAGGAGAAAGCTATTCAGTACCTCAAACCTTCTTGGTCATTCAATATGATCACGGGTGATCTCCTGCATCTTGCAACACTATCCCCATATTCCTTAATTACTTTAGTACCCAAAGCCCATTAATCTCTGCTTTGTACACACCTCAACAATTGAGTATTCACAGTTCTTTGGGTAGTTTCCATGATGCACAATCCTGAGTGAATAAATTTCTATTCACCTAAGTGCGAAATATACAACTCTTTATTCTGAGGCTGTGACTGTAAGCTCTTGGCTTCCCAGTCATGAACCAACCAACTAAAATCTATAATGTCAAGTTCCCAAAACCTTTCCATGGGCTGGATTCTTCGGTCCCCCAGTCATGTGTTTTTCGGTGGTGTGCCATTTACTCGCAGACGTACTTTCTACTTCCACCACTTGACAATGTGATTTCCCATTGAAGCCACCCCACACCGCCAGGAAACCGCGGGCAGGGATATGTTGCCGGCAGGAACAGAGAATCCTAACCGCCGAAGAATTCTGGCCTATGTTTCAAATACATCACATTCTCATTCTTCTAAGTTCTAAGGGAATATTGATCTAATAGAGTCAATATACCCTCACAACAATCCTCTCATCCTGCAATTTGTCGACATAATCTCTGTTGCACATGTTATAAGGAAAGTAAAGGGACAAAAATTGCAATGTTGCATCTGTGGTCTCACAAAGGCCTTGTATAATTATAGTGCACTTCGTTACTCTTATACATCAATTTCTTTGTATGAAAGCCTAACGTACGACTTGCCTTCCCAATTGCTTCCAGTACCAACATGTTAACGATTTTCATTTTGTATGCATGAACACTCAAATCCCTCTGAATATCAACATTTCTGTCTCTCGCCATTTAAAAATTAGCCTGCATTTCTACTTTTCCCATACCAAAGTCGATAACCACATTTCATCTGCCATGATCTTATCCACATGCTCAACTTAGCAATATTCCTTTGCAGCCTCTTTGGGTCGTTCTCACTGCTTGCTTTCCTACCCATCTTTGCATTGTCAGAGAACCAACGGGCAGCAAGGTCGGTGCAGGCTTGGAAGGCCGATGGGCCTGTTCCTGTGCTGTAATTTTCTTTGTTCGAACCTGGATATATTATACTTAGTCTCCTTACGCATAACAATGCTATAGATCGTAAATAGCTGACACCCAAGCACTAACTGGTTAATTACAACCTGCCAACCTGAAAATGGCCTATTTATTTCTGCTGTTTCCTTTCCCTTAACCAATCCCCAACTCGTGCTGATATATCATCCCACGACCCCTCGAGTCCATAAGCAAAGCAAATATATCACCTTGTTTCATTTTATTTGCCTTTTCCAATAAAATGCAATTCCTGAGAGCAAGCATAGGCCATAAATTGAATGTGTGCATCAAGTAAAACAAAGAACCCTATTAAACTTAAGAAACAAGATTATGAAAAAATAAAATCAAAGTACTGTCACAGCCAAGTCCAGAAATCCATCTGCTAGCAAAGGTTTTCTGCAATCCAACCAGCTTCTTCCAGTTTTTGTGAACATCTGTAAAAGAAAGCAGTAATATTTTATAAATTAATCAATCCACAAATTAAATGTATTTCTCAGAAAACCATGTGCTGCGTCCTCGAGGGAGGCCACTAATGTTTAAAGAGGAGTTCAAATTCCCTGGTATGAACTGAAAGTACGCCACAATTTATAAATAAACCTTTCAGTACAAGAGTTAACAAAGCAAACACTATTAATTTCATTCTATATTTTGAAAACAGTTATTTAAGCCCAAAATTTTCAACGGAAGATCCCTGTTCGATTATTATTTCCACCCCAAGAATTCCCGTTTACACTACAGGATCATAAGGGTTCCTTTACTTCTCCAGGTTCAAACAAAGGTTCGCCACAGTTTTCAGAAATTTACTTTGATCCTCCTCGGGGTTCGTAATATTCTCCGAGTTATGAGATTTCTTAGAAGTCCTTATCATAGGATCTAGCTATGTGACACTCCACAACTCCTGGGATTGTGGACACTGCAACTAAAGTGTGGCCCTAAAGTGTGGGAACTCCAATTCAGATGTACAGTCAATTGCCCTTTCCTTATAGTCAACAGCTTCTGGCAAATTTCTCTATCTCTGCTTCTCAAAGTTGCCCCCATGATCCAACTAACTACTTCAGTGAAAAATAACACTGATAAACCCAGAAACAAAACCTAGCCCCCTGCAATCTATTTTCACGGTAATCTGACACACCTGGAATGCCCGAGGTGCAGACTAAACTAATTATCTCCCATTTCCAAACCTTCCCTTTGTTTTGGGAAATCATATCAATAAATTCCACCTTTATGAAGACAATTGTAGTCAGCCCTTCGCCACCCAGACTAAGAAAGAGGTCACTTATTTTGATGGTTTTCCCACTTCCAAATCTGACCTTATTAAATCAACAAAGACTACCCTTTGAATTGTAATTCCTATAGGTCTATTTACTTACCTCTCGACAGGGACTCCATTATTTTACATTTAATACCATCAATCTCTACTTAAAGTTAGAATATGAAAACATAGGACTTACGAAATTAGATTTTTACAACACCTGGGAATAAACAGTGGTTGATTTTTACTTGGTTACTTGGCGTAATCGGACTGCTAACAGCCAGAAAGTAACATTAACTCACTGACGACAATGCAAGGAGGCTTATTGGTAGACGAGTATCCCCTAGAGAATTAATTAATGTTGCCCCCCCCCCCCCCACACTTACTGTTGATACAAGTAACAAGGGAGTGCTTAAATAGTTTTGGATGGACAGCCAGCATACCTGCTGATTCAAGTGGGAGGACACATTGGATCCCATGACGTGCGAAAGAACCCATTTGCAACTCTGCAACACATTTGGGAATCACATGACATTGGCAGGTCATCCATTTCTATTAGCATTGAGTAGTTTAATGCTCCTTCTTGTGTCACAACCATTATCCAGCCCACCATAGGCCCAATGATGACACTCTTGACAATGATATTAACAGACAGCTCCATGTGAGGTCTTAGTCAATATTCAACTTTCTCTTAATAGCAATCCGCATCAGAACACCAAATTGGCATGCACAGCCCCCTGGACCTATGCATTTGAGGCCTGAGCAACTGGGGGAGGCAGCGGTGTAGTGACATTGTTGGTGAACAAGTAATCCAGAGGTCCAGGGTAATGCTCTTAAGACATGTTTTCGAATTCCACCACAGCAGGTGGTGGAATTTGAATTCAATATGTAAAAATCTGGAATAAAAAGTCTCATAGACCATGAAACTATTGTCAATTGTCGTAAAAGCCCATCTGGTTCACTTGTGTCCTTACATGGTTTGGCTTACTTGTGACTCCAGATCCATGGTAATTTGGTTGACTATTAATGCCCTCTGAAATGGTTAAGCAAGCTAGTTGCTTTAACCTGCTGAAAAAAATCTCAAAGTATTGCAACCGGACAGATCACTCGGCATCAAATTAGTATCTGGAAATAACCGCAGCAAACTCAGCCCTATCGATCCTGCATCTGGCACTGGTGTCAAAATTGGGAGATCCGTGTCACAGAGCAGTCAAGCGATATCCCAACAATTCATTGCAGTGTTAATGTAAGCTTACATGTGACAATAAAGATTATTATTATTAAAAACATAATCATACTCAGAATATCTCAGAAAATATCTCCAACATCACCATCACAGTCCCTGGGTACATCCTGTCCCACCTATAGGTCAGACCTAGCAGTCGGTAGAACAGCGGTACATATTCAGGAGCAAGGTGCCCCTGGGAGTTCTCAACATTAACTTTGGACCCCATGAAATCTCATGGCACGAGGACGAAGTCAAGCATGGGCAAGAAAACCTCCTAGTGATTGCCACACACAACACACTCTCAGCTTCCATCACCTGATGGATCAGTACTCCTCCATGATGAAAACCACTTGGAGGATACACTGGAAAGGGTGTAGGTTGTACTCTGGGCAGGGGGCTTCAATGTCTATCACCAAGAGTGGATTGGTAGCCACACTATTTACTGACTGAGCTGATCAATATGGATCAACCTAAAGCACATAGCTGCAAGACTGGGTCGGCGGGAGGTAGTGAAGGAACCAACAAGGAAAAGCACACTTGACCTCATTCTCATCAACTACATATTTCGCTGACAGTAACCAATGCAAGAGGGCATGCCAGGAGCAACACCAGGGATATCTAACAATAAGATGTCAACCCGGTGAAACGTCAACATACGACTACTTACATTCCAAACAACAGTAGCTGCAAGAGATAGATCGAGCTAAGGGATTCCAAAGTAAATGAATAAGATCTGATCTCTGTGGTCCTACCACATTAAAAACTCACTGCAGCGACTTCCGGTTGCGGTGATGCGGAGCTAAGCCGCACGTTCGGCAGCTCCCGCTATCAAAGGACTTTCGGGCCTGTTTTAGGGCCCCAAACGGCGCTGTTTCGACGATTCCCGGTGGGGGAAGGTGCTTGGAGGAACATTCCCCGGAATTTATGGTGCGCACCTGGAGTGGGGCAAAGAAAAAGGCTGCAGCAGCTCCCCAGAAAAAGCGGGGGAAGGAGGACAAAATGGCGACCGGCAGAGCACCCGAGAATTGATGGCAATGGGCGCAGGAGCAGCAAGCTGCTCTTCTGCGCTGTTTTGCGGAGCTGAAGGCTGAGTTGCTGGACTCCCTGAAGGCGACTACCAGTAAGCTTCTAGAGACCCAGACAGCCCAGGGGGAAGCCATTCAGGAGTTGCAGCAGCAGGCCGCTGATCGTGAGGAGTAGGTCGTGGTGCTTGTGGGGAAGGTGGAGATGCACGAGGCACTTCACAAAAAGTGGCAAGACCGCTTGGAGGAGCTGGACTTTCGCACGAGGCGGAAGAATTTGAGGATCCTGGGCCTTGCGGAGGGGCTGGAGGGGTCGGATCTACCGTCCTATGTGGCCACGATGCTGAATTCGTTGGTGGGGCGGGGTCCTTCCATCTGCCCCTGGAGCTTGAGGGAGCCCACAGAGTGCTGGTCAGGAGGCCCAAGGCGAATGAATCCCCGCGGGCAGTGCTGGTGCGGTTCCATCGGTTCAGTGACCGGGAGTGTGTGATGCGCTGGGCCAAGGAGAGGAGCAGCAAGTGGGAGAATTCGGTAGTGCGAATCTACCAGGACTGGAGTGCGGAAGTGGCTAAGCGGCGGGACGGGTTTAACCGGACGAAGGCGGTGCTGCATAACAAGCAGGTTAAGTTTGGAATGCTGCAGCCTGCACGTGTGGGGGTAACATATAAGGACCGGCATTACTACTTCGAGTCCCCGGAGGTGCAGGCGGAGAAGCTGGACTCGAACTAGGGTTTGGGGCTTCGGGGTCTTGTGCACTACGGTTGTTGCTGTTTTTGCTGTTGCTGTTTTTGTAATTTCGATATGTTTTTTCAATGCTGGTTCTTGCTCTGTTTCCGGGTGGTTCTGTTGGGTATGGTTTTGCGTTATGTGGGGGATTTTGGGGGTTTGTTTTTTTTCTGTACGGGGCTGGGGGATGGGGTGGAGCTGGAATTTGGGAGCTGCGTCAGAAAGGTGGGGTGGGGCAGTGTGAAAGCGCGGGCATTCCTCTGGTTTCCCGCGCTGCGGGGCAGGAGGGGTGGAGCTGGCGGTGGGGGCGTGGCCTCTACTGTTTTTTTCCCGCGCTGGAGCAGTGCCAAGGAGGAGTGGCAGGAGGGGGGATGACTCCATGTCGGGAGGGGTCGGGTTTTGGCGGGAGTTGCCGGGTCAGAAGTCAGCTGACTCACGGAAGTACCGTGGAGGGTGCGTCGCGGGCTAGGAAGGGTCCTAGCCTTTTTGGGGGGGGGGAATACCAGGTTGCTGCTGGAATGGCCAGGAAGGAGCTGGTGTGGGCCGGGGGGGTAGAGGAGAGGCGCTATCGTCATGGGGAACGGGTCGGGCAGGGTGTGCTGGCCTGGGGCGAGCAGTCGATGAGCTATGACTAGTCGGCAGGGGAGGGGGGCGGGGTGCCCTCTGATCCGGATGATCACCTGGAACGTGAGGGGGCTGAATGGGCCAGTTAAGCGAGCTAGGGTATTTTCTCATTTGAAGGGGCTGAAGGCGGACGTGGCTATGCTCCAGGAGACCCACCTGAAGGTGGCAGACCAGGTTCGTCTGAGGAAGGGGTGGGTGGGGCAGGTTTTCCATTCAGGATTACATGCGAAGAACCGGGGGGTGGCGATTCTGGTGGGGAAGAGGGTGGCGTTCAAGGCGTCTGAGGTGGTGGCAGACAAGGATGGCAGGTTTATTATGGTGAAGGGGAGGCTGCAGGGAGAGAAGGTGGTGCTGGTAAACGTGAATGCCCCGAATTGGGATGACGCTGGCTTTATGAGGCGTATATTGGGCCGCATTCCGGACCTGGAGGCGAGGGGCCTGATCATGGGGGGAGACTTTAACACGGTGCTGGATCCCCCACTAGACCTGTCCAGTTCAAGGACGGGTAGGAGGCCGGCGGCGGCCAAGGTGCTGAGGGGGTTTATGGACCAGATGGGAGGGGTGGATCCCTGGCGGTTTGGGAGGCCGAGGGAGTATTCCTTTTTCTCCAACGTGCGTAGGGTTTACTCCCGAATAGATTTTTTTGATCAGAGCAGGGGATTGATCCAGAGGGTGGAGGATGCCGAGTATTCGGCCATAGCAATTTCAGACCATGCTCCGCACTTGGTCGATCTGGAGATGGGGGAGGTGGGGGACCAGCGCCCGCTGTGGCGTCTGGACGTGGGGTTGCTGGCTGATGTGTGTAGGAGGGTCCGGGGAAGTATTGAGATGTACCTCGAGGCCAACGATACGGGGGAGGTCCGGGTGGGGAAGGTTTGGGAGGGTCTGAAGGCAGTGATCCGGGGGGAGCTGATTTCCATCCGAGCCCGGAGGGATAGGAGGGAGAGGGAGAGACTGCTGGGGGAGCTCCTAGATGTGGATAGGAGGTACGCGGAGGCCCCAGAGGAGGGATTGTTGGGGGAACTGCGCAGCTTGCAGGCCAAGATCGACGTGCTGACCACCAGAAAGGCGGAGACACAGTGGAGGAAGGCGCAAGGCGCGGTTTGAGTATGGGGAGAAGGTGAGCAGGATGCTGGCGCACTGAACAGGCTACGTTTCCCAAAGGTGCAGGAGAGCTGGTGGAGGGGCTGGGGGCGCCAATTGAGTTGGAGGAGCTAGTCAGGGGGATTGGTCAAATGCAGTCCGGGAAGGCGCCGGAGCCGGATGGGTTCCCGGTGGAATTCTATAAAAAGTACGCGGACCTGGTGGGCCCCCTGTTGGTGCGGGCCTTCAATGAGGCATGGGAGGGGGGTCTTTGCCCCCGACGATGTCACGGGCGCTGATTTCTTTGATCCTGAAGCGGGATAAGGACCCCCTGCAGTGTGGATCATACAGGCCAATCTCACTCCTCAATGTGGATGCTAAGTTGCTGGCAAAGATCCTGGCCACCAGGATAGAGGACTTTGTGCCAGGGGTGATACATGAGGATCAGACAGGATTTGTCAAGGGCAGACAGCTGAACACGAATGTGCGGAGGTTGTTAAATGTTATTATGATGCCGGCGGTTGAGGGGGAGGCGGAAATAGTGGTGGCGCTAGATGCAGAGAAGGCCTTTGATAGAGTTGAGTCAGGGTACCTGTGGGAGGTGCTGGAGAGGATTGGATTTGGGGAGGGGTTCATCAAATGGGTGAGGTTGCTTTATGAGGCCCCGATGGCGAGTGTAGCTACTAATGGAAGGAGGTCAGAGTACTTCGGGCTCAACCGTGGGACCAGGCAGGGGTGCCCCCTGCCCCCATTGCTTTTTGCACTGGCAACTGAACCACTGGCTATGGCGTTGAGGGAGTCGGGGAAGTGGAGGGGTCTGGTGCGGGGTGGGGAGGAACATACGGTATCGCTGTATGTGGATGACCTGCTGCTGTATGTGGCGGACCCAGTGGGGGAATGCCGGGGGTGATGGAGCTGTTGGCTGAGTTTGGGGAATTCTCGGCATACAAGCTGAATCTGGGTAAGAGCGAGGTGTTTGTAGTGCACCCGGGTGATCAGGAGGAGGGAATGGGTAGGCTCCCGTTTAAGAGGGCAGTGAAGAGTTTTAGGTACCTGGGGGTGCAGGTGGCCAGGAGTTGGGGGACTCTCCACAAGCTTAATTTTACCAGGCTTGTGGAGCAGATGGAGGAGGAATTTAAAAGGTGGGACATGGTGCCGCTATCGCTGGCGGGTAGAGTGCAGTCCGTCAAAATGACGGTGCTCCCAAGGTTCTTGTTCCTTTTTCAGTGCCTGCCCATCCTTATCCCCAGGGCCTTTTTTAGGAGGGTGACTAGCAGCATCATGAGCTTTGTTTGGGCGCATGGGACCCCGAGGGTGAAGAGGGTCTTCTTGGAGCGGGGCAGAGACGGTGGGGGGCTGGCGTTACCCAACCTCTCGGGGTATTATTGGGCGGCCAATGTGTCGATGGTGCGCAAGTGGGTGATGGAGGGGGAGGGGGCAGCATGGAAAAGGTTGGAGATGGCGTCCTGTGGAGGCACAAGCCTGGGGGCCCTGGTAACGGCGCCGTTGCCGCTCCCTCCTAAGAGGTATACGAGTCCGGTGGTGGCGGCTACCCTCAAGATTGGGGGGCAGTGGAGGCGACATGGGGGGCTCGATGGAGGCTCCGCTAAGGAGGAACTATCGGTCCGTCCCAGGGAACATCGATGGGGGGTTCCTGGGGTGGCACAGAGCGGGCATCAGAAAGCTGAGGGACCTGTTCATTGATGGGAGGTTTGCGAGCCTGAGAGAGTTGGAGGAGAAATTTGAGCTCCCCTCGGGGAACATGTTCAGGTACCTGCAGGTAAAGGCGTTTGCTAGGCGGCAGGTGGAGGGATTCCCTTTGCTGCCCGCGAGGGGGGTGAGGGACAGGGTGCTTTCAGGGATCTGGGTCGGGGATGGGAAGATATCTGATATCTACAAGGTATTGCAGGAGGTGGAGGAGGCGTCAGTAGAGGAGCTAAAGGCTAAGTGGGAGGGGGAGCAGATCGAGGATGGGACGTGGGCGGATGCCCTGGAGAGGGTTAATTCTTCCTCCTCATGTGCGCGGCTTAGCCTCATCCAATTCAAGGTGCTGCACCGGGCCCATATGTCCGGGACTAGGATGAGTAGGTTCTTTGGGGGCGAAGACAGGTGTGTCAGGTGTTTGGGGAGTCCAGCGAACCATGCCCATATGTTCTGGGCATGCCCGGCACTGGAGGAGTTCTGGAAGGGGGTGACGAGGACGGTGTCGAGGGTGGTAGGATCCAGGGTCAAGCCAAGCTGGGGACTTTTTGGGGTTGCGGTGGAGCCGGGAGTGCAGGTGGCGAGAGAGGCCGGTGTTTTGGCTTTGCGTCCCTAGTAGCCCGGCGGAGGATCTTGCTACAGTGGAAGGATGCGAGACCCCCAAGCGTGGAGACCTGGATCAATGACATGGCTGGTTTTATTAAGCTGGAGAAGGTCAAATTCGCCCTGAGAGGATCGGTACAAGGGTTTTTTAGGCGGTGGCAGCCTTTCCTCCACTTTCTGGCTCAGCGATAGTGAACTAGGTCAGCAGCAGCAGCAACCCGGGGGGGGGGGGGGGGTTGTTGACTATGTTTATTTAATTTAATTTACTTTCAAGTTCTTTTGTTGTTTATCGGGTTTGGGGGGCTCAATCTATGCATTGCTACGTTCTTGTGGGTGTTATGCTTATTATGTTGTTTTATTGTTGTTTGTTAGTTTGTTGTTATATATTTTGTAAAAAAATTTCAACCAGCAGCACGGTGGTGCAGTGGTTAGCACTGCTGCCTCACAGCACCGAGGTCCCAGGTCCCGGCTCTGTCCGTGTGGAGTTTGCACATTCTCCCCGTGTTTGCATGGGTTTCGCCCCACAACACAATGATGTGCAGGGTAGGTGGATAGGCCACGCTAAATTACACCTCAATTGGAAAAAATGAATTGGGTACTCTAAATTTATTTTTTTTAAACTCACTGAAGACAGAGTCACAGAAGTCAGCCAATTTGGCTCCCTCCATGTGATATAGCATAGGGTCAACTCCATCTCCACATGCGCAAGGCTCAGCCTGACGCAGCTAAAAGTGGTACAGAGCCCACTTAACAAGAACCCATATGAGTAGGTTCTTCCCGGAGGTGGAGGACAGATGTGAACGATGCCAGGGAGGCCCGGCCAACCACGCCCACATATTCTGGTCTTGCCCCAGACTTGCAGGGTACTGGACAGCCTTCTTCAAAGCAATGTCCAATGTCCAAAGGGGTGGGTGCCTTGCCCGAAAGTGGCGGTCTTCAGGGTTTCGGACCAGCCAGATCTATTCCTGGGGAGGAGGGCGGACACACTTGCCTTTGCCTCCCTGATCGCCCGCAGTAGAATCCTGTTCGGCTGGTGGTCAGCAGCACCACCCAAAGCTGCAGACTGGCTGTCCGATCTCTCGGAATCTCTCCAAATGGAGAAAATCAAATTCGCCATCCAAGGGTCAGACGACGGCTTCCACAGAACATGGGAGCCATTCACACAATTGTTCCGGGACCTGTTTGTGGCCAACGAACAAGCGGAAGAATAGCCAGGCAGCCAAGAATCAGGGGAAAGTCGGCAAAGCTTGAGAGGGAGAGATAGACCGGGAGGGGGAGACCGCTAAACCAAAGAGAGGGAACAAGAGAGAAGGGGGGGGGGGGGGGGGGGGGGGGGGGGAAGGAGGCAGGGAAATGAGAGCCGGAGGAAGGCACGGGATACAATAACGAACATGGCATCTTTAGGAGCAGGGAACGAGGAGAATAAAGACGAAAGACGGGAGAAGCAGAGTTGAGCATGAGACGGCAGCGAGATCCGTCCAGGAGAAGCAAGCGACAAAACGAACACCAAACCCAATCGGGTATTGCCCACTGTAATTTTTCTCCGGCAACCAAATGTATATTTACCTCCCCAGTCTCCACCCACCCCACCCCACCCCCCTACAGTCACCCACTTATGTGGTGTCAATAATTTTGCCAGATGTACAGCGTTGCTGCTGTTGAGCTGGTGCACAATACCCTACCAGTTATTCTATTTTACTTTTTGTTGAATTTTATTTTATTATTTACTATTTTCTTTTCTTTGGTATGTTTGGGTGTGCCCTTCTCTTCTACATATGTGTGTGTGTGTATATATATATATATATATATATATATCTCTTATCCTGTGTACATAACGGTAAATATACTTAGTTCAAAAACCCAATAAAAAACATTTATAAAAAAAACAAGAAATGGCTGAAGGCACTGAATATTGTGGGATGTGGGAGTCAGCACTGGCAATATTCCAGCAGTAGTACTGAAATCTTGTGCTCCAGAATTTGTCATTCCCCTGGCTAAGCTGCTCCGGTACAGCTACAACAAGCGCATGTACTCAGCAATGTGAGAAATATATCCTGTAGACAAAAAGCAGGACAAATCCAAACAGGCCAATTACCGCCCATCAGTCTACTCCATCATCAGTAAAGTGGTGGAAGGGTTCACCAACAGTGTTATCAAGCAGCACTTACTAAGCAATAACTTGCTAACTAATGGCCAGTTCGAGATCCGCCAGGGCCACTTGATGAGTCTGGCATCAAGGAGTGCTAGCAAAGCTGGAGTAAATGGGAGTCGAGAGAACACTCTCTGCTGGTTGGAGTCACACCTAGCACAAAGGAAGATGGTGTGGTTGATGGATGTCAGTCATCTCAACTCCAGGACATCATGGTACGTGTGCCTCGGGGTAGTTAGTTCGAACCATCTTCAGCTTCTTCATAAATGACATTTGTTTCATCGTAAGGTCAGAAATGAGGAGCTTGCAAATGACTGAACAGGTTCAGCATTATTCACGACTCTTCAGATACCAAAGCAGTCCATGTCCAAATGCTGAAATATCCAGGTTTGGGCTCACCAGTGGCAAGAAAATTTGCGCCAAGCAAAGGCCATCATTGCCCCATGACAATACCATTTACTTCCGGTTGCGGCTATGCGGAGCTAAGCCGCAAGTTCGGCAGCTCCTGCTTTAAGAGGACTTGTGGGCTCTTTTAAGGGCTCCAAACGGCGCTGATTTGACGATTCCCGGTGGATAAAGGGGTCTGGAGCAAAACCCCCCCGGGATTTATGGTGCGGACTCGAAGTGGGGCGAGGAGAAAAAACGGCAGCAGCTCCCCTGGAAAAGCGGGGGAAGGTGGACAAAATGGCGGCCGGTGGAGCCCCTGAGGAGTGGAGGCAGTGGGCTGAGGAGCAGCAGGCGGCCCTTCTGCGCTATTTCACGGAGCTGAAAGGGGAGTTGTTGGAATCCCTGAAGGTGACGACGAGTAAGCTGCTGGAGACCCAGACAACCCAGAGTGCGATACTTGAGTTGCAGCAGCAGGCCTCTGAGCGCGAGGAGGAGGTTTCGGCCTTCGTGGGGAAGGTGGAGATACACGAGGCACTTCATAAAAAGTGGCAAGATCGGTTCGAGGAGATGGAGCTTCGGTCACGGAGGAAGAACCTGCGGATCCTGGGCCTCGAGGAGGGGCTGGAGGGGTCGGACCTGCCGGCATATGTGGCCGTGATGTTGAATTCGCTGGTGGGGGCAGGATCTTTCCATCTGCCCCTGGAGCTGGAGGGGGCCCACAGAGTACTGCCAAGGCGGCCTAAGGCGAATGAACCCCCGCGGGCCGTGCTGGTGCGGTTCCATCGGTTCAGTGACTGGGAGTGTGTTCTCCGATGGGCCAAGAAGGTGAGGAGTAGTAAGTGGGAGAATTCGGTAGTGCGTATCTACCAGGACTGGAGTGCGGAGGTCGCCAAGCGGAAAGACGGGTTTAACCGGACGAAGGCGATGCTCCATGAAAAGCAGGTGAAGTTCGGCATGTTACCGCCTGCGCGCCTGTGGGTCACCTACAAGGACCGGAATCATTACTTTGAGTCCCCGGAGGAAGCGTGGACCTTTGTGCAGGCTGAAAAGCTGGACTCGAACTAGAGATTAGGGGCTGTGGGAGTTTTTCTATTTCTGCATAATTGTCTATGCTGTAGCTGGTTATTCTGTTTGTTTCTGTTTTTTCTCTCGCTGTCGGACGATGTGGGTTATGGTTTTGTGTTCTAAGGGGGATACTGGGGTTTGTGGTTGATCTGTGTCTTTATTTGTACGGAGTTGGTGGTTGGGTTGGGACTGCGGTTCGGGAGCTGCGTTGGTGGGGTGGGGCAGTGTGAAAGCGCGGGCTTTTCTCTGGTTGGACGAAGGGGTGGAGCTGGTGGCGAGTGGCGTGGTTATTAGACCAGGTTTCCCGCGCTGAAGCGGTGCCAAGCAGCTGATGCAAGGGAGATGGGGGGACCTCATATCGGGAGGGGTCGAAGTTAGAGCGGGAGCTGCCGGGGTCAGCAGAAGTCAGCTGGCTCACGGGAGTACAGTGGAGGGAGAGTCGCGGGGGTGAGGTTCTATCACCGTGGGAAACGGGCCGAATGGGTGCTGGCCAGGGGCGAGCAGTCGATGGGCTATGGCTAGTCGACGGGGGAGGGGTGCCCCCGATCCAGCTGATTACGTGGAACGTGAGGGGGTTGAATGGGCTGGTTAAGCGATCCCCGGGTGTTTTCGCATCTGAAGGGGCTGAAGGCGGACGTGGCCATGCACCAGGAGACCCACCTGAAGGTTGCGGACCAGGTCCGTCTGAGGAAGGGGTGGGTGGGGCAGGTTTTTCACTCAGGGCTCGACTCGAAGAACCGGGGGTTGCCGATCCTGGTGGGGAAGAGGCGTTTGAGGCATCTGAGGTTGTGGATGATAGTGGCGGCAGATATGTGATGGTGAGCGGTAAGCTGCAGGGGGAGAGGGTGGTGTTGGTTAATGTGTACTCCCCAAATTGGGATGATGCTGGTTTCATGAGGCGTATATTCGGCCACATTCCTGGCCTGGAGGTGGGGGGCTTGATCATGGGGGGGGGACTTCATTACGCTGCTGGATCCCCTACTGGGTCGCTCTAGTTCAAGGACAGGCAGGAGGCCGGCGGCGGCCAAGGTGTTGAGGGGGTTTATGGACCAGATGGGAGGAGTGGATCCCTGGAGGTTCGGGAGGACGAGGGCTCGGGAATACTCTTTTTTCTCCCATGTGCACAGGGATTTCCCGCATTGATTTCTTTGTTTTGCATATGGGACTGGTCCCGAGGGTGGAGGAGGCCGAGTATTCGGCTATTGCGATTTCGGACCATGCTCCGCATTGGGTGGATCTGGAGATGGGGGAGTTGCGGGACCAGCGCCCGCTTTGTCATCTGGACGTGGGGTTGTTGGCTGATGAGGTGTGTAGGAGGGTTCGGACCTCAAGGTCAATGATACTGGGGAGGTCCAGGTGGGGATGGTGTGGGAGGCTCTGAAGGCAGTGATTAGGGGGGAGCTGATCTCCATCCGAGCCCATAGGAAGACGGGGGGGAAGAGGAGGGAGAAGGAGAGACTGGTGGAGGAGCTGTTGAGTGTGGATAGGAGGTACGCGGAGGCCCCGGAGGAGGGATTGCTGGGGGAGCGGCGTAGCTTGCAGGCCAAGTTTGATTTATTGACCACTGGAAAGGCGGAGACACAGTGGAGGAAGACGCAGGGAGCGGTCTATGAGTATGGAGAGAAGGCGAGCAGGATGTTGGCGCACCAGCTTCGTAAGCGGGACGCGGCTAGGGAGATTGGTGGAGTGAAGGATAGAGATGGGAAGGTGGTGCGGCAGGGGGCAGAGGTCAATTAGGTCTTTTATAGGGAACTGTACCGGTCGGAGCCGCCGGCGGTGGGAGGGGGAATAGAGAGTTTTTTGGACAGGCTCCGATTTCCAAGGGTGCAGGAGGAGCAGGTGGAGGGACTGGGGGTGCCGATCGAGTTGGAGGAACTGGTCAGTGGGATTGGCCACATGCAGTCGGGGAAGGCGCCGGGACCGGATGGGTTCCCGGTTGAATTTTATAAGAAATATGCGGACCTGCTGGGCCCCCTGTTGGTTAGGACCTTCAACGAGGCATGATGGGGGAGGGGTGGGTGTGTGTGTGTGTGTGTGTGTGTGTGTGCGTGCGTGCGTGCGCATGTTCTGCCCCCGACGATGTCTCGGGCGCTAATCTCCGATCCTGAAGCGTGATAAGGACCCCTTGCAGTGCAGATCATACAGGCCGTTTTCACTGCTGAATGTAGACGCCAAGTTGCTGGCGAAGATCTTGGCCACTAGAATGGAGGACTGGGTGCCGGGGGTGGTACATGAAGATCAGGCAGATTTTGTAAAGGGGAGGCAGCTGAACACTAACGTGCGAAGGCTGCTAAATGTGATAATGATGCTGGCAGCAGAAGGAGAGGCGGAGATTGTGGTGGCATTGGATGCGGAGAAGGCCTTTGACAGGGTTGAATGGGGGTACTTGTGGGAGGTGTTGGGAGAGGTTCGGGTTTGGGGTAGGGTTTATTAAATGGGTGAGGTTGCTGTACGAGGCCCCAATGGCGAGTGTTGCGGCAAATGGGAGGAGGTCCGAGTACTTCAGGCTCCACCTTGGGACGAGGCAGGGGTGCCCCCTGTCGCCCTTGCTTTTTGCGCTGGCAATTGAGCCTCTTGCCATGGCTCTTAGGGAGTCGAGGAGGTGGAGGGGTTTGGTGCGAGGTGGGGAGGAGCACCGAGTGTCGCTGCATGCGGACGACTTGCTGTTGTTTGTAGCAGACCCGGTGGGGGGGATGCCGGAGGTGATGGAGATTCTTGCTGAGTTCGGGAGTTTCTCGGGATCTAAATTGAACCTGTGCAAGAGTGAGCTGTTTGTCGCACACCCGGGGGATCAGGAGGAGGGGATTGGTAGGCTCCCGCTAGAGGGCAGTGAGGAGTTTTAGGTACCTGGGGGTTCAGGTGGCTAGGAGCTGGGGGACTCTGCACAAGCTCAATTTTACTAGGTTGGTGGAGCAGATGGAGGAGGAATTTAAAAGGTGGAGCATGCTGCCGTTGTCGTTGGCGGGTAGAGTACAGTCCGTTAAAATGACGGTGCTCCTGAGGTTTTTGTTTTTGTTTCAGTGCCTCCCCATTTTTGCTCCAAGGGCCTTTTTTAGGAGAGTGAACAGCAGCATTCTGGGATTTGTTTGGGCGCACGGGACTCAGAGGGTAAGGAGGGTCTTTTTGGAGAAGGCCAGGGATAGAGGGGGGCTGGCGATGCCCAACCTCTCTGGGTACTATTGGGCGGCTAACGTCTCGATGGTACGTAAGTGGGTAATGGATGGGGAGGGGGCAGCATGGAAACGGATGGAGATGGCGTCCTGTGGTGGCACGAGCCTGAAGGCACTGGTAACGGCACCGCTGCCGCTCCCTCCAACGAGGTACACTACGAGCCCGGTGGTGGCGGCTACCCTCAAAATTTGGGGGCAGTGGAGGCAACACGGGGGGAAGTGGGGGGCTCGGTGGAGGCCCCGCTGCGGGGGAACCACCGGTTTGTCCCAGGGAACATGGATGGCGGGTTCCTGGGGTGGCACAGGGCGGGCATTAGGAAGTTGGGAGACCTGTTTATCAACGGGAGGTTCGCGAGCCTTGGTGAACTGGAGGAGACGTTTGAGCTCCCCCCGGGGAATATGTTCAGGTACCTTCAGGTCAAGGCATTTGCTAGGCGACAGGTGGAGGGGTTCCCTTTGTTGCCCCCGCGGGGGGTAAGGGATAGGGTGCTTTCGGGGGTGTGGGTCGGGGATAGGAAGATATCTGACATCTACCAGGTAATGCAGGAGGTGGGGGAGGCATCGGTAGAGGAGCTGAAGGCTAAGTGGGAGGTGGAACTGGGGGATAAGACTGATGAGGGGACATGGGCAGACGCCCTGGAGAGGGTGAACTCCTCCTCTTCATGTGCGAGGCTTAGTCTCATCCAGTTCAAGGTGCTGCACCGAGCCCACATGTCCGGATCTAGGATGAATAGGTTCTTTGGGGGCGAAGACAGGTGCGTCAGGTGTTCGGGGAGTCTAGCAAACCATGTCCATATGTTATATAGAATATAGAACAGTACAGAACAGGCCCTTCGGCCCTCAATGTTGTGCCGAGCAATGATCACCCTACTCAAACCCACGTATCCACCCTATACCCGTAACCCAACAACCCCCCCTTAACCTTACATTTTAGGACACTACGGGCAATTTAGCATGGCCAATCCACCTAACCCGCACATCTTTGGACTGTGGGAGGAAACCGGAGCACCCGGAGGAAACCCACGCACACACGGGGAGGACGTGCAGACTCCGCACAGACAGTGACCCAGCCGAGAATCGAACCTGGGACCCTGGAGCTGTGAAGCATTTATGCTAATCACCATGCTACCGTGCTGCCTGTTCTGGGCATGCCCGGCACTGGAGGAGTTCTGGAAGGGGGTGGCGAGGACGGTGTCGAGGGTGGTGGGATCCAGGTCAAACCAGGCTGGGGTCTCGCGATATTTGGGGTTGGGGGTGGAGCCGGGAGTGCAGGAGGCGAAAGAGGCCGATGTCTTGGCCTTTGCGTCCCTAGTAGCCCGGCGGAGGATCTTGCTGCAGTGGAAAGATGCGAGACCTCCGAGCGTGGAGACCTGGATTAATGACATGGCGGGATTCATTCAGCTGGAGGGGGTCAAATTCGCCCCGAGGGGGTCAGTACAAGGGTTCTTTAGGAGGTGGCAGCCTTTCCTCGACTTTCTGGCTCGACGATAAGGTACTAGGTCAGCAGCAGCAGCAACCCGGGGGGGAAGGGGGTTAGGGGGATAGTGTTTAAGTTAATTTGCTTATTGTTAATTTATTTTGTTGTTTATTGGGGGTGGGGGGGGGGGGGTTTGTTATATGCGGTGTTACGGGTGCCAGGGGGTGTTTATTACTATTGTTGTTATTGTTATTATTGTTTTGTTGATATATATTTTTCAAAAAATTCCAATTTTAATGACATTACCATCGCTGAATCCCCCACTACCAACATCCTGGGACTTCCCATTGATCAGAATCTGAACTGCACTATCTATATAAACTGGCTACAAAAGCAGGTCAGAGGCTAGGAATTCTGGAGTGGATAAAACACCTCCTGGCTCTCCAAAGCTTACCAAAATCTACAAATACAAGTCAACAGCATGATGTAATACTCTTCACTTCGCTTGGTGAATGCAACTCCAACAAGAAGCTTGACACCATTTAGGGCAAAAAAACACCGCTTGAATGGCACCCAATCCAAAAACATTTACTCTCCCACCATTGATTCACATTGGTAGTGTGTGTACCATTTACAAGATGCATTGCAGAAACTGACCAAGGCTCCTTCAATAGTACCTTCCAAACCCATAATCAATACAATGCACAAGGGTAGCAGATACATGTACATGCGAACACCACAAACTGGAGGTTCCCCTCCAAGCCAGTCACCATCCTCACTTGGGACCTTATTGCTGTTTCTTCACTGCCGCCATGATGCACAGGGACAGCTATGCATACCATTTACAAGGTGCACAGCAGGAACTGACGCTCCTTCAATAGTGCCTTCCAAACCCATAACCATTACCATGGACAAGGATGGCAGATACATGCTAACACCACAACCTGGAAGTTCCCCTCCTAGCCAGTCGTCATCCTGTCTTGGAACTTTATTGCTGTTGCTACACTGCAAATCCTTGAATTCTCTCACTAACAGCACATACAAGATGTATCTACATCATTTGGACTGCAACTGTTCAAGAAGGTAGCTCACCACCAACTTCTCAAGGACAATTAGGGATGGGAAATAAACTGGCGGCCAAGCCAGCGAAGCACACATTCCTTAAATGAGAAGAAACAACAATCAGTCCACCATTTGATTGCCCACTTTCCATCAAATTTAAAAATTGATCTGGTGTGTGTTCTAGGTGTACAAATTATCAAACTCAAAATATCAGGCCAGTCCTTCTTGAGGAAATTTTAATGTGCACTGTATATATTAAATATATGGTTGTCAATTAAATACAATTGTACCTAAAGGACAGAAAAATAACTTATTTGACCAAATCTAAAGTATGCTGATCCAAACAACATTGCTAAATTTTAAGTGATTTTAGATATTAATACAACTAACTTCGTATTCAAATATTTTATCGGTATGAAAGTTAAAAATAAGTACTTACTTGCCTTTTGTTGTGCCTTCATGTCTCTCAGAAATTAGCATCTCATGCACAATTAATTCCTTTAAAGTACATTAATTGTTTTTCAATGAACACAGTGTCCATGTGAATCCCCAATTTTATTACCAGAAATTTTAAAAACTGATTACTGCCAAAATTACTGTATAATCAAACACATCTGTACCATGTATAAAAGCACCATATCATTAATCTAACAAATGCTACACTTCAAAACTCACCAATATTTGTCTTTGTAGTGTCACTTCAGTGGGATCAACATATTCACACAGACAGATCAGCTTGCATGCCACATGCCGCACTGAAAGTTGAAGCATTCACAAACTTGTTAAAATTCTACACACAAATGTCCCTGTCGTTTCAGGCCATCATCCGTTTTCAGGTTCTGTCAACACTACTAGTATTGCATAAATAAATAAATGTTATTGCTCTTGATGTCTACTGTAGCCATCTGGGATGGCCACTTACAACCAGGAACAGAGAAGGTCGCAAAGCATAGCGGGAAAAATGGACAATGCGAGATTCAGGCAGGCTCAGAGCCTGAAATGTATATTTGCGAGTGAGGAATCCAGATGTATCGAAACCACAACCGATTAGCATTTGATGGCCCATCTCCATCAGACAAATGGACTGATACTTGAGCGACCAGTACAGTCCCAGACAGTTCGGCGCCACTCCCTGTACTGGGGAAGCATAAACAACAGGGTCAATGACCGCTTGCGACACGCCCAGCCATCAAGGCATCCGCACATTTATTGGTTCGAATCAAACGCAATGATCAGGAATTACCCAATTAGTGGGGTCCAAACGGAAGGACCGCCCAAAAGAGCGCAACCCCCCCCCCCCCCCCCCCAAGCATTAGAAGAGAGTCCACCATGTGTTCAGCCTTTTTTGGACCTGGCGCTCCGACAATGTCCATCTCCAAGTACAGGTTTTCATAGTCGATTGCCGTAGTTTAACTCGTAGTGTTTATGTTGCATGACTAATTGTTTGTGTAAATAAAGTACCCTTGATCTTGAACTGACTAACTGGTGTTTGGCTCTTTGATCGATAGCCGGTTGAACATTGTGGTGGTATCATTTGATATCTGGCGACTCTGAGCAATAGAATATTGACATCCAAAGGAAGGAGGGCAACCTCACTGACTGCCATATTTGTCATCATGTCAATACATTTTGCATACAGCCCATTATGAGAATAAATCCCAAACTGACTCTGGCTTAGAGTTCAAACATGGCTTGAGATGTTTTCCAGAATCAGAATTTCATGTCTGGACTTCAAGTTGCAACATACTCTCCATGGACCAGGGTGGTGAAGAAGGCATTCATCATGATAGGTTTTATTGGTCAGAATATTGAATACAGGAGTTGGGACGTCCTGTTGAAGTTGTACAAGACATTGGTAAGACCACACATGGAATGCAGTGTTCAGATCTGGGCACCCTATTATAGGGAGGATATTGTTAAATTAGAAAAAGAGTGCAGAAGAGAATTACGAGGATGCTACCAGGACATGATGGTCTGAGTTATGAGGAGAGGTGGATATGCTGGGACCTTTGCCCCTGGTGCGTAGGAGGCTTAGGGGTGATCTTAGACATCTATAAAATAATGAGGAGCATAGATAAGATAGATAGTCAACATCTTTTCCCAAGTTTGGGGCAGCACAGTGGTGCAGTGGTTAGCACTGCTGCCTCACAGTGCCAAGGTCCCAGGTTCGATCCCGACTCTGGGTCACTATCCGTGTGGAATTTGTACATTCTCCCCGTGATTGCGTGGGCTTTGCCCGCACAACCTACAACATGTGCAGGCTAGGTGAATTAGCCACGCTAAATTGCCCCTTAATTGGAAAAAATGGTTGGTTATTCTAAATCTGTTTTAAAAGAAATTATTTTCCCAAAGGTAGAGGAGTCTAGAACTAGAAGGCTTAAGTTTGAGGTGAGAGGGGAGAGATACAAAAGAGACCAGAGGGGAAATTTCTTCACACAGAGGGTGATGAGCATCTGGGACGAGCTGCCAGAGGCACTGGTAGATGCGGGTGCAATTATTTCCTTTAAAAAGCAGTTAAGACAGTTACATGGGCAGGGTGGGTTGAGAGGGATATGGGCCTAATGCGGGCAAGTGGAACTAGCTTAGTGATAGAAACTGGGCAGCATGAACAAGCTGGGCCAAAGGGCCTGTTTCCATGCTGTAAACATCTATGACACTGAGAGTAAACTACCTTGTTCCACTGAACCGTCATGAAATAAGGCATGTAGTAAAAATTCATCTTAAAAATGTGTTCCTTTTCCATATTCACTTGTTTAAATTCTTTTATTTCCATCGTCGGCCAAAACCACCCTGTCACTTGAGCTATTTGAATTGCTTTGATTACTCAGCTTTTCAATTCAGGCTTCACTTGCTGACTCTGCAACGTTAGGATCTTGCCTGCTTGTTTCCTATTTATTCCTCGATTTCCCCTTTCTTTTATTGTGCTATTACCATTTTGGCCCATGGATGAGTAATGGACCTGTGACTTTAATGCAGCCTGTATCCTTAAGGCAAAGCAGCTTCTAAATGGCATGTGCCTTTAAATTCAAGCAGAGAATTGCAGCACCAGGAGAGATCAGCAATGATGCGATTTGATTGATTTGGCTGATGGCCAATGAATCGGCCACAGTGCTCTGCCCGGTGGCAGGTGGTGATTGGATCTGGTCACACAAGTTTGATTTTTGGTGTCGCAAGGCTTGTGTTTTTGTTTCACTTTCGATTCTGCAGGCTAAAATGGAGGAATATGACCAACTTACTCCAGGAATATCCAGTTATTTATCACCAAAAGGCTACTCTCTCCAGAAAAGATTGTGTAAGCAGAAACCAGAATCTGATAACTCTCGCTAAGAACAGGCTGATGTGAAGCTTTTTCCTCTCCTGGAAAAGCTGTAATTAAGTTGTCTGACTAAACTAAACTCCTTGCTGTACACCACAGACTTTAAATCACACTCATACTGTGAAGAGATTGAACAGAAGAACTCGTCATCTGAAGCAAGGACTCAACTCTTGATCTGAATCCTTACTGTTTTCTCCCTTTTCCTTCCCCTTGTGTTGTCCGTCTTGTATCCTTGGGTAGAGAGTGGGGCAATTTGGAGGGCTGGGATGTCAAGTGTTAAACGACATTTAACCAACTGTATTCACTGCACATTTCATATTTCTTCTAGTTATAAATAAACAGTAGTTGTGTTTAAACTTAAAAAACCTGGTTACTATTTTGGGTGTTTTTACACAACTTATTGGTTAATTCACTTGTGTTGTGACTCTGGGGCACATGGGACTGGAATTGATCGCGCACTTGCCCAACAGAAAGAACATTTCAACTAGATACCTCATTTTCCCCAGACCCGTGCAATGCTTTTTCATTTTGGCTAATTATCCAATTCTCTTTTGATAGTCAAGGCTCAATCTACCTCCACCATACTCTCAGGCACTGCATTCCAGGTCCTAACCATGAGCTGTCTGAAAGACGTTACGCACTTTGCCTTTAGCAAAATGTTATTTTTTAAGTTTTTCTGGTTTGGTCTTTTTAAAAATGTCAATAGAAATTCTTACGTGGCAGATTCATATATAATGTGGATGTTTGTGGTTATCCACTTGTCAGAGAAACAGAATGGTCTTTTTACAACGGTGCTAGATGGGGAAATGTTAATGTACAAAGGAACTTGGGTATCCTACTGCACGAGTAACTGATAGCAAGTATACAGGTACAGCAAGCAGCTAGGATGGCAAATGGTATGTTGGTCTTCATTGCAAGAGGACTTGAGTACAGGAGCAAGGATGTCTTACTGCAGATCTACAGAGCCTTGGTGAGACCACATCTGGAGTGTTGCATCCAGTTTTGGTCTCCTTATCCAAGAAATAAATATTTGCCATAGAGTGAGTGCAACAAATGTTCACCAGACTTATTCCAGGGAGAGAGGATTGTCATACGAGGAGAGGTTAGGTCAACCAGGCATGTATTCACTGAAATTTAGAATAATGAGAAATGCATAAAATTGAAAAGTGAGAGATTCTGACAGGGCGAGACAAAGGGGATGTAGGGATTTTGTTTCCTTCAGCTGGAGGGTCTAAAACAAGGGGTCACAGCTTCATGGTAGCAAGCTGGCTATTAAGCACCGAGATGAGGAAATATTTCTGGACTGTGGTGAACCTATGAAATTCGCCACCACAAGGTTGTAGAGGTCAATTCACTAAATATATTTAAGAAGGAAATAGATAGATTTCTATATTCCAAGGGTGTCACCCATCTTTGTACAATTATGTGCTTTTCCTTTAAGTTTCATACTGTTTAACATAGATGGTAGATCCTTGGTATTTTTCTCTCTGAACATATTTGGGGTCATTTGAAATATTCCCTTAAATGTCTGCCACTATCCACTAACCAGTGTCACGAACAGTTTTGGTCCAGATCCCTGCACCACAACCAATGGAAGACGAACTGACTGATGTACTTGCGTCACTGGAGCCACAGTGGTCCCCACAATCTTTAAAGGCTCCATGGCATAGATTGCCAATCGCGCCTTGGTATCGCAAGTGTCAGTGGCATGATCCTTGCACAAAGCCGCTGAAATATGCAAAGATCCACAAATGAGACTACTGCGCCAGTGTCCATTTCCATAGTCACAAGATCACCATTAACCTGTAGCGTAACCGGGGTCGGTGCTACTTTTGGAGCAGCGACACATTTCAATTGCACAAAATAGTCCTCATCAGGCGTTTCCACGTCTGGCACGATCTAGGTAGTTGTTGTGGGCGTCGTCCTCTGCGTCGACCCTGGCGGCTCAGACTGTCAGCATTTAGCAATATGGCCAATGGTGCCCGTCATCCCCGGAGGAATTTCCCACCGGTCAGCAATAGCACCCAAGATTCTAATCCTGCTGCGGAAAGGCTTTTGAGGTTTCCCATTTGAGGAACTCGGACAAGACCAGCATCATCACGGGAATGCCAAGGGGGTTCAGAAGGAAGGGTGAGTAAAACGATGGTCACCAGAGTCCCTGCACCCCTGCAGCTCCTTTCTTCGCAAATAGGGAAAGTTCAATGGCCTGTTTCAGATCAAGGGTGGGTTCTGCTAATAGTTTCCTCTGTGTGGCCATGTTATTGATGCCGCACAGAAGTTGTTCCCTCAGAGAGGAACGGCCCAAACTCTCAACGTTTATCCAGACATCTTAACCGGGACGAGAAGTCTGTAAATGATTCGCCTGGAGGCTGTGCTGCTGTGTTAAAATGAAACCGCTGCATAATTACGCAAGGCTTGGGGTCATAGTGCTCCAAAACCAACGTGGCAAAAGATTTTGAGTCTGCCGCTGCCGGATAAGTTAGCACCTTAGTGATTCCAAACGTCCGGGCGCTGCAAATAGTCAGGAGGACCTGCTGACGGTCTTCTCCCAAAGTTGCATTTGCCTGAAAAAAAATACTTCATGCACGCTGCGTACTTGTTCCAATCCTCAAGGCCTGCGTCAAAGGCTTCCAATTTTCCAAACAGCAGCATCTTCAAATGGTATCACAAAGCACAGCACCAGTTGGGTATCACAGCCATCAGAATTCTCACTCTCAACTGCAGAGTGTTATCCCCTTGACAATGCCATCTCCTGTATTGCTACCACATTCCTTTTCACTCCCTCACTCGAATGGCATGCTTCAGCATTGTGGCATGGTCCGTCTGTTCATCCAACTTGCAGTTCTTCTTCTCATCCACATCTCCTGCACAAAGTCAGGGGCTGAAGTTCCTCCATCACTACATGCTGGTCCCCCTTACCTGACTGACTCTCAAGTCACATCCTCCTGTCCCTAACCATTCTTCAGTTCTAAAGTTCTGTCTAACCCAACAGAAGTGACCAACTCCTGGAACAAAGTGACCAAGTAAATCTTCCCCTCCGTGATGCCTCATGCAATGTCTAAAATACAGACCCTCAGCTCAGTGACTTGGAGCTCAAGTTGCCCAAGTTGCAGATATGGTTGTCCGGGATTGTAGGCATTCCACAAATGAAATGGCTTCTGCTCTCAAGCCTTTATACACAAAGGTTGACATCAGAGGTCACATGTCTATAGCAAACGCAAGTACACAAAGGTTTTTCTCCAAATAGCCCCCTTCCCCAAAAATAAAAGCAACCTGCATATACAACCATTTACTAGTCTACAATCATCACTCCTACATAAAACTGTTTATGTATTCTGTCCTAACACACACGTTGCACATATAGGCCGGAATTCTCAGGCCGTTCACGAACAGCGGGATTCTCGGGTCCCACCAGCAGCACAACCCTGCTTACAGGTATCCCGGCGGCGTAGGATGATTTTAATGGGGAATTCCATTGCCATCAGCGGGAACAGAGAATCCTGCCACCAGAAAACTATGCACCACGTCGTACTATTGAGAAACATGTGGCTGGGGGAACCGGGGAATCCAGCCGATAATATTTAACGTGTTCAGCTATTCCCCTGTGCAAGTGGTTATTGGATGGCCATTAGTGTCACTCCTTCCTGGGGTAAGGTAGCCTCGACGGGGAATGCCATGGCAAATATTGCTGCTCGTGTAATTGTTGGTGCCAATCAGTGGCCTTTGCTGGGGATCAGCTGAAGACTGGGACTGCTTCCTTGTGCAGTTGGTGAAATCACATAATCCTTATCAGCTGTCTGCTGGGAAGGGATAGCTTCTCCAGGTTAACCTGTATGTCTGTGGTTACGATGATATATTTGGATGCTTATTTTGACCATGTCGATTAAGGTTCCAAGTAGGTTGACTTTTGTTAAGCACATTGAATGTTTGGGCTGACTGGTTCTTCAACTCTCAGGCATTTTGTCACTCAATTTTGTTACTAATTCTGGCTTCAATGGTTATTTTAGTTAACGGAAGAGTAGTTTGGAAGCAATGTGATATTAGTCGCTGAACTGGACTACTTTTCCATGGCTCGGCAGTATTGCCACTCCAGTATTACTTTGCTAAAGTTACATGATTGTTTGATGATTCCATGGCAATTTCCACTGCTGCCTCAGCCTTTCCATTTGATTGGGAATAGATGCAGAGGATGTGTAGTATTGAATTCCCTAATCATTTATGAAGTACCTGCATTCTTCGCTCATGAACTGAGACTCATCATCATTCATCACATTATCAAGGACACCATAACGACTGAAGTTTGCTTTCAGGCATTTTACACTCAATTGGTGGTTGTTGATGTCAGCTTGTCTGAGTGGTTGCCAACTATGATGAGTTTCATAGAGAATTAACAGTTCTTCAAGCTTAATCCATGGCCTGTCTGGGTTGCTTAACATGATGTGCATTACAAGTTGGGCGCGGCTGACAGGGTCCTTGCTTATGTTTGCCGAGTAGAGCACTTCCCTTTCCTACCTCAGGCGAGATTCACCATTTGGTTTTAATGGGTGCGCTTCAACATCTTTTCTCATGTCCTTAGGGATAATTAACCTGGTTATTTTGTACAAGATGCCATTTTGGGTATGCCTAGTACTTTATTGTACTAATAAGTGTAATATTGATGTTTTCAGGCCATCTGTCATCCCGAGCTCCTGCAGCACTAGATGAATTGCATGTCATTGCTTAGTTCTATGCTTAGTTCGCCTGATCTGAGCAAGACACTTAATCGGTCAGATTCAATAGAACTGAAATTCCAATCAAAGTGTGCCAAATTGGATTGCCAATCCAGTCCCACTTTTTTACCACTTCGAAAGAAGAACATCCACTTCCTTCCCACCTGGCAGACAACAACTTTAAATTGCAGTTAGGAAGGGCTTTCATAACTCACAGGGACTTCTTTGAACACGCAGATTCAAAATGGACTCAAAGTAACATTTGGATGCCAATGAAATTGTTTAAGCTGGGACTGAAAGAGAGCGTTGTGATGTCTGCCCCTCAAGGCAAAACATGCCATAAACAACAAGGGCTAAAAAAAAAAAACGAGAAAATGCTGGAAAATCCCAGCAGGTCTGGCACCATCTGTAGGGAGAGAAAAGAGCTAACATTTCGAGTGCGATGACTCTTTGTGGCTAAAAGAGGTTCAGTTTCACAGGTTATTCTTTTTATCTGAATGTGGACTTTCTCCTCTACGTATTCCTTTTCCTGATCTTTCTTATAGCTATACCTTCCAATAGCTTCCAGCATTGATAAGGTTCTACACCCCAAACTATCAGCATTCTTCCTTTCTTTACAGAGAGCCTGATTTTCTGAGTATTTCCAGCTTGCTTTCATTTCAGATTTTCAGTGGCCGTGTTAATATACTTTTTACAAACTAACAAGCTACTGGGGCTTTTCACAGTAACTTCATTGAAGCCTACTTGTGACAATAAGCGATTATTATTATAAATAGATTTGATCGCCATGTTGGTAGATCTAGAAAACAGTTTGGTGAGATTAATGGCACTAACTGATAATGTGAACATATCAAGGTTATTTTTCATTATTGCACAAATCCGGAGCTAGATCTATTACCACCGCAAGACTGGTTTCTGCATTTCTTTCATTCAACACATTCTCAATTAATTTAAGCATGGCTCAACAAGGCTTCTATAATTTTTACTTTACTACACCGTGAAGGCTAGGTCTGAGCTGAGACCGAGCTTATTCCACATGTCCATCCTTAAAAATTTATAGTTAGTTGGGCCTGTACCCTTTGCCGTAACTGATTCAACGGCGGTTTCAAACCCATTACATTAAAGATTTATTTTTATGTCAAAGCCAAATTCGAATTTGAAAAACAAACACAAATGCTGCCGAAGCATGGCTGAATAGCTGATTTTCAATTTCCATGTCCGCAAATTGGTATTAAGAATTACGAGTTTGAAAATTTGAAGTGTTGTGCAAGTGCAGTGTATCACATTGTACAATGAACATGTGGGACACAGGTAGAAGTTCGCCCTATATCTCACATAGATTTTGATTTCCACCAGCATTTGTGTTAAACTTTGTGTTAAAGTAATCAAAATGCTTCTTTCGGAAATCCCAGAAAATTTGAATATGAACCAATTTTTGCAAAGCTCTTGAAAACAAAGCAATTAGCATACAATAAGGGCCTGACCAACTGGCCAGTTTGAACAGGATGGGACACACCAAAAATATTAAAAAGGAAATGGAAAAATAAATGTTTACCAATTCAACTAATTACTTACATTTTGTCCTTTGTTCATCAGTAATCGAGGATTCTAACCTTTTGGATACCGCCCAGTTCCACAAATTAATGGCATACTCTTCAACCTATATTACAAAGATAAAAATATTTCACTTACTTAAGTTACTTAATACTGTAAGCATGCAACCCATCTATTTTGCTCGTATTCTAACCAAATTTAGTTGACAATTAGTGGTCCAAGAAAAAGTAACTTCACCTACAACTGAAGCAATCAATATTTTAATACTTTGCTCCAAAAGTAATTCTGCAAAAACAGGAAATGGATAATTCAGTGCTCCTACTTTATAAATGGAATAACTCTATTGTATGCCACATAACATCACAATATTCAGAATGTCTGCAATTAATTGGATCTATCCCCTCCTACCTGATGGGAAAGAGTTAATGTTCCCCAGTACTTAAGTTAATTGTTTATTAGACCACACTTATTGACTGCACACATGTATAAATATTAGAACACAATAAAATTGGAGTTTAAGAAGTTATGACTTGCTTTCTAGTTCTTATTACAGAGATATAATCGGAGCTTAACAATGGTCGCAGAGGATGGTTCCTGCTTATAAGTAAAAAGGATTGCAAACTAAGATTACTTTGCACGAAGGACTGTATTTTGAATTCTAACCTAGAAGTGTGATTTAGATAAGCTTGGAAAATAAATGGATGAAACCAAGTGTAGAGTGTCGGAATATGACTACCCACCATTGTCTGACGAGTGTCAACCCTATGACCAATGGAAGGATGAAGTTACATTGTGGACACTTCCTTGCCTGAGAAAAAACAAGGAATGACCTTGACTTCGCTACGCACAAAAGCAAAATAAGATGCAAGATATTCTCAGAATTAGATTCGGATCAGTGGAACTTAGATGAAAGTTACCTTTCATTACCACCTTTCATGGATAAAATTTACCAAACGGATGAGTTATTCAGTGCTTACGAGGCCTGAAGATTTTGAAAGATTTCAAAAGTCAGAGGATACTGCCATTGAAGAGTTTAGAAATGGAATTCAGCAGACTATATACTAAGCTGCAAAAATTCCATCTAGAAATCCCTCAATTAGTACTGTTGTTCAGGGCGATATGTGGCACAGTGGTTAGCACTGGAACTGCGGCGCTGAGGACCTGGGTTCAAATCCCTGGATTACTGTCCGTGTGGAGTTTGCACATTCTCCACATGTCTGCGTGGGTTTCACCCCCACAGCCCAAAGATGTGCTGCTTAGGTGGACTGGCCATGCTAAATTGCCCTTAATTGGACAAAGATAAATAATTGGCTACTCTAAATTTATTTTTTAAAAACAAAAAAAAAAGTACTGCTGTTTAAATTACTGGACTGTGTTAAAGTTACAAATACGGATCGGCTTCCGGTTTTGATGATAGTTAAATTTACAGAAAGACACACCCTGCTAAAATAAATGTCAGAGGCTCTTAAAAAAAGCTCCTAGGCAAAGATTCCTTCCGGGCAGCATTCATTACACAAATAGGCCAATTGGTGATCAGACAGGCTATGGAGGACACGATGTTAATAGGATGACAAGGTGGTCTAGAAACAGGCCACAAGCGTCAATATAAAATAATATTTATAACTATAAATAATGAGAAAAACACCTTTAACAATTATGGCAGGAAGAAGAAATTGGGAAATTACAACAAAAATTGAACCCCAAAAATGATGAGGTGTAGACGTTGCTGTTTTATGTGTGATTCAAAACTCCATCATGCAATAAACTATCCAAGGGATATTAGAGGGTGTTTAAAACCAAACATGATACAGAAGACTCTGAAGAAGAGTGAGCCATTTAACCAAACAGAGGGCATTGTCTTAGTAACAAGAAATTTCAGTCCAATCAATAATGTGCTGGTCCCAGAGTCTTTCAACTGTGCTGTATTTGACAGCAGAAGTAAATCTACAGTATGTGAAGTAGACGGACAGAAATGCTACCTGGACTCTTTAAGTGACAACGGTTGAGGAATTTTGAAGTTCCATGTGTTTCAGATTTAGGGATCACAATACCCTTAAATTTCTGAAAAAAGTAATGAGTTCTTGTAAAATCACTGACAGAAATCATTTTATAAGCACAAATGTCAAATCCAGCAATATACCTTCCCCACTGAAGCAACCATTGATGAAAAACGCACATATGAAACTTGACATGGAAAATGACAAGACCATCGTATTTGGAAAACTGTGGGCATACAATTTACACAATCTGAACCCTATTGTATTCTGTTATTGAATCCTAATTTTTTGTATAAAGAAATTAAATAAGTCCTGTTAGCATCAGACCACAGGAGTCCAGAAGGTAAAAAGCTGGTTGTGTTAAAATTGCATCAGCAATTTGCCCATCCGTCTTCCCAAAGATTAAAAATTGTGCTCAGGGATATGGTTATAAGAAATGAAGAACATACCAAACCTATAGAACAGATAAATGATAGATGTTATATTTGGAAGAAATATAGAAGAACACTATAGTTACCCATTGTCAGTATGCCCTTAGAAAGAGATTTTAATTATGTTGCGGCTAAGGATCTGAAGGTGTGGGATAAAGGAAAGAACATTTTCATTTTACACTTTGTAGACATGGCAACTAGGCTTAGTCACCAAGGCGATTATACATAGTAAAGAAAATAATGATGGAACAGATAATGGAACAAATGGATAGGGTCCAGACAGGGGTCACCAGCAAAGTGCCTCACTGATAATGGGGTAATTTGCTAGCATTGAATTTCTGGATTTGTGTGAGAATATGAACATAACTGTTATGAATACAGCTGTAGAAAGCCGTTTAGTAACATGGTGTCGAAGAGAAATCATGATGTGATAGACAAAATGTTTCCTAAAGTTTTGGCAGATAAGCCAAATCGTAAATTAAGTTTGGCTTGGGCATGGGCCATCCATGCAAAGAATCCACTACAGGTGGTTGAAGACGACAGACCACATCAGTTGTTTTTGGAGGAAAATTCCCTGTGTCGTGAATGACCCTCTGTGCTGCCCCAAGACGACACTGCAAAGAAGAAGCATGGGCGGGCGGCCTGGCACTTCCGAACCCGAAATACTACCACCGGGCAGCCACAGCCGAGAGGGTGAGGGGATGGATCTGAGAACCGAATGCGGAACGGATGAGACTGGAGGAGGCTTCCTGCAAAGGAACAACCCTCCAAGCCATCGCCGCGGCAGACCTCCCACCACCCCGGCAAAATATACATCCTGCCCAGTGGTGGTAGACACATTGAGGATACAGAACCAAATAAGACAACATTTCAGTTTAACCGATATGTCCTCCATGGCCCCCATCTGCGGCAATCACAAATTCCCACCGGCCATGCTAGATGACGCCTTTAAGAAGTGGAGACAGGACGGGGGCGGATGCTAGTGGTCACGGACTTTTACATGGGGGACACACTAGTTTTTTTTTTTTAAATCATTTTATTGGCAATTTCAACATTATAGAATGTTGAAAATGCCCAAAAAAAAGATATTATACAGTGTAACGCAAAGAGGCTTTTATCTTACTTGACTGTATTTACAGATTGCTGCTGTCTAGTTCGGCGTATCCTCCCCCCCTCCCTCACCCCAGCCCCTAGAGTATCCTACTGTCGCTTTGCGGAACAAATGTTTTATTTCTAAGTGTCACATTTCCTGTCCTGTCGGCAATTCCCATTCCTCCCAGTTCGCTCAGCATCACTAGTCTGTGCCCTACATAGAAGTCCCAAACTGTCAGTGTTACCCTGTCCTGTCTCCATTTTTTAAAAAAAACGTTGTATCTAGCATGGCTAGCGGAAATCCGGTCAGCTCGAAATGTTGTCTTAGCTGGCCCCACGTTTTCAGTGTGGCCGTTACCACTGGGCTCAATGTGTCTTTCGCTGAGGGGGATGGGAGTGATGCCGTGGCCAGAGATCGGAATGTCGGTCCCTTGCAGGAGGCCTCCTCCATCTGCATCCACTCGAGTTAGGCTTGTGCACCCATCCCCATACTCTTTCCGCTGTTGCTGCCCAGTGATAATATTGCAGGTTTGGCCGTGCCAGGCCTCCCTAAATTTTCCTCCTTTGCACTGTTGATTTGGGGACTCTTAGGTTCTTGCTCCCCCCCCAACACACACACAAAATTGCCATAATTAAGCTATAAGTTCTGGAAGAAGTCCTTGGGGATGAAGATCTGTATGGACCTAAACAGGAAGTGGAACTTCGGCACCATGTTCATTTTAATCGTCTGCACTCTTCCCCGCCAGGAAGAGTGGGAGTGCATCCCATCTCTGTAGGTCATTTTTGACTTCCCCCACCAGACTGGTCAGGTTCCATTTGTGGATCTTAGAACATAGCAGTGCAGTACAGGCCCTTCGACCCTCGATGTTGCGCCGACCGTGAAACCTATCTAAAGTCCATCTACACTATTGCCTTATCATCCATATGTCTATCCAATGACCATTTGAATGCGTTTAGTGTTGGCGAGTCCACTATTGTTGCAGGCAGGGCATTCCACGCCCTTACTACTCTGAGTAAAGAACCTACCTCGGACATCTGTCCTATATCTATCTCCCCTCAATTTAAAGCTATGTCCCCTCGTGCTAGACATCACCATCCGAGGAAAAAGGCTCTCAGTGTTCACCCTATCTAATCCTCTGATCATCTTGTATGCCTCAATTAAGTCACCTCTTAACCTTCTTCTCTCTAACGAAAACAGCCTTCAGTTCCTCAGCGTTTCCTCATAAGATCTTCCCTCCATACCAGGCAACATCCTGGTAAATCTCCTCTGCACCCTTTCCAATGCTTCCACATCCTTCCTATAATGCGGCGACGCAATACTGCACGCCGCACCAGAGTTATGTACAACTGCAACATGACCTCATGGCTCCGAAACTCAATTCCTCTACCAATAAAAGCTAACACACCGTATGCCTTCTTAACAACCCTTTCAACCTGGGTGGCAACTTTCAGGGATCTATGTACATGGACACCAAGATCTTTCTGCACATCCACACTATCAAGAATCTTACCATTAGCCCAGTACTCTGTCTTCCTGTTATTCCTTCCAAAATGAATCACCTCACACTTTTCTGCATTAAACTCCATTTGCCACCTCTCAGCCCAGCTCTGCAGCTTATCTATGTCCCTCTGTAACTTGTAACATCCTTCTGCACTGTTCACAACTCCACCGACTTTAGTGTCATCTGCAAATTTACTCACCCGTCCTTCTCCGCCCTCCTCCAGGTCATTTATAAAAATGACAAACAGCAGTGGCCCCAAAACAGATCCTTGTGGTACACCACTAGTAACTGGACTCCAGTCTGAACATTTCCCATCAACCACCACCCTTTGTCTTCTTCCAGCTAGCTAATTTCTGATCCAAACTGCTAAATCACCCTGAATCCCATGCCTCCGTATTTTCTGCAATAGCCTACCGTGGGGAACCTTATCAAACGCTTTACTGAAATCCATATGCACCACATCAACTGCTTTATCCTCATCCACCTGTTTGGTCACCTTCTCAAAGAACTCAATAAGGTTTGTGAGGCACAACCTACCCTTCACAAAACCATGTTGACTATCTCTAATCAAATTATTCCTTTCCAGATGATTATACATCCTATCTCTTATAAACCTTTCCAAGACTTTGCCCACAACAGAAGTATGGCTCACTGGTCTATAGTTACCGGGGTTGTCTCTACTCCCCTTCTTGAACAAGGGGACAACATTTGCGATCCTCCAGTCTGTGGCTATTTGGATCCCCAGGTATCGGAATCTGTTTTGGGCTATTTTGAACTATGGCCTTAAATGTGTTTTGGCAGAAGTCCTGACTTAGAGGTCTGTGTCCAGCCTCCATGTGGGGCGCTGAGCACAGCGCGTGTCCAACCTCACATCCACGTAGTGCGGAGCGTGGGCGGAGATGACTATCGTGGCATACTCGGCTCCTGTCATTCCTGGAAGCGGCGATTTCCCCACTACAATGAAGTCGATACGGGTATACCTTGTGCACTTGTGGAAAAAAAAGAGACTTCTTTTTCTCCCGGGTGCAGGAAGCTCCACGGATCCACCACCCCAATCTGCTCCATAAATGCTCCCAGTTTCTTAGCCATGCCTTTCTTTTTCCCCGTTCTGGCCATCACGTTAGCACAGTGGTTAGCACAATTGCGTCACAGCTCCAGGGTCCCACGTTCTATTCCCAGCTCGGTCACTGTCTGTGTGGAGTATGCACGTCCTCCCAGTGTCTGCGTGGGCTTCCTCCGGGTGCTCCGGTTTCCTCCCACAGTCCAAAGATGTGTAGGCTAGGTGGATTGGCCATGCTAAATTGGCCGTGTCCAAAAAGGTTCGGTGGGGTTACGAGGATAGAGTGGAGGTGTGGGCTTAAGTGAGGTGCTCTTTCCAAGGGCCGGTGAGACTCGATGGGCCGAATGGCCTTCTTCTGTACTGTAAATTCTATAATTCTATGATTGATCGGTTGGTCAACGGGTCCAGTACGCAGTTAAAGTCGCCCACCCCATAATCAGTCGGTGCGTGTCAATGTCGGGGATTTCCGCCCTGGTGTTTTTTATGAAATCTGTTTCGTCCCAGTTGGGAGCGAACACAGTACGATCGGTGCCCCTTCCAGGACACTACTGACCATGACGTACCTTCCTCCAGGTCCATAACCATCCTAGTCTCAGTAAATCTCGTCCTCTTGCTGATCAGTATGGCCACTCCCCTCATCCTCGTCCCGTAGCATGAATGGTACGTCTGTCCCACCCAGCTCTTCCTTACCAGTAGTCTGTCCTTTCCCCTCAGGTGTGTCTCCTGCAGGTAGACTATGTCTGCCTTCAGGCTTCTCAGGTGGGGGAAGGCTCGAACTTTTCACTGGGGTGTTAAATCCCCTGATGTTCCAGGTTACTATTCTGGTGGGGGGTTTTTGACCCACCCCCCCAGATTTTGCGGGATCAACCATACTTACCTGGTGGACGTGCCCCTGCACTCCGGGGATTCGCGTGGTAGGGGGCCGTCCAAAATTGCTGCGGTCGCTGCTCTCCCCATGAGGTCTGGTCCCTACGCTCCTGGATTTCCCTTTGTCCAAGGGGCACCCAACATGGCCGCCAACTGCACGTACCCTAAGTGGGTGTGCTCTTGCACTCCGGTATCTCCCTTTGTTTAGGGATCCTCCAAAGTGGCTGCTTACGGCGCCATCTTGATTCCCCGGCTAGCTCCATGCCTGCTGAGGCGCGTGTCTGTCTCGCTGCCAACTCTGTCCTATCCTTCTACCCTTTTTCTGTTCCGTGAGTAGCCCCCCCCCCCAAATGCTTCCTCTCCCGGAGGTGACCCCCTCTACTGCTCGTCTACCCGTGCTAAACCTCCCCACTGGTACGGTGGCTCCCCTGCCTGGGCTGACCTCACCCCGTCTCTGTTCTGTCTGCCCGTCTCCGTACCCTCCCTCGCCACCTCACCCGTTTCCCCTATCCTCGCTTCCCTCTCTCTGTCCTCCTACTTTAGTCCGAGAACAAGGCAGCACAGTCCAGCAGATATACCCACACAACAGATCTTGGTCCCGTTTTGTCCTCCACTTTCCGTCTTTTTCCCCGCTGCTGCTTCTGTTCCTTTTCTAGATTGTTGGTCTTACTCCTTGGAATCCGCTGGGGTGCGGAAGTTATGTTCTTTTCCTTTATAGGTTACCCAGAGTCTGGAGTCTGGCCGGGAACAACATGCCGAAACTTACAGAGCCCTCATTCCACCTTATTGAATTTTACCCTTTTTTTTTTTTTACGAGGTCAGCCCCAATGTCCTGATTCTGTGTCCTTCCCACGAGCACAACTTTGTGTGTCAGGCCCATCTCAGGATCTTTTCCTGGATCTGGTACCGGAGCAGCTTCGCAATCATCGTTCTCGGCTGTTCCCCAGTCTTGGGTTTTGGCTGGAGCAATCTGCGTGCCCTGTCGAAATCTGGGGGGTTTGGGAAGCTGTTCCTCCCGATCAGGTTGCCCAGCATGTGGCCGACGTAGGCTGTCGGGTTTGTTCTTTCCATGCCCTTTGGCAGACCCACAATACTGACGTTCTGTCGCCTGGACATATTTTCCTGGTCATCTATCTTCCCCCTCAGGTTTCCTTGGACCGCCACCAACCTCTTCACCTTGGTCTCTGGAGCCACAATCCTATCACTCTGGTCGGTTGCCACCCTTTCCAGGGATTCCACCTTCTTTCCAAGGCCGTCAATCGTGCGCTGGACGGTAGCCATTGCTTCCGTCACTACCTCCTTCATACCTCTTTTATCAGCACGTAGAGTTCCATTTCGATCGCCTCCCTCAGGGCAGCCAGTTTGTTTTTAAGGAATGTCAGCCGTCCTTCCCTTGGTGTAGTGGGGAGGAGCGTCGCTGCCTGCTCATGCTCCTCTGTTCGGGTCGCCGTCGCCCCTCTCATTTCGCAGGGGCCTCCGCCTCGCCTTGTGTCCGCAGGGCCGTCCGCTCGCTGCTCCTGCCCCCTCTTCTGCCTTCTTGCCGACCCTTTGAACTACCGTTTTCCGGCATCTTCCCTTCTGCTTCTGCGCTACTAGTGTCTTTTGAGTTTTTAGGAGTTTTGGATGGCTTTTTGAGCCACGAATCCTGGAAAATTTGCTATTTTGGGTCCGATTGGGCGGAGAGCCACCTGATGTTCACCCGCTCAGCACATTGCCACCACCGCAAGACCCAGGGACACACTCTAGACGAACTAATTGAAGAACTGGAGCTAGCGAAAGGACAGAGGCTCCGGCAGCTACAAATCAAAAACTATCTCTGCAAGGTGACAATGATACCCCCTAGGACCCAGAGAGACACTTCACTGGAGGAACTACTGGGCAAGGACAGTAGGGAGAAGGGGAACTTTTGGGGATATTTACGGATGACATCTGGAGAGGGCAAGAACACCATTGGATGGAGCGAGGCAAAAATGGGAAGACAAACTCGGGACGGAAGTAGAGTGGGGACTCTGGAGCGAAGCACTAAGTAGAACCAACTCCACCTCCTCCTGTGCAAGACTTTGCCTCATGCAATTGAAAGTGGTGCACAGAGCACACTAACCAGAACCCGAATGAACAGGTTCTTCCCAGAGATGGAGGACAAATGTGAATGGTGCCAGGGAGGCCAGGCCAACAACACTTACATGTTCTGGGCCTGTCTTCGAGGCTCTGTCCAAAGTTGTGGGAATGAGGGTGGAGCCGTGCCCGAGAGTGGAAGTCTTCAGGATTTCGGGCCAACCAGAACTACATATGGGGAAAGAGGGCCGATGCCCTGGCTTTTGTTTCCTTAATTGTACACTGGCGATTAGCAACACTACCCACAGCTGCAGACTGGCTGGCAGACCTGTCGGAATTTCTCCACCTGGAGAAGATAAAGTACACCATCTGAGGGTAGGACGAGGGCTTCCGGAAAGCGTGGGGGCTATTATCAGCCTGCTCCAAGACCTGTTTGAAGCCAATAGCGATTACGAAGAAAGGGGGACCGATCAGGGCACACAAGAATGCATAGAGCAGAGAGGAACAAGGCAGGGAAAGGGAGGCAGGGAAAGAAACCAGGGGAGTATCAGGGAAAGACATGGAAAAAGAGTAAAGAGGGGGGAGGGAGCCCACCCGCCCACATAATTGTAGGAATCGCAGAAGGAAGGAAAGAAAAAAGGATGCCAGGAGGGAGCCCAAATATCACCAAGTTTGGGGGGGGGGGGGGGGGGGGGGGGGAGGAGAGAGAAAGAGAGAGAGAGAGAGAAGGGGTGGGTGTAGAATTGTGCATTAGAAACATCACTCTGTAAACATTGTGCGCTTTATAAGTGAAATTGCCAAGCTGTTAAAATTGGAAAATGCCAATAAAAAAATATATTTTTTTTTTTTTAAATGTATGACCATCCTCCAGCTTGGGAGGAGACGAAAATTAGCTGTACATTTTCTGAGCATTAAAGCAGAAATCTCAAAAATAATTAGAGAACTCTGAGGCACAATCAACAGCCATCAGAAACTATTTTCAAACAGGGAGACATGATATTCTATAAGAGGATTTATTGAGTGGAAAGGTTACAGGTACAGATGATCAAAACAATAATTTTGCAGCATGGAAACCAGACTGTTCAGGTTTGTCAAGATTAGTGGACAGATCACAAAGTTCAGATTCAAAAGGGGTTATTGAAATTGCAGAGGAACCAGGTACGTCTCAAACACATATTACAGAATTAGGAGGGCCAAATTGCAGAAATTGGCGGGGGACTCAATTCACCACGTTGCGCCCAGAGCAGAGCACGATGGCGGAATCCCGGGATAGGCCAAAGTTGGGCTTCGCGCTGGGTGCCAAGCCAATTGCTAGTCACCCGACTCTTGGCGTTGGGCGTAATCCAGATTATATTTAAATGAGCCGGCATCACATTCATCCAGGCGTATCGGCCAACTGGTAAGGTCTCAAGCAGGCGTCGATTAGTACTGGTCTCCACAAGCAGACATCAGTCGTGAGGACAGTCCTGGATTTCCGTTTTGGAATGCGAACATCTTGGTTAATAGCCATTTCACAAACTTTTCAAGTCTGACACAGGAGCCAGTGTTACAGTCCGATCAAACAACTGTGTCTGAGACACCTCTAGCTACAAACAAGAAATATACTTCATGGGCTTGGAAAAATCTGACTTCTGGAATTGCTCTGGAAACAGTAAGATAGGTAAACTAATCTTCAAGCTGATATATCCGGAATTAGTCTTTATTCTCTCGAGCAATGATGCCTACGTAGCCCTAAATCTCATCAAAACACAAAATGCTGAAAAATACGCAATCGTCAAATTCCTGCGAGTTCCAATAAGTAAAATTCTCTCAACAGTGACTTCAGCTCTGAACTGTCTTCTCCCTTTGGAGAGTGGGTTTGTCCAGTTTTGTTACAGGTTCCAGAAACCCCTCATTAGTCAGACCAATCAACCACTCAGATGATTACCACACACCTCCCGAGTACACGAGTCAAAAAAGGAAGTAGCAATGAGATGAGCATCAATCCACTCTCCAATGCCAGTTGGAGAGATAAACTATGAGATCAATCCCCATCAAGCATGACAGTGCAACAAACAATGCTGGAAGTGAATAGCAGCCATCCACTGACGACAGCACACCACACAGCCAAACATAAAGGGGAGCTTATTACCAAGTTGGACATTCACAAAAGAAGGAACCTTCTTTTTAAAAAAAATATATTTTGGAGTATCCAATTATTTGTTTCACAAATAATGGGGCAATTTAGCGTGGCCAATCCACTTACTGCACATCTTTGGGTTGTGGGAGTGAGACCCACGCAGACACAGGGAGAATGTGCAAACTCGACACGCAAGTAACCCGGGTCCTCGGCCCCATGGGGCAGCAGTGATTGCATCACTGTGCCGCCCAGGAAGAACCATCTTCCATCTCAGGCACTTCACAGTGAGCATAATGAAGGAAGAATAAGAAACAAAACACTATAGGGACAAATCTAGAGTGTGTGTGCACGATAGAGGGTTAAACCAACCATCATCTGTCAATACATTTGGGGAATCGACAAAGAGCAATTTAATGCCAAAGAACAGAATAATAGCATGAAGTAGTACCCAGATGGCAGAACAACCTCCAATTCAGCAAGGTTTGCCTGCAGTGACAGAACCTACCACACCTCTGACAGTGGTGATAACAAGATACAGAAGGGTTATAAGGCCTCCAGATCACCTGAACCTATGAACTCTATGAATCGTGGGAGTGGATGGTGTAATGATGTTAATACATGCAGTAAATTGGAATAACTTACGAATACATTGGATAAAGAGGTGGGGATTTTGAATATCTCTATCACAGGGTTTCCCAAATCTTTCAAGCCGCAGAACCCCTGGTAACCTCCTAAGAGCATTGGAGAACCCCACACAATCTCAATGTCAACATTTTTTTTCCCACAAAATAGGTGCAAAAACATAAATCAAATTTAAACAAGTCTTTTCTAGCTATATCTTCGCATATATTAGAAAGAAGCACAAATTGGCTCATTTTGTGTTGTAATCATTCTGTGGTTCTATGATGAGATGTGTTTTGATGAGATTTAGGGCTACGTGGGCATCATTGCTCGAGAGAATAAAGACTATGATCTTTGGGGGTGTTGGAAGCGGAATAAATCAATGGTTTCCAAAGAAAATTGAATGGGTATGAGTGATAAACTTGTAGGGTTACAGGAATGGAATTGAAGAATGGGACTGGCTAGAGCAATGTTTTTCAAAGTGGGGGACGCGACCGGGTCGCAGGATGATGTAAAATGGGTCACCAAAAGGTCTGCAAAAATGATCCCCGGGGATTGCCTGGCCTTGTTTCCCATTTTCTCCCTAGTTGAATTCTGGCTACAGTGCAGTGTGTGGCGATATGAGGCTGCGGTATAGGCCTGTGCCGTGGACTATCTGCTTCCTGGGTCACTCTCATAGTCACCGCCACCGATAACAGCCTCCAGCAGCCACTCCCGTTTCCGAAGCAGCTGATCAGTCAGGTTAGTCAGCACATGCACATACAACTGAAGGGTTTAAAAGAAAAAATGCAATTATCTTTAAATTTATTTCCTGCAGATACTCCTTCTGCACATTAGTTTCCAGCAGTGATTTCCACTCTTTTTATTTCTAGGCCACTCAAAAACAACTGACTGCCGACTGGAATACCTATCCACAAGTACCCCAGTCAGTACAAATAGCCAGAGTACTCCCTTATACAGGATCTAGCTCTAGCACATAATTCTTTTGTCTCCTGTGGGATTTTTCCACACCTTTCAATTGGTCTATTTTTACAAAGCTGATTTATATTTGCCCCATTCTGAACCCGCTCTGGGCGATGGGTGTGGGTTTGGGAACTCAAACCATCCCAGTCAGGGGGAAAATACATCTGTTCAAGTGCAGATCATAGGAATCACAGAGTCAGTGATCACACAAAGAGATAGACTTCAGGGTTAATGTTCTTAATCGGATGCATTATTAATGTCTGCCATTGTTATCATTCTCCATTAATCTTGACTTTCTGTTACCATTAATGTTGTCAATGTTAGTTCAATTTCTGCGACAGTTAATCTTGTTAATGTCTGTTGAGTTTCTGTTACTCTTAACCTTGTCAATCAGATCTACGTTTAAAGTTAGGCTGTGTCAAGTTTGAGGTTTATTTAAAATGGGGAGCCACTCTCCACTCGCTTTCGGAGATCAGTCACGTTCTCTATGAGACTGACTTTGTGATCAATGGTAAGTCTCCTTCCTTCTCCATCAGTCCCAAATCCAGCTTTTTTCCAACAATTGCCTCATTCCCCCTTAAAACACCGCGGGAGTCTGCAATCAAAAGTCTTGCTCACTGACCTGTGCAGATATTTTTATTACAAGTTATTTCGATCTCCAAATAACAACAAAAATAGAAAATATATTTTCATTACAATTTTTGACACTTAATAGTACAGAAGTGCCAACGATGAACGTGATGTTTTAAAAAGTATCTGTGGAGAATCTATTGTTTATTTAATCCATAACGTGGCGTGGGTCGTGAGAGGCGGCTATTTTCAAAAAATGGGTCGCCAGAAAAAAAGTTTGAAAAACACTGGGCTAGATTGTGCTGCAAATAACATGGACACAAGTGCCGAATGCCTTCATGAAACTTTAATGAAAGGGCACAGATTCAAGGTAATTGGCAAAAGAAGCAATGAAGGTAGAGGAGAATCTTTTTTACCTGGTGAGTGGTTAAAGATCTGGAATTTGCTTCCTGAGAGTGTTGGAGGAAGGTTCAATCGAGGTATTTAAGAGGGAATTGGATTATTATATGAAAAGGAAGAATGCGCAGTGTTACGGGAAGGTGGTAGAGAAATGTTCACTCAGAGAGCCGGCAGACGCGATGGGCTAAATGGGTTCCTTCTGTGCTGTAACAATTGTGTGATCCTGTAATGCACAGAATCTGCAACTTTATTTTTTAAATTTTGTATTGCGATCCCCACAGAGACAGAGTAAGATAGATTATGAGAGTAAACTTTCTCAGAATATAAAAACAGATAGTAAAAGTTTCTGCAAATATAGTAAACAAAAAAAGAGTGGCTAAGGTGATTATTGGTCCTTTAGAGGATCAGAAAGGAGATTTAATAATGGATGAGGAAATGGCTGAGGAACTGAACAGGTTTTTTTGGATCTGTCTTCTCAGTGGAAGGCACAAATAACATGCCAGTGACTAATGGAAATGAGGCTATGACAGGTGAGGACCTTGAGACAATTTTTATCACTAAGGAGGTAGTGATGGGGAAGTTAATGGGGCTAACGGTAGACAGGTCTCCTGGCCCTGATGGAATGCATCCCAGGGTACGAAAAGAGATGGCTAGGTAAATTGCAAATGCACTCATGATAATTTACCAAAATTCACTAGACTCTGGGGTGGTCCCGGTGGATTAGAAATTAGCAAACGTGACACAAATAACATGGACACAAGTTACAGGACTACAGGATCACACAATTGTTACAGCACAGCAGGAACCCATTCAGCCCTTTGTGTCTGCCAGCTCTCTGTTTAAAAAAAGGAGGTAGGCAGAAAGCGAGTAATTATAGGCCAGTTAGCTTAACTTCGGTGGTAGGGATGATGCTGGAATCTATCAATGAAGAAATAGCGAGGCACCTGGATAGAAATTGTCCCATTGGACAGACGCAGCATGGGTTCATAAAGGGTAGGTCGCGCCTAACTAATTTAGTGGAAATTGTTGAGAACATTACCAGTGCAGTAGACAACAGGGAGCCAATGGATGTGATACATCTGGATTTCCAGAAAGCTTTTGACAAGGTGCCACACAAAAGGTTGATGCATGAGATAAAGATGCATGGCATTAAGGGTAAAGTAGTAGCATGGCTAGAGGATTGGTTAATTAATAGAAAGTAAAGAGGGGATTAATGGGTGTTTCTCTGGTTGGCAATCAGTAGCTAGTGGTGTCCCTCAGGGATAAATGTTGGGCCCACAATTGTTCACAATATACATAGATGATTTGGAGTTGGGTACCAAGTACTATGTGTCCAAGTTTGCAGACAACACGAAGATGAGTGGTAAAGCAAAAAGTGTAGAGGGTACTGGAAGTCTGCAGAGGGATTTGGATGTTTGAGTGAATGGGCTAGGTCCTGGCAGATGGAATACAATGTTGACAAATGTGAGGTTACCCATTTGGGTAGGAATAACAAAAGGGATTATTATTTAAATGATAAAATATTAAAACATGCTGCTGTGCTGAGGGACCTGCATGAGTCGCAAAAAGTTGGTTTACAGGTGCAACAGCTGATTATGAAGGCGAATGAAGTTTTGGACTTCATTGCTAGAGGGAGGGAGTTTAAGACTAGGGAGGTTATGCTGCTACTGTATATGGTGTTAGTGAGACCACACCTAGAGTATTGTGTTCAGTTTTGGTCTCCTTACCCGGGAAAGGACGTACTGGCCCTGGAGGGTGTGCAGAGGAGATTCACTAGGTTAATTCCAGAGTTGAAGAGGAGAGGTTGAGTAGACTGGGACTGTACTCATTGGAATTTAGAAGGATGCGGGGGGATCTTATAGAAACATATAAAATTATCAAGGGAATAGATAGGATAGATGTGGGGAAGTTGTTTCCACTGGTGGGTGAAAGCAGAACTAGGGGCATAGCCTAAAAATAAGGGGAAGTAGATTTAGGACTGTGCTTCGGAGGAACTTCTTCACCCAAAGGGTTGTGAATCTATGGATTCCCTGCTCAGTGAAGCAGTTGAGGCTCCTTCATTAAATGTTTTCAAGATAAAGATGGATAGTTTTTTGAAGAGTAAAGGGTTCTGGTGTTTGGGTGGGAAAGTGGAGCTGAGTCCACAAAAGATCAGCCATGATCTCACTGAATGGCGGAGCAGGCTCGAAGGGCAAGATGGCCTACTCCTGTTCCTAGTTCTTATGTACTTATAACAAAGATACCTGAATATCCAGTGACTGGCTGGAAGAATCGATAGTTAATTTTAGTTAATAAATAAATTAACTAAAAGCAACACTGTCTAAACAATATTCAGGAGGCAACTTATACTCTAGACCACAGAAAAGATCTCCTCCCCTCCCTTTAAAATTAAAAATGTTGAATATCCCCTCCACAGCAGTATTTTACTCTGTCCTTTGGTGGATTCTTCATTCTCGAGGAACCAAATTCTCAGCTCCCGATGGTTTGCTTCAGTTTTCTCTTTTCGAGCCAAATAAAGTCAGTTTGGAGCATTGGAAGTTAACAGTGAGCAGTACCTTCGAGATTCGTCCCTCCAAGCAAAGCTGGGTGAACCTTCCACCATTCTTTAAATCCTCACGAATTTGGTCTTTCACCAGACTGCAAGCTTCCACTAGCACTGCGGCTACCTCAATGATGTGTCTGCTCCCTCTGAGATGATTATTTCTGTGGTTCAGGAAAATCTTGGACGACCTGCAATCCGATGGCTTACATAGATGCATCAAAGAGAGGAGCAGGAGGCCTTTTGGCTCTTAGAGCCTTCTCCGCCATTTATCACGATCATGGCTGATCATCCAACTCAATAGCCTGATCCTGCTTTCTCCCCATAACCATTGATCCCATTCACTCCATGTGCTATATCTAGCTGCCTCTTGAATAAATTCAATGTTTTAGCATCAACTACTTCCTGTGGTAATGAATTCCACAGACTCACCAGTCTTGGGGTGAAGAAATGTCTCATCTCGGTCCAAAATGGTTTACCTTAAATCCTCAGACTGTGACCCTGGTTCTGGACACACCCACTTTTGGGAGCATTTTCCCTGCTTCGATCCTGTTTCGTACTATTAGAATTTTTAAGTCTCTATGAGATGCCCTCTCATTCTTCTGAACCCAGCAAAAGCAATCCTAACCTAGTCAATCTCACCTCATATGATAGTCCTCCTATCCGTCTGGTAAACCTTCGCTGCACTTCCTTGAGAACAAGAACGTCCATCCTCAGAAAAGGAGACCAAACCTGCACACAATATTCTAGACATGGCCTCCCCAAGGCCCTGTATAATTGCAACACATCCCTGCTCCTGCACTCAAAACCTCTCGCGACGAAGGCCAACATACCATTGAAAATTAGTCTCAGTAATGGTAACCATGAAACTATCATTGCTAGTTGTAAAAATCCATCTGTTATACTAAATTCCCTTTAGAGAAGTAAATCTGCCATCCTTACCTGGTCTGGCCTACATGTGAATCTGGTTCCACAGCAATGTGGTTGAGAACTGTCCTCTGAAATGGCCTAGCAAGTCACTCAGTTCAAAGGCAATTAATAATGGACAACAAATCCTGGCCTTGCTGGTGACACCCATATTCCATGAAAGAATAAGCTAAAGACCTTGAGCTTCTTTTACAATTGCTGACGAGACTATTTTCCATGGTTGGCCCTTTGAAGTTCAGATAGTAGACCTGATGTTTCTCTCCATAATCACGGACACCACACAGCAAAGATGTCGGAGTACAACATATTGCCAAAGACAGTGGAAATTTGGGTGGAACGAGCCAGCAAAGAGTCTGCATGCAAGGCATCTTTCAACTTACGAAGCAACTTCCTTCTCTAGAGACTTGATAATTTTGTGGGGCAACCTCTATGTCAGGTCAATAAACAGCAGTCATTCTGCATTGTCAGGCATGGATATCAAGGATTGTAGGTAGATGAGAGTTAAAATACAGGTTACTCTTATCAAAAAATTCCACCATCACATCAACAACATTATTATACGATGGTATGGCAACATTCTGGACCATGGCAATCATCTTCCTAACGCGAATGGTTAAAGCAAACTATATCAGCGCGAGAAAGTCTTGTCTATTTGCAGCTGCAGATTGTTCCTTACTACAGAATGGTAGTGCAGCACCATCACAATACAGTAACTCTCTGGAGGAGAATCTGGAGCACCATTGTCTTGCTCAGGTGAGCAAGGCTGAACAGCTTTCCATCAGTTCTGGTATGCAAGGTGATATATCGTAAATGGCGTAAAGGCTTATCACGGCAGAATAGAGTCGAATATGCCAAAGAATGTTATACACAAACCGGTTGGCGCCACTGCCGAATTTAAAGGGTTCCAATGTTGCCCCATCATAGCTGACATTACCCATCACGTAGACATGGAAAGAGATCACATGGTACAGCTTTAGCGGGCAGCCAATTTTCTGCAACAGCTCAACTAGACTGCCTCTGCTTACTTGATCAAATGTCTTGGCGAAATTGACGAAGGCACTATATAGTGGTCGCCTTTGCTCACGGCAATTCGCTTGCTGCTGTCAGACTGAAACTATCATATTAACTGTAGTTCTTCCAGTTCTACAATCATTCAGGGTAGATGCATTCAGGCAAGATCTGCAATCTGGCAAGGACACCATACACTAAACAATAGTAAAAGGCAGAACAAATTCAACTTCTGTTATCTCAGACACCTCTCTGCATCTCTTGGCAGGACAACAGAGATCCTGGCACATGCTAATTCCACCAGCATACACACATTCATAAGCCAACGACATCTGCGCTGTCTCAGCCAAGTTCATCAGATGGTGAAAGCCGTATACCCAAACATCTTCGATATAGTGAACAGGGCCAAGACTTCTTGTATGTCCCATTACAAAGACACTACAAGTGAGAAATGATGATGGCAAATATGACGATGACCTCTGGAGTCAATTGTTTGGAAGGGCATTGGGAGAGGTGAGGAGAAACAAAGAGATCAGCTGGCAGAGAAGAGGGACCGGAGAAAACAGTCCAGCGAGTTGTGCACCTTCTCAGCTCAATTGTCTTTCTCTGCAACAAATGCAGCAGTTATGGCCGTGATTGCCGTGCCAGAGTGGAGATTGTACAGGACCTTCAACCAACGCTTTACACCAGATACATCGAAGACACTTTTTTCCTTTGGACCCACGGTGAGGAATTACTGAAACGACTACTCAATGACATCCATAAGTTCCATCCCACCATCAGATTCACCATGGACTCCAGAATCGGTTACATTCTTGGACGCATGTATCTCCATCAAGGACAGTCACCTCAGCACTTCACTTTACTGCAAGCCCACGGATAACCACACAACGCTCCACCTCTCCAGCTTCCACCAAGTCATCCCCAATGGACAAGCCCTCCGTAGACACAGGATCTGTTCAGACGAGGAGGAACGGAACAGACATCTACAGAGACTGAAAGACGCCCTCATTAAAACGGGATATGCTGCTCAACTCAAGAATTGACAATTCCAACATGCCACAGCAAAATTATGCACCGACCTTCTCAAAAGATAAACAAGGGACACACTGACAGAGTACCCTTCGTCATCCAGTACTTCCCTGGAGCAGCAAAACTACATCTTTTCTTTCCAGAGCCTTCAACACATCATCAATGAAGACGAACATCTTGCCAAGGCCTCCTGCAAAGACTTGCATTCCAAGTATCATCTTGCATCATTGGCTTTGTCTATATATGCTGTGTTTGTGTAACCTATCTTTTCACTCACTTGATGAAGGAGCTACGCTCCGAAAGCTCGTGATTCCAAATAAATCTGTTGGACTTTAACGTGGTGTTGTACGACTTCTTACTGTGCCGCCTCCAGTCCAACACTGGCATCTCAAAGAGTGGAGATCAGCAATCATACCGGACAATGCTCAACAAAGCACATTACCATGGTGCAAACCATTCTCAGATGAGACGGAAGGCTATCAACTCACTGATTAATCATGATCTAATTGAATGGTGAAACAGGTTCATGTGCTATACAATGCTGTATAGCACATGATGGCCCACTGATGTTTCTACATAGGTATTGCTCACTGGAAAACTAGTTAATTGTACATGACATACGTGAATGAACTTATGTTCTTTTGCAAATGGTCTTGGTTTACTGGTGAGCTAACGAATATGCCTTCTAGAACGTTAAAAGAATGGATGTGAGCATGCACGCTAGACTATGGCTGCGATTCACCGGAAAAATATCCAAGTGCTGTAGCGGGCAGGAATTGCCGCAAGTTTCCCGGCGAAGCCAGCAACACTACTCAACGCTAATTACTCCACTCAACGAGGCCTCATGGGCTTCCCACCCCGAATGGCAGCTGATTTGCGGGAGTGTGCTCAACAGACCCCCCCCCCCCGCTACCAACGTCGATCAGCACTTATGCTGCACTTGCTCAACCAACCCCATCCAGTGGCACAATGGCACGGAGGAGACCGGCCCCATATTTGAGGATGCTGACCGAGGGAGGCTTCTGGACGTATGAGGGCAGGAGGGATGTCCTGGTCCCGGAGGGTGAGCCACAAGGCAGCCAGTGCTGCATGGGACGAGGTTGCACTTTCGGAAATGGGGTATTGTATAGCACATTAAACAACTGTTTGCACAACCATTATGATGCCTCTGTCACTTTCTTCTACAATGCGGGCTTATCCCCGGAACCTTTGTCAGTCTCTCCCCCCATGGCACCCACCCACCCATCGCGGTAGCATCCCGGGAGCTGTGTACTACTCCCTGGATGATCGGTTATTGGCTGCTGTGTGTGCTGTGTTGGCTCCCACAGAGTGTCCAGGCAACAATGTGCGATCGGAATGCTAGACAGTGCTGCAACATGCTACATGGCCCGCCTATCCACGGGAACCCACTTGGCATGTGTCAAGTGCTCACTTAACCACGAATGCCAAATCCATATTAGCGATTGACTTCATCCGCACAGCCAGAGACCTCAGCAGTCGGTGGGGGTTATGGATGATCGGTGGGGCAGACTGGCAGGGACAAGGGTTGCCCCTGGAATGGGGTTGGGATCCAAAGGTTGGCATGGCGGTGCCCCACCAGCATCTCTCCCCACCACCCCCAAACTCCCATGGCGGCCCATCTCTGTGGAGGGTCCCCCATTTCCCGCCAAGCACTGGGACGGCAAGACCAGCGCCCCAGTCTCTTTGCCTGTTAGCAAAGATTGCTACTCCCCTCCTCGGCTCCCCACAGAAACCCTTCCATCAGGTTCACATTTTTAAAAAGAAGTACAATGGGCGCCAGCGCGAGCACTTGCTGGTGAGGCCAGAAAACAACAGGAGGTCGTTGGGTAACAGGTGGCTCTCGTAAATTATATGGAAATTAAACGATGATAATTGGTTTCTCGCCAGGCTATGGCGGGATTCCGAATTGGCCTAGTGGACCATCCAGTTGCATTGCAAACTGTTTGGCGCCATGACATTTTTAGCCTCTCGCACTATACACTAGCCTCGTTACGCTTGAGCGCGAGTGTAACGAGGCCAGAAGATCGCGCCCCATATATGGAAGAAATTGAATTTCTATGATTTCTTGGTCAGCTATCATTTAAGTTGATTTTGAGCAACTGAGGTGTTCTCCAATGCAAGGTCTGCTTACAGGAGTGACCGATGAAACTGAACAAAATTCTAGCTGCAGCAGATCTGTAAATATATATACACATATGAATTACCATAGGAAAGGAGACAAATCAAGAGAAACAAGAACCCAGAACAAAATTTACTGGAATTGCATCGTGACTGACCTCGCAATAGGAAAACTGCCAGGAGGCCATTAATGTTCACAAGTTACAACTGGAAAAAAAGAGCAAGTATTTTGCCAAACCTGAGTATCCTTGATTTTGTTTCTCTCTGCTTCATCCAAAGCTGCAACTTTACCGAACAATTTGCCAATTACTTCCTCTACACTTCTAGTTGACTCCTTTTTCAACAATTCTTCAGCAAATCCTTCCGAAGAAAAAATACATATCTCACCGATTGTCAAATATGAAAACTAGTAAACATTAAACTTTTGTTTAAAGAAATGATGCAGCACCAAAAATGTACACACAGTCAAACAAGGTAATTTCAGGAATTTGTCAAATGTATTTTAATTTAATGATTTCTAAAAATATTTACTGAAAAAATGTTTCACAGCATTAATTATTGAATCATAGAACATAGAACAGTACAGCACAGAACAGGCCCTTCGGCCCTCGATGTTGTGCCGAGCAATGATCACCCTACTTAAACCCACGTAACCCGTATACCCGTAACCCAACAATCCCCCCATTAACCTTACACTACGGGCAATTTAGCATGGCCAATCCACCTAACCCGCACATCTTTGGACTGTGGGAGGAAACCGGAGCACCCGGAGGAAACCCACGCACACACGGGGAGGACGTGCAGACTCCACACAGACAGTGACCCAGCCAGGAATCGAACCTGGGACCCTGGAGCTGTGAAGCACTGATGCTAACCACCATGCTACCGTGAGGCCCCAGCAGTGAACAAAGGGTAATAGCATTTACAGTGCAGGAGGAGGCCATTCGTCCCATCGAGTCTGCACCAGCTCTTGGAATAAACACCCTACCCAAGCCCATACCTCCACCCTATCCCCATAACCCAGTAATGCCACCCAACACTAAGGGCAACTTTGGTCACTAAGGGCAATTTAACATGGCCAATGCATGTGGGAGGAAACCGGAGCACCCAGAGGAAACCCACGCAGACACGGGGAGAACGTGCAGATTCCGCACAGACAGTGGCCCAAGCCGGGAATCGAACCTTGGACCCTGGAGCTGTGAAGCAATTGTGCTAACCACTCTGCTACTGTGCTGCCCACTGAATCACATATTACTGTAACTTTTACCTCATATTTCCCTTGTCAATTCAGCACTACAGAACTGATAAAGTAACTGCAGGTTACAAGAGACTGTAATGTCAAAACAAAAGCAATTAATTCACAATCTTTTGTGCATTTTCTACCCTCTATCAGGAAGCAGAGCTAAAAGTGATCTATGTTTGTATTGTTGAATATTAGAAATAAGGGATAGATTTCAGCAAGTTTACTTTAATGTGTCTGTGTAAGAAAAGGTAAAACTAGTTAGATTTTCATTGAAGAAAGGTTTGCATGTACGGGGGTTTTGGTTTCCATTTCAAACTGTGTCTACTTTGTGTACACTTCACGACATGAAAACAAACAAGATTTTTTAAAAAGACGAGTCGTTGCTCGGCAACCAGTGGCCACCATTAGGTTAAAAAGAACTTTGAGTTTATTTTTTTTACTGGACTCAAGGCAGTTGGAGCCAAGTAGTGAGAAAGAAAGCAACTCTCACAATTCTGCCGAAAGTGGATCCATGGGGGTAATGGACAAGAAGTCCCAGAAACTAAGTAACAGGTAGTTTGAGAAACCGGGGAACGAAAATAGACGTTCTAGGAATAGTGAAGTCAAAGGAACAGGGAACTGAAATTTGAACAAGGCACTATTTATGGAAGTTAAACTCAGCTGAAAAGTGCAGACCTGGTGAAGTTGGCTAGAGAAGCCAGATATCTGAAGCAATCCCAAGATTGGTGGTCTTCGTACAGTGTTCATGTTCTATCAGTAGCTTGGTACTGAGAGATTGTGTGAAAGCTCGAATACATGTTGCAATTCAAGACGGAGGAATACCGAGAGTGGACCTTTCCTTAAAATAGCTGACAGAAAATGTTGATTGAAGATGTGTATTTACTGGAAACATTATAGCAGAAGATATATTTTGTAACCTGCGTTATCCTTAAAATCTGCATACATTTGTCAAGATAAGTAAGAATGAATGAGCATTGTGTTCTCAGCAAACTTTTCACGATTATTTTTTTTTCTCTGTTGTTAAAAGCTAATCGTCAGCCCTGTGACTCTTGTCATCCACATGTATTAAAAAAAAAACTAAGGTCTTTTGATCTAAAGTTCCATTAGGAGACCTTTACGTCCAGTAGTCAAATGGGATAACACCTTGAGAATGTTTCATTTTGTGCACTTTCCATTTGGAAACTATCACAATAGCAAATGACATTAAAAATGTAATCAAACAAGAATGATATATATATATATATATCCAGGCCTGTGATGCCAAACCAAATGGTAGTGTGCTTTTTAATCTCCCCCATCTTCTTCACCAATTACTGACATCATTCATCAATATGCAGTGTCGGTCACTAGGTTGGTGGTCGGCTTAGGGAGTCTTGTGCAGGTGGGGTGGTTGAGGATACCATGGTGAATGCACCTTGTGGGGCTCGGTCTGGAGTTTAAAATAATTGCTCTGAAGTTAAAAGTTATTTTTTCCTTCCAACTCTTTCAGAGTAACTATGAGAGTAAATAAACAACCAAAGTTAGCAATTTAAATCACTTTGTCAGGCCAGTGCAATTGTTCAAGGGAAACCAGACATGGGAACTTCCAAGAGGAATTCCGCAGTGCATATCTGGGTTACCTCCCCAGATGTGACCCTGCAAAGGCCCATTAATAATTCTTTGTGATATCTTTGACAGGCAGCTCTATAGCCAGAAGTTTCTAACTGTAGATTAACTTTCACAGTAACTTCATTGCAGTGTTAATGTAAACCTACTTGTGACAATAATAAATATTATTATTATGTCGGTTGGCCCAATCCAGAAGTCAGTAAACAGCAGTGTCATTGACCCAATTGGATTGTGGTTGCACTGCACCATTTGGTGGTAATGATATTTTATTCAGAAACAGGTTTGCAGCGGAAAGCTGAACTGCAGTGTAACTTGCATCAAAAAATTCACATAAACTGGAGTAATCAAATTAAAAAGATGCAAAATCATGTAGTAACAAAAATAAGTGAACAAATTCAGCAGGTAAAAGTGTTGAATGAAATATTAAGTATAAAATACAACTAAATTACATAAAATATAATTTAAATTACAAACCATTCCTATATTGTAGGCATTTAAGTATATTTAAACATGTATAATTCTTGTACTACACAAAGGGCCAGACCATGGGCTCGATTTTATGGTATCCATGAGGAAGCTGGAACTAGAAGCTCACGGTCTGCTTATTCCTGCCATTTCAGCACAATCAATCAACTGTCAGCTGGCAAATTAATGGCTGCCGAGTAGGAAGACTGACCAATTAGCACTGGAAAGGAGCTGGGGTGAGTGCTGCTCTGCACATAATTGAGTCTGTGGAGCAGGATATTCAACAGAAGCAGAGTTCGCCTGTAAACCGGTAGGTCACAGCTGCCCAATTAAGGCATGCTGCATTGGGTTGGTACAACTTCACGAGAAATCCACACACTCTTTGACTAAGGCAGCATCCACAAGAGGCAGCAGCAAATGAGAGCAGTTAATTTTCCATTATGAGGACTATTGTTCCAGCAGCATCTCATTCAAGACCCTTGCCAGGGAGGAAATAACATCTTGAGCACATGGGTCCCATGCCCCTTCTGAATAACATGTTCAGAAAAAGGATTCATATCCAACCGTTTAACTCTGGTTTAGGGGCTGGTTTAGCACACTGGGCTAAATCGCTGGCGTTTAAAGCAGACCCAGGCAGGCCAGCAGCACGGTTCAATTCCCGTATCAGCCTCCCCGAACAGGCGCAGGAATGTGGCGACTATGGGCTTTTCACAAAACTTCATTGAAGCCTACTCGTGACAATAAGCGATTTTCATTTTTCATTTTTAACTGTTTGTCTCTCCATAAAGGTTTAAAGACCACCTATTTCCAGCACTTTTGCTTTGAATCCTCACCATCTCTTACAGCTATCAGGTGAAATGTGAGGCTCAGGTCATAGTTCTATGATATGACGACTTCCCGTTTGTCCTCAGACTTGTGCTGTGATTGATTGACTGAAGGTGCATCCCGCTTCAGAAGATATCTTTGCCTTCTCGGGAGTTTTTCAAACAGCCTTCAAAAATTTCTTGTAATAATGGCTAAGGTCACTCCAAACGTGTCAGGGATTTTAACAAAGGATGTTCACAACATCAATGAACTGTGATTTGTTGTTCTTCCAGTCCTTACTACCAAATTGATGATGGTAAAGTAGGGGATCAATGTCGGATAGTATGATGATATGCGACTCTCCGGCCCGAATGGGCTGAGCGGCCATAGCAAAAAAGCTGAGTCCCACCGGCGCCATTCTAACATCCTCTGAGCCGGCGGGAACTCAGCATCGAAGAATCTGGGGGAGGGTGGGGGATGGGATCCAACCCCAGGGAGGCCTCCGTCGTGGCCTGGTCCACGATCGGGGCCCACCTATCGGCGGGCCGGCCTCTCGGGCTGGGGGCCTCCTTTCTTCCGCACCGACCCCTGTAGCCCTACCCCATTTAGCGTCGGGTCCAACGCGGGGAAGAAAGCCATTGCGCATGCGCGTGTAGCCGCCAGTCCAACTGCGCATGCACGGACCCCACAGCGCCGAATTGATGCCGAAATTGGCAACTGGAGCGGCGTGGGCCACTCCAGCACTCTGCCATCCCACTGTGGACGGAGAATCGAGTCTCGGAAGGCCTGTTGACACCCGAGTAAAACACTTCTGTTTTTAAGCCGGCGTCAACACTCTGCCAACGGATCGGAGAATCCCACCCACTAATTGTACCATGCTGTTTCATTAAAGGTACGATAGGATTGCCCAATCACTAGTGCTGATGGGTTCCAAGACTCCTGTTTCCACAAGTCTCAGTAGTTTGGATTCAACTTCTGGACATATAGCATAGGGTACTGCTCTAAATTTGAGACATTCCAGCTGACTATTTTCCTTAATCTTCAAGGACACTTGTATACCTTTCATGGACCCCAGTGTATATTTTTTTAAAACATATTTCCTGAGGTAGCGCAAAGAAAAATGTATAACTATAATACAATAACATGATATATCTGTACAAAGCAAAATGAGCAATGATCATACAAATGACAGTGAATATTTTACAAGTTCAGTCTATTTGTTTTTTTCCGTCAACCGTCGATCTTCTGAGTTGGCGAGGAGGCGATGATTAAGTTTTGACTGTTTTGAGCACTGCCCTGCAATCTTAGAAAAGTGGTCTTCCAAGGCGATCAAGCTTTGTTTTTCCTTTGTTTTTGTATCAGCACTGGAAGACTGGGAAAGGTGGTGTAAATGAGTAACATTTAGCAGAGGCTGTAGATAAAGCACAAACCTGCAGTCAAGGTAGATATCCATCAGCAGACAGCTTGGAAATCAAAGTCCCTGACCATGGTCAGCCTCAACACATCTTTGATACATTGGGATGATGCATGGTTGATAATCGTGGAGGCTAGGGGACAGAGGTTACGGTCACTATCGCTTAGCAGGCACATGATTTTACTTTCTTCATCCAGGAACCCAGTCCTCAGGTTTACCTATTATTTGTTGTAGTACAATACGACTACAAATCATGTCAGTGTTCATTTGATTAAAATCCCCCCAAGATGGAAAATTCTCCTTTCGGAGGCCATATCAAATTCTGACTTCCTTGATTAGGTGGTTGATCTATTCAGAATCGTCATAAATTGATTTTTCAAAGTCTTTCAGGGTTGCAACTTCATTGCATTATTTTTCTGCCTGTTGTTTTGCCTGGCTGTACATCTGGTTGAGTTTTCTCAACTCCAGCTTTGATTCTCAAATGTGGAATTGAGAGTCGTTATTTCCTGGAGGGTCAATATTTCCTCATGGCGCCTTTGTACTATCTCTAAACATTTGTTTGTTCAGATCTCAAAGTTTGGTTAATTGAAGACTTCCGTTTATCATGTGTTTTCAAAAAGTATATAAACTCAGCTTGATTCTTTGCACTTCAAATCTTCCAGTTCAGCTCCGATACAAATATTTTCCTGCAGAAGTGTCATTTACCTTTTGCATGTTTAGCTTCTTTTAAATAACATCAGATAGCTTTCCTTCATCTATTAGCCATTTGCTATCTCAGCGTTGCCATGTTGCAGTGCATTAGTGCCGTTTGGTTATCATGTTAGCATTTTCAAAAAACTACTTCTCACCTATTCCTTGTTTCTGCAATAAAGTCTTCAGCTCCTTCATTTGATAGCACTGACCATCTTGTAGTTCACTCTTGTTCATCCAGTAACTATCTCGTGGTTCACTCTTGTTCACCCTGGTACCTTCTGACATCCTCACTGTGGTCTTTTCTTGCCCTCACAAGTTTTCACTTCTCTCTGGATTCTATTGTTTCCATCTGCACTTTATTGGGAGCTGCCCTCTCTTTAAGGACTCTTGCAATTTCCTGTCTACTGCCATTGTTTTTCTTATTGCCACAGCTTTAAATGTCATTGTGTACCTTTAAAGCCAGCAGTGCAATAACTGTTTCTTTCGAACTTAGGCAGTCCTGAAATTTCTCCTCTGATCTTGATTTCAATACTTTTTTTTAGGCGATCGGCTGCTTTTTAAAACTTCAAAACAGCAGCAACTCGTCTTTGTTTCCTTTTTCCTCTGCAGGTCCTTTTTTCCCCTTAAGGTCCAGTCCAGGGTTGTGAAGTTAACTAGGATTTAAATAGGCTGATTTTTTTGTTAACCAAAGCGAAACAACGCATTGCCTTGATGCCGTGTAGAAATGGAGGCCTTCGAACCTTGCATAGACTGTATCGCTGTGTTGGAGAATACCTGGGTCTGTGCTTGTACTGTATTGATCCCACTCCCAACTCCTGGAAATTGCCCGAGGAGAGTCCTCGTGGCTGGCATCTAACCCGGGATTCCGTTGACGCCTGCTTGAGAGCCTTGCCTGACAACTGTGGCAGATAAAGATGCCGGCAGTGGTGGCCTGCACGAGGAAGGCTGCAGCAGGCTGCACGCAACCCACCATTAAGCCTGACCCATAATCCACGTGGTGGATGAAGAACTTTGTTTTCTAAATTAAATTTAGAGTGTCCAATTCATTTTTTTTCCAATTAAGGGGCAATTTAGCATGGCCAATCCAACTACCTTGCGCATCTTTGGGCTGTGGGGGCGAGACCCACACAAACACGGGGAGAAGGTGCAAACTCCACACGGACAGTGACCCAGAGCCGGGATCAAACTTGGGACCTCGGCACCGTGAGACAGCGGTGCTATCCACTGTGCCGCCGTGCTGCCCTGATGAACTTAGTTTTTTGCACTGCTTACTATCATTTACTTTGGATACATCAGTAAGCTACAAACTACAGGTAAACCTGTCAGCAAACACCAAGATAGAATGAAACTAAAGTTCCACCTATTTCCATAGTGATATGATGTGCTTTCAAATAGCCTCAAAGAGGCCTTTAGGTTAAGTATTCTTCAGTTACAATTCCTTCTTTGATCTGATAAAAGAAATGCTTCTCCACTGATTCCTTTAAACTAATTTAATGTTAACTCCCAAAACAAAAAGATTCAACCCATACTGAAACGATTGTGGATGTTATGTCTCCACGAAAAAGCCCCAGAAAGGCCATGGTTTGTTTAAGTTTCTCCACCTTCTGTTTTACTAGTTGTAATCTCTCAAGTCAACATGACCCAAACATTTAGGTGCAATAGACTACAGGCCAGTTTATATTTCATTCACCCAATCTTTTACAGTTAAAACTTTAAATTCTTAAAATTAAAAATTATTGACTGAAACCCATGAACAAAAAACTTCATATTTCTAATAGTTTTTGTCGTTTGTTAGCCTCAGAGATATTACAATCAATGTACGTCAATGGCTTGGGGAGAGAATCTATGCCGGCAGGATTCTCCGTTCTGCCGGCAGCGCACCCACACCCGCAGGTTTCCTGGCAGCGTGGGGTGGCCACAAGGTGAGGTGATGCATTCATATTCAATGTCCAACCCCCCAAGTCTGTCATTACTTATCTGGGTATTGGGAAGATAAGGACACATCGCTGATCGCAGAGGAATACACAGGCAGTTTATGAGACCAATAATATGCTATCAGAATACATAATGTATTATATGGTATAAAACGCCAGTCCTGATTAACAGCGCATCCTTAAATTTTACATAAGCAACACCACAGGAGAACCACTGGTATGTTTGAAGAAATAAACACTTAATACTTTTAGCTTTGATAGATCATGCAACTCATACCCACTCAATTCATTCTCTGCATTTATTTAAATACCAAATTAAAATCCTATACAATAATCAGAGAATAAAATTTGCCCATTGGTAAATGTAACCTGGATATTGAAGTAGGTGCAATATTTTCCAGGTGGCCCAACTTTCTAAAGAAAACAATATTCTGCTCAAATGCCTTTAAGTGATATTCTGACAGATGAAAATCAGAACGCCTGAAAAATACTACATTTAGGAACATAAAGTAATTTACCTTTTATCTCTGTGAAGATCAAATTTACATCCATTTCTTTCTAAAATTAGAATGTACATGGTTAAAATTCAAACAAAAATAACATGCTCACTAAAATATTTGCATCCCTTTAACTTGCAAATCAGTATGGCACTACCCTCGACCATGAATAATTTGCTCTAGGGGAGCTGAGAAGCAGGGGATGGGGACAATTGAGAGGGTTTCCATTACAAGCCTTAGGTTGCGGACGTCGGCCCTACTCCAGGCAGTAATTGCCTCAAGCTGTGCAGTCTAAAGGGGAAATGATTTTAGGTACCTACAGTTGCGGGACTTTGTTCGTAGACAGGTCCCATCTTTCCCACGCCTCCCGCCAATGGGGATCCTAGACAGAATAGTCTCTTAGGGGGGGGGGGGGTAGAGTCTCGGGTATTTATAAGGTGCTCATGAGGGAGGAAGGATCCCAGACAGAGGAACTGAAACTTAAATGGGAGGAGGAGCTAGGAGGGGAAATGGAGGACGGGCTGTGGGCAGAGGCCCCGAGTAGGGTAAATTCGACCGCGACATGTGCTAGGCTCGGGCTGATTCAATTTAAGGTCGTTCACCGGGCCCATATGACGGCGGCTGGGATGAGCAAATTCTTTGGGATAGAATACAAATGCGCTAGGTGCGCGGGAGGACCAGCGAACCATGTTCACATGTTTTGGGCATGCCCGAAGCTGAGGGGGTACTGGGAGGGATTTGCAGGGATCATGTCCCGGGTGCTAAAAACAAGGGTGGTGATGAGTCCAGGGGTGGCAATTTTTGGGGTTTCGGAGGACCCGGGAGAGAAAGAGGCCAATGTTTTGGCCTTTGCTTCCCTGATAGCCCGGAGACTAATACTATTGGCGTGGAGGGACTCAAAGCCCCGAAGACTGAGTTGTGGCTTGCGGACATGTCGTGTTTCCTGGGTATGGAAAAAATTAAGTTCACCTTGAGGGGATCTGTACAGGGGTTCGCCCGGAGGTGGCAGCCATTTATTGACTTCTTGCGGGAGAGTGAGCGTCAGCAGGGGGTGGGGGGGTAGAGTAGGAGGGAAACTATGGCAGGTAGTACCGGTGGGAGAGGAGCGGGCTTGTGTAGTATGTTACGATTGAAGTATTGAAAGTACATGGATGTTTGCACATTTTTGCCTTTTTTGCTTTCTTTCTGTTGATGTTTGTAACTGTTTACAAAGCCAAAAACTACCTCAATAAAATTGTTTATTTTTAAAAAAAGCTGTGCAGTCTAATAAGTGTTTGGGTTGTGAAAATGTGGATCCGTGACGATCTTCTTGCTCAGAGGAATCGGAGATAGTTATCAAGATTTCAAAATTGCTCTGGAAGATTGTGTTATATATGTCGGTTGTTATTATGTATGGTCACTTTAAGGGTAGTCACGTGATGGGCCGTGACGTTATCAGCTACTTCATGGGCTTTGCCTCAGTCTAGATCAAGCCTTTGTACAGTTCACAGCCATCTAATAAACGCCTTGTTCAGCCTCATGTGTTTCAAAACCCAATCTGCAAGTACAACACACAACAGGATAAAAAGAAAACTAGAGATGATGAAGGATCATAAAATTATTTTCCTAATTAAGAGAAAATCAAAGCTTTTGACTGTTGACGTTGATGCAGATGAACAGTAGGTCAGTGATTGCACCTCACATCTGCCATCGGTCTGGTAAGGTTGTTGGGCACATATTTTTCTAAAAAAGGAAAGTCCACAGCTTAAAATAAAACCCCAAGGCGTACAGGCTGCACAGCTTGCCACATGCAGTAGAGTAAGACACGTAAGTAAGTGGAGCATCTAAAATTGGCTTATTCAATATTATTAACTGGACCATTTATAAAAGGGGAGTTGTGAGTTGCTCGTGTATTTGCTTTGTTTGGCTCCTTGTACCGCACTGTAACTAATCACTTTGTCGATGTACCATTTGTCAAATACTCTGTCGATTATTCTTTTTTTGTCTACTATGTACATACTGTGTATGTTCCCTTGGCTGCAGAAAAATACGTTTCACTGTACTTCAGTACATGTGACAATAAATCAAATGAAATCAGCAGATTCCGATATCACTGAAAAATGGAGGGAAAATTTAGTGCTATGGGCATATTTGAGGAAGGATCTAAAAATTGGAAGCCATATGCAAAAAGATTTCACTACTATATCCTAATCAACAAGATTTCATAAGATATTATTGGTGACATGGTGGCACAGTGGTTAGCACGGCTGTCTCACAGCGCCAGGGACCCTGGTTCAATTCTGGCCTTGGGCAACTTCACACTTCAACAATTTCATAGCTTTCAGTCGGTCTCTCCAGCTCCTAGTTTTTTGGATCGCACTGGCCACGATGTTTGCCTTCAAAAGTGGTACAATCAGCTAGCCATCATTTACTTCATTGCTATTAACCAGCACATCATAATATTTAAGAAATACTTCAAATAAATTTGGATTAGCATAGTATATTAATCCATTTCAGGGCAGCAACATGAAGGATTATAATCAAACCTGGCTGTCCAGGTTAGTCAACACGAAGCTACCAGCAAATTGCCTTCAGCTGTTGTTCATTGGGGAATACGACATGGTGAATGGAGAAATTGGCATTTTAAACAACATTTTCTTCTCAGCTTCAAATAATCGATAACCAATGGTTTCCCCATCACCCAAATTCTTTACGATACCATTTTATTTTCAGTTATCGTTGCATAAAAAATCCAGTAGGCACTTTGCGACGTGGACCGGATTTAGTTTGAATAGGTAATTTTAAAAAGTTAGTTTCGTTTGTTCCCACTTACGACAGTTTGAGTCGAATAAAGCAATGATACGGGGCTTTCGTGACACACTTTAAGCATACATCAGGTTTTCAAACTTGGCCCCATCGTGCCGACCTGTAAGAACGCGTGACACCGAGAGCTCTTCAAGCACCCGCTCGCGCCCTTCAGCCGGCCAGTCTTTGCACACGCGCTCTGCTCCTCCCGCGCGCCACAAAAGGATCGAGAACGTCTGTACGTCACCACGCAGCCGCCAGCGAATAGGAATCCAGCGCCTTCTTCAGTAAATGAAACACGTGTAACAAAAAAAACAAATTGCACTGCCCGTCCAGTGCCAGATACGTTCGATCTCTCAATTGTTTATAGCAGCCATTACAACTTAAAACAACAATAACTGAAAGATGTAAACACTGAAAATGTAAAAGACGCTTAGGATTTCGTGGAAGTTAATCATAGGGGTAGGCCATTCAGCCCCTCGAGCCTGCCCTGCCATTGTGTGAAATCATGGCGGATCAGCTCCACTCGGAGCACAATAAGAGATCCTCAGAGCACCGCCCTCCACCTAAGTACTTACACGCGCTTCATGAAAGATGTGATTGAGGCTTCCAGTTCAGAGTTGCCATCTTCACACACAACTCGACTACAAACCACAATGTGACAGGGAGTTTGAAGTCTATTTAAAAAGTGCAGTCAACTGTTGAGACCAAGAAAAATAATTCTGAATACCATTTGGTCCTTCAAGCCTCTCTGGGCTATTGGGAAATATTTGAACAGGTTAGGGTTTGGTGCCCCAATCAAGATTGATAAAGTTATGAATGGAATGACCAGGGTTGTGGAGAAAGTTTAATTTTACTTGTGGCAGAATCCAAACCCAAGAGAACTTAAGTTCACGATAGTTGATCCAAAAGGGAAATTAGATTTTGTTGTAGGGAATTCCTTACTTGCTTTGAGTAAAGAAGCTCCTCATCGCAGTCCTAAATGGCTTGCCTACCTCTAATTCTGAGACCATAACCCCTGATTCTAGTCACCACTAACTGCGCCATTTTCTAAAACATTTTTTTTTTTTAAAAAGTATCCATCCCCCCCCCCCCCTCCCCAATTAAGGGGCAATTTTAGCGTGGCCAATCCACCTACCCTGCTCATGTTTTGGATTGTGGGGGAAAAACTCACGCAAACACGGGGAGAATGAGCAAACACCACACGGACAGTGACCCGGCGCTGGGATCAAACCCGGGTCCTCAGCAGTGAGGGAAAGTGCTAACCACTGCGGCACGCTGCTACCCTTTTTAAAACTGTTGTGTTTATTGTGCACAGAATATTTTCTTTCATATTAACTGCTAATTTGATTATTTATACAATTCTAATCTCCCTTTCAGATCCTGAAAAAATGCGCATTTTGGACGGCAGCCATTTTGCATTCTAATCCTACACGTGCACTTAGCAAAATGACGCAAGACAGACGAAGACCAATCTGCGCATGCGCAAAGACATCATGTGCGTGATGACGTGTACATAAATAACTTGTGGAAGGTGTGGAAACACCCACCCTCAAAAAAGAATGTCCAGCTCGAGAAAAGATTTGCTCGCAGTGGCAAACACAACCACTTTGCTGCTCAGTGCAGATCCACTTTCAAATTTAAATCTTCAAATATAAATTTAAAACAGATGAATGGTAGAAGTGTGGATACAAAAGGAAGAAAGGTTTTCAAGAAAATTTTCCATCGATTTAGCTGCTTATTCTTTGGAAGATTCATTAGGCATCATTGAGAAGTATGATTGAACCACAGAAGTCTCATCTCCTCTCAAGATAGGTCACTATCAATAGATACAGAATGGAACACAGTACTTCTCCAATCAATTTTAAGCTTGATATTGGCGCTTCTGCAGATTTTCTCAATAGGTTTGACTTCTCAAAGCTGATGCAAACTCCGAAGATCAATAAATGGACTTGTCAATTGCGCGACTACAATGGCAATGCCATCACCCCAGTGGGATCTTGCTACTTGTTAGTTACCAATCATGACACAACGATATCTCTAAGATTTGAGATTGTTGATTCAAACAAATCTTCTCTTCAATCTTGCACAAGTCTGCAAGGATGTACACCTAATTCAGAGGATTTATAATGCGAGTTCATATCAACCACTGATTCAAGACGACATTCAAGAGATTCTGGATCATTTTCCAGATGTCTTTGAAGGCATGGGTACTTTCCCTATCGATACAAAATTCAGTTACAACCAGATGCCAAACCTGTGGTACACTCTCCGAGAAAAGTTCCTGCACCACTTCAAGAGAGACTGAAGCTTGAACTTGCCAGATTACAAAATCAAGGCATTATATCTAGAATTATAGAACCAACTGACTGGGTCAGTTCCATGTTTTGTGTAAAGAAACCTTCTGGTGATTGGAGGATACGCATCGACCCTAAAGAGCTTAATAAGAATATCAAGAGAAAGCACTGTTCTATACCCAAGAGAGAAGAAATCAGTAGCGAAATGGCGAACGCTAAAAAATTTTCCAAACTGGATGCCTCCAGGAGTTTGGTAAATGCAGCTAGATGAATCCAGGAGAAAGTTATGTACTTTCAACACGCCTTTTGGTAGGTACTGTTTTAACAGGATGCCATTTGGAATTATCTCAGCATCAGAGATTTTTCATCGTGTGATGGAACAGATGACTGAAGGTATTGAAGGTGTACGTGTGTCTGTGGATATAATCGATTGGTCATCTACAAGAGAACACAATTCAAGATTATTACAAGTATTTCAAAGAGTACATAAATTTGGTTTGAAACGGAATAGAACTAAATGTAGTTTTAGTATTTCGACTCTGAAGTTTTTTGGAGACCCAGAGCGAACTATCTTGAGAAGAGAGGAAACTTCTGTGGTTCCAGAATACTTTTCAATGATGCCTATGAAGAATGAGTCTTCCAAAGAATAAGCATCTCAATCGTTGGAAAAATTATCTTTTTGGAAAAATTACCTTCTTCCTTTGTATCAAAACATGGTGTGCGACCTGACGACAAGACTGCTGTCAAACAAAAAAAAAAGGAAAGTCCCAGAGTATGAAAACACCTTTTTAAGATTTTTAGGTGTTGTGAATTTTCTAAGAAAGTTCATTCCTAACCTCTCGTCCAGAACTACTGCTCTCAGAAATCTCATCAAGAAGTCTACCACGTTTGATTGGACTGACAATTATCAAAATGGCTCGATTTAAAGTATCAACTAACAACTGTACCTCTTCTTTTGCCCTTTGACCCAGACAGAATAACGAAAATCTCGACTGATGCAAGTCAGAGCGGAATAGGAGCAGTTTTATTACAGAAAGACGACAATTCTTGGTTAACAGTTGCCTATGCTTCCAGACGCCGACTGAACAACTGTATGCACAAATAGAGAAGGAATGCTTGGGTTTACGGACAGGTGTTTCAAAGTTTCATTTGAATGTTTATTGTCCCACGTTTACAGTTGAAACTGACCACAGACCACTTGTCCATATCATACAAAAGGATCCAAATGATATGACACCAAGATTACATAGCTTCTTAGATACAACTTCAGACTCATATATACTCCAGGCAAGGACTTGATAATTACTGAAGCTTTATCGCGTTCAATTAATTCAGAAGAACCTCATGAATTTATACAGCACGTAGACCCCGTAGAGGGTCAAGTGCAGCTTCGAGCAGAAACATTTCCTGCTTCAGATGTGAAACTGAACCTCACATGAAGAAACCATGAAGGATTCAATGCTTCAGCGTCATAAATCATCTATTTTCTATGTAATTGATGATCATCTAAACAATGGTTGGCCAAAAGGACATTGTTCAATATACAAGCAGAATTAACAGTTCTGGATGGATTGTTACTTTGACTTGATAGGATAGCAATACCTTCGTCTCTTCTTAACCAGATACATGAAGGTCACCTTCGCATTGAAAAGTGCAAGAGAAGAGCAAGACAAGCTGTATATTGGCCAGGTATCAATCAAGACATCACTGACATGATACTTGAATGCAAAACATGTCAAAATTTCAAACTGCACAAGGCAAAGAAAAACTTCAACAGCATGCATTGGAGACATCTCCATGGTCGAAAGTATAGAATTATATAGAATTTACAGTGCAGAAGGAAGCCATTCGGCCCATTGAGTCTGCACCGGCTCCCGGAAAGAGCACCCTACCCAAGGTTAACACCTCCAACCTATCCCCATAACCCAGCAACCTCACCCACACTAAGGGCAATTTTGGACACTAAGGGCAATTTATCATGGCCAATCCACCTAACCTGCACATCTTTGGACTGTGGGAGGAAACCGGAGCACCCGGAGGAAACCCACGCACACACGGGGAGGATGTGCAGACTCCACAGAGACAGTGACCCAAGCCGGAATCGAACCTGGGACCCTGGAGCTGTGAAGCGATTGTACTATACACAATGCTACTGTGCTGCCCAATAGGAATTGATTTGGTTCATTGCAATGGTTACGATTATGTGTTAATCATAAGACTACTTTTCGAATTATCCGGAAGTCATCAAGTTGTCAGATCTCGCATCCATATCGGTTATAAAAGTGACAAATGAAATGTTTGCCAGAAACGGTATTCCAAACACTGTCATGTCTGACAACGGGCCGTGCTTTGAGTCATGAATGGGCAGAATTCTCCCAAGAATGCAATTTCGCTCATATCACTTGAAGTCTGCACTACCCTCGTAAAGTTGAGAAAGGAGTTCATATCATGAAATAACTTCTTTACAAAGCTTTTGATTCTCATGCAGACATGAATCTTGCGATACTCAACTATATAGCAACTTCACTTCCACGGGTTTATCACCAGCACAATTGTTGATGAACAGGGAGTTAAGGACTACTTTACCATCCATTACACTACCTGACCCAGATTATCTAGCCATAATAAAAAAGATACAACATCAACGAGATAAACGACTGTATTATGATCAACATGCAAATACACTGGTGACAGTCAGGATCAAAATACCTGATGGAGGTTGGTCTGCCCCTGCAAAAATTATTCGATAAGCAGCACCATGCTCCTATGTCATTCAAACAGCTGAAGGATCAATTGTTCGACGTAATCGACGAGCACCTTTGAAACTCAAACAGCACAATAACAAATTTCCAGATCTAAAAATCTACAACTGGCCACACAATAAATTCCAAATTTCACCATATAAAATAAACACATGATGTGGAGATGCCGGCGTTGGACTGGGGTGAGCACAGTAAGAAGTCTTACAACAGCAGGTTAAAGTCCAACAGGTTTGTTTCAGACACAAGCTTTTGGAGCGCACCTGAGGAAGGAGCTGCGCTCCGAAAGCTCGTGTTTGAAACAAACCTGTTGGACTTTAACCTGTTGTAAAACTTCTTAAAATAAACACAAGTAATACAGGTTTCGCATGATCTATTTTCAGCGATACGATAACATCTTCCAAAGTTCATGAAGATTCACAGGGGACAGTAAAAACTTGATTCTCCTCTTCATGGTTTAAGAAGGTCAACAGGAAAAGAAGGAAGCCAGACAGACTCGATTTGTGATTCGTACCTGTTGAATGTTCTCGTCATTGATTTTTCACTCCGTCAAAGTCATATACATACCATGTATTGTACTAATATTACACATTTTTTCCTTTGTAAATAGAAAAGAAATGTTAAAACGGAGTGTGTAATGATATGTCAGGTTAGTGAAAGGTTAATTATTAATCTCTCTGTAATTCAAACACTAGAAGGCACCACCACTTCTCTGTATATAAATCAGGCCTCAGGAATTGCTGGGTAGTTAGTGAAGGAGAAAGCATGAGAACAGCACTACGAGAAGATTAGATTAGACAAGAGTTAACACAGGTTCGATCATAGTATAATTAGTGACTATTTAGATTATTGATTACTGCTAGACAGATTCAATATTACTTTATTATTAACTATAGCTCAGTAGCATGTGCAAACTTCATTTCATCAATCGTTATACAGTAAATTAGTTTTGTTTCAATCTAATGATTGGTGGATTCTGTGTCATCAACACAACGGACTATTCAGGAAAAGACAAAACACACCATATTATCACCTCGGGTAATATAACATATATTTGCAGCCATAATTTCCCTATTGTCCACTCAAGTTATTTGCTCACTACCCCTCCACGAATTAAATAAAGCAACATTTTCTTTCATTATTGAATCAGAAAATCGAGGTAGCAGTCCTGGAACTTGTTTGAATGCAAGTGTTATCCTCCTATCAGACCCCACCATGCATCCAGAAACCTTGCATCCATTCTTGCAGAAATAACTTGCTTTGTAGGCATTTTTTTTTTGCAGAAATAACTTGCTTTGTAGGCATTTTTTTTCTATGACAAAAACTTTATTTGAATAAATGCTAATAAAGGAGCATTCTTAAACTTCATTTGATACAACTGGTCACACAATGAATTCCAAATTTCACCATATAAAATAAATACAATACAGGTTTCACATGATCTATAGGGCAAAATTGAAAAGCAATATTTGAATCACAAACTTAACCCATTCAAGAGCAGATTCTGTGTTTAATAGGCCCAAAGTCAAATGGGTGAATTCTTACCTTTCAATGAACTTATGGTATATACAAGCATCACTCTGTAATTTACTTAATTTGAGATTTGTCTTTTTGCTAGATGTTATTATGGCGAGTCAATATTTATCAATTTTCTCAAGCAAATTGTGACCGCATGCCAAATGAAGAAATACACGACCACTTTCTGCAACATTACTTAAACAATCGCAGTCTCAAGTACTGCCGTCACATCTTCTTCATTTTAGGTGCAACATTGCTTTGAGAAAGTCAGTAATTTTGTAAACAATGTTTTTTGACAGACAGTCTTACATCAGTGGAAAGACCATATCACCTATAGGTCATCATTACAATGTTAAATGTTTCCATGAATCTGTACAACTGGCATTTGCGTCCCTTCGAACATCAGAGCTCAACATCCAGGAGGCTGCCATCTCCACACCAACACTTGAAGCTGGCTATGGGATGCAGTAATATGAAGAATAAATTACAAAAGTCCTTTCCAGAAAATACTATCATAAATAGTGTGATGCATTACTCCAGTAGAGTGGTATTTAACCCATAGCCAACACCTGCCATTTCACAATCAAAATCAGACGAAAAAATTGCCAACTTGGACCTGAATAATACAAGCCAATTTAAAAGAGAATTATGCACAAAGTGATAACTGAGTTTGTCTACTCGAGACTGCACTTCGACACATTTTACCGTTTGAAGTGTTTGGAGATGTTGAAGAAATACCAGAAGGGACTATAGTTATTTCATATTATGTAATTCATTATATTTTAACATCATCCTGAAGCGGTCTGACCAGGGAAAAATCTGCTGCTAACAATAACTAAACTTGCCATAATTAATGGAAAAATATTAATTTTACTCTTCATTACTATCGTCTTATCACAAGAAAGAAATTATATGCAAGGTACAAGACCCTTTAAAGCATTTATCAAACTTCATTTCAGCTTCTTTGAACATTTTCATTGAAAGGTGGACAAAATCAGTTATAGGAAATATGTGCTTGCTGGCATTAAATATTCCCAGACAAAGTACAGCAGATTGCTACAGGGTAAAGCTCCACTTACAATGATGAAAGAATGTGGCAAAACATTAATTTTAGAACAATGCAACAGCAAGATGTCCACAGAATCCAACTTACAGTCTCTTCCAGGTACCAACTTAGGTTTTGTGGACTGAAGCAGCTGTAACTCAGTTGAAGTGACCCACGTTAATTCCAGGTGGGACTCTTACTGCTGCAGGATTTTCCTTGCTTCTCAGCTAAAACAACATTTATACTGAGAAACAGGCAAAGAGAACCCTCATTCACAGCTTTATCAAATATTCACATAGTAACACCTTCAGTATAGATTTTATTGCATTGTGTTCTTTATTATAGATCAGAAACAAAATGTTCAAGATAAATTTTTTAAAAATTATATTTAAAAATACATTTCTAGAACTTGGTCAAGGAGAACGCTATCTGTTGATTTGAAAATAGATTGTGAAAGATGGAATTTTAAATACTTACTATATCTAATTGGAACAATTTCCCCAATACAAATCTTGAATTTTAGCAAAAAGACTTTCTCCCTTCCAACAGGAAAACAATCTAGCACAAAATCTGCTAGACACTCAGTATTATTCATCATTGCTTACTAAACAATAGAATATAGTGGTCTCCTCAGATCTCAAACAGAAGGTAGACTGCAAGAAAGGTTTAGAAATCAGATGTGTGTCATTTTTGCAAAATCTGCACTTAGTTTCCGCATAACCTCAGCATGTTGAAGTCCCTTATGCTCCTTCTTGGTTGAACCATAGTTCTCCTTCACAAATTTAGCAAATGGTGCTAGATCCTTTTTTGCAGGAGTGCCATCTTTTAGCATGCTCGTCAAGAGAACCAGAGGGCCTGAGCATAGAGCACAGACAAAACGCTGTGTGTCCAGTGATTTGGAATGTCGACCAATCCTGCAGAGAAAGTTTAAATATGGAGAGCTCTACAGAATACAAGTAAACATTTTCAATAGCAGCTAATCTATTAGACAGAAACAATGCAAAGCAGCCTTCAATGAGATTTTCACTTTCACATTAACTATGAGATTTCTTATTGCTTTTTAGGAGGTTGAAGATAAAGGATAATATAATGCATAATCATATAGATTGATAACTTATTCACAGACAATTTTAATTTATTTCGTTCCAAGGAGGACTTTTTGTCTGAACACCTTATTGGATATTCATAGGATTATCCACTTTTCAGCCAGTTTATAGGTCAGGAGGTTGCCAAGACAACAATGTTGACATATTTATATAGTGAAAGGAGTATTTGGGGCCTTGAATGATGAAGAGGGAAGGAGGTAAAAGGGGCAGGTGCATCTTGCCCAACGCCCTCTCAGCATTCCGGCTGAGCACATTGCATGCAGCACCTGGGGCTCGACAGAGTTTGGCAAATTTAGATTGTGAAGTTTCTCCTCCATTTAAATTCCTTTCATAAAATATCCTATATGTTTTGCCTCAAGACAAACACCCCCCTTCTCCTTCCACATCAGGCCATCTATCTTTCGTTCTTAAAGCTACTTTTTGTTGCAATCTCTTTCAGCATTAACACATTCTCCATCCCTTCAGCTCTGACGAAGAATCAAAGGGTTTGACACATTAAATCTGCTTTCATTCCTGATAGATGCTAAAAGACTTGCTGAGTTTTATCAGCTTCCTCTGTTCTTGTTTCTGATTCAAGCATCCGCAGTATTTTGCTTATTTTACAAAGTTATCAGGTCAGATGAAGTGATAGATGAACAGGACTTTGTGTGTTAAGACTCGGGCAGAGTTTTGGATGTCCTCAAGTTTACAAAGGGTAGAATGTGAGAGACAGGCCAGAATGTAGAGGAATAGTTGAGTTTGAAGATACCGGAGACACAAATGAGGGTTTCAGTAACAGTTGAGCTGAGACAGGGCAAAGTTAAGAGGGTGAAAAAAATGCAGTCTTCGTAATGAAACGAACATGACATCAGAAGCTAATCTCAGGATCGACTATGACATCAAGGTTGCAAATATAATGTCTTACTGCTATTCCTCAGGAGAGGGATGGAGTCAGTAGCTAGGACAGAATTTGGAGCAGGGACTGAAAACAAAGGCATCAGTTCTCCCAATATTTCATAGTACAGAATATTCAAAGTTTAAAAATGCATTAGACATACAAATAGAAAAGATAAAATAGTAAGTTTTCTTTATATGGTTGGGATATCTTTCTGAACTGCAATTTACTCCAATCAGTAACAAATAAGGGTAATGCTATATATCTAGGGGTTTGATAGATTAGGTAGGCAAATGAATGCAGAACAATGAATCCATATAAGGAGAATAAGCAAATTGAAACAGTTAACAGTAGTAAACTAAAGACTTCAATACAGGGGAAGGATCTGGTTGTATTTTTGAACTATTTTCTACAAAGGCAGCAAACAAGATTTTATTATGGATAGTGCTGGCGGGAGTGTGCATAAATCTCAGGAATAATGTGCATGGCGCAAGGGTTTAGTTTTGGAAAGTTTAGTTGCCGGCTTCTCTACTTGTTCTGAGAAATAAGCATCCTAGCAAAGTAGCAACTAAGGAAACTGGAATAATCAGGAAAAAAATGGTTTAGGAAGTTTGTGAACTTGTATTTCTTTTTAAATATTGTATGCACAAAAATCAGTGTTGGGACCACTCGCTACTGTACACAACTTGTATTAATGATTTAGACTTTGGATCAATTTCTAAATTTGTAGCTGACACCAGACTCGAGGGCAAAGTCAATACAGAGGGGAATGTAACAAATTACAGGAGGATATCAATAAACTTTCAGAATTGGCAATTAATAGGCGAAAAGTTCAGCACAGATAGATGCAAGAGTACATTTTAGTAGAAAGAAAAATCATTTGTCACTTGGTGGTGCAAAGCTAGGTGCGGTCGAGGAAAAAAAGGGATCAAAATACATATAAACCAATCAAAAAACATTGGCAAGCTGAAAGGAGCATAAACTTTAGTATGGAGCTGTTGGGCGAAATGACCTGTTTCTGTACCATACATCCTTTATAATCATATGTAAGTATTTACAAAGTTAAAACCCAAGATAATGGTGTATTGTTTAGGAGGCCGAGTCATAATCTCAGATCAGACAGTTTGTCACTATCGAGATGTGAAAAATATATATTAATCAGCTGGACTATTTTATAAAATCATTGTGTGTGAATTTTCAAAATGGACAATGACAGCTAACATGTCTCCAGCTGGTCACCTGATGTCTTGTAGCAGTTTCAAAGTAACAATGGCCACGGGGATGGTGAAGTTGTTTGAGCTAACTCCGGACAAAGAAAAACCTTCACAGGTTTTAATCCCCCAAAATGGTCATAAAGGTCAAAGCATCAGCAGTACTAACACCACGGTTTCAACAAAATGCTTCAGTTAGTTAACCCGACACCAGTGCCTCCAAAAAAAATCAAAGGAATCCCAAATCCGATAGTCATCCTGTGTCCAACTGAGGTGGTGTGCCACAAGACCTCCCCCAAGCTGCACTCTGATATCATCTGATGAAACAGAGTTCGAACAGTACTGTATGACCTCCAACATGAGCAAAGCTCCAGGCAACATCTTATGCTGACTACCATCAAGCCAGTGACAGCAGAAAGAACTCTGACACTTCAACAAACCTGCCAACTGCTGGAAGCTTGGAACTCTTGCCAAAAACTACCAATCTAAAGCTAACCTCCCCTCGGAAGCAGCATTCCAGTTGACGTCAGATTCTGGACTCTTGACACATGTAAAATCTATGCTTATATTTTATTGTAGTTGTGCCCTGAACCCTCTCCCTTATCCTCCAGATGGGTGGGCTGTAGGAGAATGAGATGGTGTGTCTAAAACATACAAAGATAAACCAACTCTTTTATTTTCATTTTTTTTAAAAAAATAAACAATTTTAATTAGGTATTTTTCAGCATTGTAAACAGTAGAATTACAGAACGAGAAAACAAAAGGGCTGTACAGTAAACAAAGTACATAGTACAATTGCCATAGCCCGCCCCACCCAGACGACCTTAAATTGAATCAGGCCAAGCCTGGCACATGTTGCAGTCCCATTAACCCTGCTCAGCGCGTCCGCCCACAGGCTTTCCTCAATCTCCCCTCCCAACTCCTCCTCCCATTTATGCCTCAGCTTCTCGGTCTGCGTCTCCTTCGCACCATGAGCTCCTTGTAAATATCCGAGACACTTCCCTCCCCCACCCATCCTCTAGACACTACCCAATCTTGGATCCCCCCTTCGGGCAAGAGTGGAAAAGATGGCATCTGCCTGCGCAAAAAGTCCCACACCTAAATATACCGGAAATAATTCCCCCTCGTCAACCCTACCTTGGCCTCCAGCGCCCTCAAGCTAGGGCAGCACCCTTCCAAAAATAAATCTCCCATCCGCTCAATCCCCGCCCTCTGCCATACCCGGAACCCCCCCCCATCCAACCTCCCCGGGGGCAAACCGATGGTTGTCACATGTCGGGGGCCAGACCAATGCTCCCACGTGCCTCCGCCACTGTCCCCAGATCCGAAGGGCCACCACCACTACAGGACTGGTGGAGAAGTGCGCCGTCGGGAACATCAGAGGCGCCGTCCCCAACGCCCCCAGACTGGTGCCCCGACATGAGGCTGCCAAGTCGACCCCCCCACCACCCACTTCCTTATCATGGCTATGTTAGCCGCTCAATAACAGATGCTGAAATTCGGCATCTTGTCCCGTTTTAAAATCAAGGAGATGGTAGCCTGCGACATCGTCTGGGCCAGCACCCCTCGGTCCCTTGCCTCATTAAAAACATTGACCAGCAGCGGCCCCAATATCCCGGGGAACATTTTATAAAATTCTACCGGGTGCCCATCCGGCCCCGGGGCTTTATCTGACTGCATGGCCGTTAATCCCTCTGATGTACCTTCAATTCACAATGAGGCAGAGAGAGCGAGTGAAAAGTAGGCTTTATTAGTCATGAATTTGCCTAGCCAGAGTCAGAAGTACAGATGAATGTCGCCCACAGGCGACCAGCCTATATATGGCCCGGGTGAGGGCGGAGCCAGAGGCGGAGCCATACCAGGGTTACAGTACAGTAACTGGAAGTAGTTCATATCACCACTTCCAGGTCATAGGTTACAGGATCATGCATGAATATGGTGAATACATTCACCACACCCTCAAATATCTCCTCAGCTCCGATTGGGGCACCCAGCCCTTCTACTAGCTCCCTACCCACTTTTGGGAACGTCAGGCCGTCTAAGAAGCATCTCATCCCCTCCGGCCCCACGGGGGGCTCCGAGCTAGAGTCTGCTATAAAAGTCCTTGAAAGCCCTGTTCACACCCGCCGCATCCCCTACCAAGTTACCGCCTCCACCCACCACTTTACCTATTGCCCTAGCCGCCTCCCTCTTTTTGAGCTACTGAGCCAGCATCCTGCTGGCTTTCTCCCCATGTTCATATACCGCACCCCTTGCCTTTCTGAGCTACTCCACTGCCTTACTCGTGGACACCACCCCAAACTGCGCCTGCAGCCTCCTCTGTTCCCTCAAGAGCTCCGCACTCGGGACCCCGCATACCTCCTGTCAATCTGCAGGATCTCCGCTAACGGTCGGTCCATTTCTGCCCTGTCTGTCTTGTCACTGTGAGCCCGGATTGAAATCAGCTCCCCTCTCACCACTGCCTTGAGCGCCTCCCACACCACCGCTGCCGAGACTTCCCCCATATCGTTGACCTGCAGGTAGTTTTGTATACTCTTCCTGACCCTCTCGCACACCACTTCGTCCGCCAGCAGTCCCACATCCAGCCTCCACTGCAGGCGCTGGAAGCTCTCTTCACTCACCTGTAGCTCGACCCAATGCAGGGCATGATCGGAAATGGTAATTGCCAAATACCGTGCGTCCACTACCCGTCAGTAGATCTCTACTCAGTTAATAAAAAAAAAAACAACGATCCGGGAGTAGACCGTATGGACGTGCGAGAAAAAGAACTCCTTCCCTGTCGGCCTTACAGACCTCCACGAGTCGACACCCCCCCCCTCCCCCCCGCCCCCATCTGCTCCCTCAGCTCTCTTCCCATTGCTGACACTCTGCCCCTATTTGAGCACGACCAGTCCAGGCCTGGACCAACAACCGTATTGAAGTCCCCTCCCATAACCAGCTTGGGTATCTTTCCCAGCACCCTCCTTATGAAATCCGCATCATCCCAGCTTGGCACATATATGTTGACCAGGACCACCTTCCTCCCTTCCAGCTTACCGCTAACCATAACGTAGCGACCTCCCCCGTCAGAAACAATACTCCCCATCTCAAACGGCACCCACAGAATCACGACCCCCCTGGTCTTAGTATCTAGCCCTGAGTGGAATACCTGACTAACCCAGCTCTTCCTCAACCCAATCTGGTCCGCTACCTTCAGGTGCGTCTCCTGAAACATTATCATCACGTCTTCCTTTAGAGCCCCAAGATGCGCGAACACCTTTGCCTCTTCACCGGCCCATTTAGCCCTCTAACGTTCCACGTGACCAGCCTAGTTGGGGGGCACTGCACCACCCCCCCCCCCCCCCCCTTTGCCGGTCAGCCAGCCCCTGCCCCGCGCCTCTGTGGCCCACCTCCTGACAGCACCCATCCCCGACCTCTTCTCTGCTTCCAAAATCAAATCCCTCCCTCGTCAGCCTAATAAACCCCCCCCCCCAGGAACAACACACTGTAACCTAACCCCATCCCTAATCTGATTGTATACACACCCCCCCACTGTGCTCCCAGCTAGCCTGGTGGCCCACAGCTCCGGCGCCAGCATGTCTCCTACCTGCGCCCCCCCGCCCGTCTCCTACCTGCGCCCCCCCGCCCATCGAAACCATCGCCCTCATCAACCCAGCCCCAACAACCACCCACTTTAAGAAACAGACGCCAAGCAAAGTCAGTGTAAAAGAAAAACAAAGCCAAACTCTCGCCATAATACAGATCAAAGTAATACTACTCAAAATAATACAAAGTCAAAAATCCCCACCACCATCCCCCCTCAACACAGAACACCCACCGAAATAGAGTAATTAAAAAAACCCTACTTTCCCCTTCTTAAACAGAGCACAGTTATCGAAGAGAAAAAGTCAAGAATGAAAACGAACAAACAAATAAATCAGTGCAAACAACATTTAAAACAAACAGGAAAAACAGTTTCTCAAACTTAGAGCAGAATGCTCTCAAGTTGGCACCAGTCCTTTCCTCCTGTTTAAATCCATAGCGTCCTTGGGCGACTCAAAGTAATGATGTTGGTCGTCATGCATAACCCAAAGTTGCTCCGTATACAACAGTCCGAACTTAACCTGCTTCTTGAACACGATCGACTTGACTTGATTAAAGCCTGCCCTCCTCTTGGCCACCTCCACGCTTAAATCTTGGTACACCCGCAAAATGCTGTTGTCCCACTTACAGCTCCACGTGCGCTTGGCCCACAGGAGAATACGCTCCTTATCCAGGTACCTGTGGAACCTGACCACCATCGCCGGCAGGGGGTCTCCCTGCCGCGGCTTCCTCGCCAGCGCTCTGTATGCCCGATCCACTTCCAACGGTCGGGGGAAAGCCCCATCTCCCAGCAGCTTCTGGAACATGTTCGCCACAAGCTCCCCGGCATCAGCCCCCTTCGGGAGGCCAACAATCCTTCGGTTCTGCCTATGGGACCTAGTCTCCAAATCCTCTACCTGTTCCAGCAGCCTTTTTTGACAGTCCTTCAGCATCCCCATCTCCATTTCCACAGTCGTCTGGTGTTCCTCCTGTTCAGCTAGCGCCTTCTCCAGTTTCTGGATCATCCGGTCCTGGGCATCTAGCCTTCGCTCCATCCTCTCCACCGTTTCCTTAATCAGATCCAGACATTCCCGTTTCTGTCTGGCGAAGCCTTCCCGGATGACCTGCATCAGCTCCTCCGTTGATGGTTGGACCAAAGCCCCAGGTGTCTGGACACCGGCCATCTTGTCCGCTGCTGCAGCCAACAACCAGCTCGAGCCTGTCTTTTTGTTTCTTGCCTTCCGATCCCTTCGGGCTCTCTCTTCCATAAACCAATATATACCACAGACACTTGTTCACTGCTTCTTCTAGTCCAGCGCTTAACAGCGCAAAAAAAAGTCGGGAGAAAGGTCCGAATGTCTAGACAGAGCGGGAGCCACCAAATGTGCAACCTACTCCCTCATAGTCGCCACCGGAAGTCTTTTAATTTCATTTTACCACAAGTTAGCTCTGTAAACTTAGCAGAGGATTGGAACATTTCTACATTTAAAGGTTGGGGAAATACATTTATAAAGGGGAAATCAGAAATAAAAAACACCTGTTTATGGATGACGGGTCAGACAGGGCAGTTTAAATTGGCTCCCCCTCCTGACCGTGACAAGTTCCTAATCTGAAAGAGAGTTCCTTGGCTGCTTGAATCCCTCCAGTGCCTCAAACAGTTGACTATTCTTCCAATATGCAAGTAGATTGCCACAAGGCAACATGGAGGTGCAGCAAGAAAGGAAGTCAGCAAAATCCAATCCAGTTCACAGAGATAAACCCCAACTGTTTTTTCCTTCTTTTTAAGTCCGAGTGCTTAAAATAAATAGTACCGAGATCACGGTCCTCGACAAAACAGCTTGCATTTATGTACCACATTTAAATTAGTAAAATGCCCCAAGGCGCTTCACAGGAGAACAATCAAATGAAAATTCATAGTGATATTAGGGTAGATGGCCAGACCAAAAGGGTAATCTTAAAAAGAGGAAAACACACAAGAGGTTTAAGTGAGGCGGGGGGAGGTAAATATGCTGAACTTGGAGCCTTAATAATTGAAAACATCGTCGTCAGTTAAAACATGGCAAGTTGAAGATCTGAAAGAAATTAGAGATGGGAGTAGGGGTGGTTCAGGGAGAAATCTGAAAATGAAAGATCCACCACTGCAGCACAGAATAGGGCTATAGTTTTGAGACCGTCCTTCTAATCTCTCATTCAACATGGATGATGATTGAAAGACTGCACCTCATCTTATGTTGGAGAATATTAGTTTAAAACACTGCAAATTTCTCATGTACTCACGTGTTTTTGCACTTGCTGCACTTATATGTATACTTGTAATTTATTTCATACGTGTGACAGCGTGTAACCATTGGTAATTCAGGGTGGATCAAGATGGATCTTTGTGCATACAACTTCCAGAATGGTCCATGTCCATCGCGCACATTATTAATAAGCCAGGTAGCAGCATGGCATAATTCATGAATCAATGTATCACGTAGACGTTCTGCAAAGCAACGTCAAAATTAGTGTTTGAGGACAGGAAAAGCAGTCTTAACGTATGTTTTTGCTAATGCTCTTGGATTTAGCAGCTCTCCGTTAAATGTATTCAAAGAAGGAAAAAATACATCAATGCAACTTATTGTTCCCATATTGTGAGAAAGCAGAGTTAGTTCTAAATTATGTTTTTTTGTGCAAGAAAAGGTAAAACTAGTTAGATGCATGTTAAACGAAAGGTGTTTGCAGGTGACAGGGGCTTTTGGTTTCAGTTCAAACTGTCACTTTTGGGCTGAGAGTTTACTGAGTGAAAAGTAAAGACAAGCTGGGAGAAAGAGTGAGCTTAGCAACCTGGGGCCAGCTTTAGGGAAACGTCCTGGCTGCTTTTTGTTCAACTGTACCCAGGCAGAAGAGTGGGAGAGTGAACTGCTGTAATGCCCTGCTAGAAGTAGGAAAGCCATAGAATGGAGTAATGGGCAAGAACACAAGTCCCAGAAACTAGAGGACAGTTAGTTCTACGAACTGGAGAATGAAGACATTTTCAGGAAGATTGAAGTAAAAAAAGGAACAAAGAAACTGCAATTGGAACAGAGTAATTTTGTTCAAAGTTAAAGTCAGACCATGGAAGAGCTGAGCTGAGGAGGTTGGCAAGAGAGAAGCCACATATCTGAAGCAATCGCAAGGTTTGGTGTACTATTTCCATGCTTTGAAACCTGAGAGATTGTGTAAAAAGCTTGAATGAACATGGTGAATCAAGACCAAGAATACTGAAAGGAGTGTTAGAAACACTGAATCCTTGCTAAAGCAGCTGAGGAAAAGCATTGCTTGAAGGAAGATTTTAAAGCGTGACTTTTTGAGAGTGGTGTTTGGAAACACTTGTGCGATAATAATCTGGGGCTAATTTGAGGAGAAATCCACAAAAGATTGATTGGGTGGCAGATGCCACTTTATTTCTGAGTTGAGTGTTATCTGACCACAGTTAACCTGGCGGGTTACAGGGACACTGTATTTACTGAGAACATTATAGCGCAAGATATATTGAGTAACCTGTTTTATCCCTGAAATAGGTGTTTGTTTGTGAAGTTAAGTGAGTGAAGGAGCATGATATTATCAAACATGTCATTAATATATTTTTTGTTGTTGTTAAAAGCTAATAGGCAGTCTTGCGACTCTGTTCCAGATTACCTTAAAAAAAAACAAGTTCGATCTTTGGAGCCTGGGTTCCATTCTGGGATCTTCCTGTCCAGTAGTAATGTCAACTGGGATCCTAACAATATAATTTTTCTTTTTCCCCAGTCACTATATTTGAGTTAATGATCTGGAAAAGTGCTATGAAATAGGGTTCTTAAGTTAGAGAAACTAGAGGGGAAAATAGGGAACAATGGCTCAGAGACTGAACTTATCATCCTAATCGGGACTCCATCCATCATTGCTCCTTCTAATTGTGGTAAAATGGCTAACAGCCCGAATCTTAGGCCCGATACAAAATTGGACACTTTTAAATTAAAGCCACAATCAGAACCACAGACTGGCCTGATGGGAAGTCAAACAGCCAAACTCGAATACACTGGACACCGGACAGAGACAGACAAGTCTGGGCTTGTCCTGTGAACAGGACATCAGAAGATAAATTGGCCCCATTCAAGTGAATCGATTGTTGCGGATTGCCCAGATCAGTCAGATTTTCTGGCACCTAGATCACCTTGTATGAGATAAGGTTGTGCGCAGACAACGCAGCCGGGGATGGACTGCTGTGTGGGATGGGGGGGGGGGGGGGGGTTCTTGGTGTCCTTTAGAGTTGCAATTGATAACTCCATTGGGCGTTGCGACTGAAGTTCAGCAACCACAGTGGCTGAGGGCCAGAGAAACTTCTGGAAGGGAACGAAGAGGAGTATCAGAAAGAGGCATCTGGAGACCCCCACCAGTGAAGACCTGATGCAAAGGCATCAGAGAACACTCAACGCTGGACCAGAGGACAGAATGGAAGCAGTGTCACAGACGATGGCAACAACAGAGACTCACCTGTAGCTCGACCCAGTTCATCGACACGGGTAGTATTAAGAGTCTTGGGCTGATACTATTTGGGATAACTGTTTTATTGTGTTTGGGAATAAATTTGGGTTGAATTGTGAACTTGTCTGTCCTTTGATCATCTCGCAAATAAGGGCACCTCGCTAAAACATTTGAATAATAAACTAGTCAAGTGTCTGAAGTTTTACAGACAACACAATTTCTGGGTATTCTATGTCATATCAAAATAGGGAGACTAATGGCAACTTAAGCACTTTTGAAAATAAAATGTAATTGTGCCTTCAATTCACACTAGTTTTGTTCTCACCAGCTGAATCACAAACTTTCTCTGACAGTTCAATTCTGGCGTAGCGTTGAAGAGTACCATCCCGTTTCTGTCCAGTAACGCAATACCCAGCAGTTTTTCGCATTTTCTTATTCCATGTGATCGCCAACTTCTCTGGAAGCTGTAAATCATACAGAATGTCAATCACACCCAAACCTGCAGGATCTAATTGGTTGGCTATCCAATATTGGATCAATAATCTTTTACCTTCTGCTGAAAAACACTCTTATTGTATAAATTATAGAGTTCTTGAGTTAATTCCTCCCGATTCTGTTTGAAATTCTTTACATACTTTGACGAGCTGAGAGTCAGGTCCTGCAGGAAGCAGCCAGGCATTAGGCATCTAATAAGAGATAAAACAGAAATTAAGGAGTGGAAATTTGAGTGGAACAACCACTCAAAAAGGGAGTTCTTAAAAAAAATTAACACTTCCATACATCAGGAGTTCCTGAACTTATTTGAGGATATTTGCTCGATGTCAGTTGAGAGAGTAATCACCAATTACCTGCTACACTTCTTTCAGGAAAACCTTACAGGCAAGAAATAGGTATTGTAATAGTCTGCTTTGTTTGACATGGTCTTCACTGAGCTAGTACATGAATGGGTTTTAAAGGTTAATTTCTACCCGAAATCTATTTTTTACCTCTTTAATTTAGTAATTAACTTTCCTTTAACTTATGGAACAATTTGATGTGAAGTTTTATTCCAGCCTGAAAACAGAGTTAGACAAACTCTCCAAGTGTAGCTGCAGCTAATTAGATAGCTTGCTTTAACTGGTTTACGGAAGCTTGAATCTATTGCTTGAAGTATTCCAACAGGACATCCACAGTGCGGTTTCATCTGCACCAAGTGCTACTACAAGTTTGTGTAAAGTGGAAGTTGGTGAGCAAGGAAGTTCGGCAAGGGAGGGGCTCATTTACCTACCTTTTTTAAGCCTCCAGTGGCTAGTACTTAACGATACAGGGAAGTGGACTGGCAAGTCCGAATACACGAGGGCGATTGAGAACCGAGTGGAGTGGTGCAATGACAACAATCTGACCCTCAATGCCAGCAAAACTAAAGAGTTGATCATTGACTTCAGAAAGTAAAGTACTCCTGTCATCATCAGGCCAAGGTGGAGATGGTTAGCAGTTTAAAATTCCATGGGGTACACACCTCCAGAAATCTGACCTGGTCCACCCATGTCGACGCTACCACCAAGAAAGCACAACAGCGCCTATATTCCTCAGGAAACTAAGAAATCCGGCATGTCCACATTAACTCTTACCAACTCTGCACCATAGAAAGCATCCTATCTGGCTGCATCAGATTGGTATGGCAATTGCTCGGCCCAAGACCACAAGAAACTTCAGAGAGTCGTGAACACAAGTCCTTCACACAAACCTGCCTCCCATCCATTGACTCCATCTACACCTCCCGTTGCCTGGGTAAAGCAGGCAGCATAATCAAAGACCCCTCCCACCCGGCTTACTCACTCTTCAAACTTCTTCCATCGGGCAAAAGATACAAAAGTCTGAGAACACGCATGAGCAGACTAAAAACAACCCCGCTGTTAACAGACTCCTGAACGACCCTCTTATGGACTGACCTCATTAACACTACACCCCTGTATGCTTCACCCAATGCCGGTATTATGTAGTTACATTGTGTACCTTGTGTTGCCCTATTATGTATTTTCTTTTATTTCCTTTTCATGTACTTAATGATCTGTTGAGCTGCTCGCAGAAAAATACTTTTCACTGTATATTGGTACACGTGACAATAAACAAAATCCAAAGTAACTGGTAAGTTACGTGACTTGATCTAATTGTAATGAATAGTTTTTAAAGTTGCAGTATAGCAGGTCATCTCGGCCCCACAGAAAGTACATCCTGTGGTATGTATGAAGTCATAGATGCACCAGGTGTCCTCAAAGAACATAGGTCCAGGGTGCAGGAAGCGTCACTGGATGCAGAAACCTGACCTCCGGGTTTTGGAATTGTGCAGCGGCTGGAGTCATGTGTGCACCCAAGAGGCAGAGAACAAACTACATGGATAGCACGTTTAGGGAGGTGGTCACACTACATGTCAGGAGCCTGAAGGCAGTTGAAGAGAACCTAAGTTAGAAAGAGGGATGAGGTTCAGAAAGCAGATTTTAGTGAATTGGAACAAAAACAACAAGCAGGACCTCAAGTGCAGTAATCTTAGGATAATCTTGTTGGAAAAGAACCCGAGGGCTAAATGAACATAATATGATAGAAAATGATCAATCTGAATTGGATTTGATTTATTGTCACCGAGGTGCAGTGAAAAGTACTGTTCTGCGTACAGTCCAGACAGATCGTACCATACCTTAAAAAACATAGGACATACATAAATACAAAATGTATATAGGCACAGGCATTGGGTAAGCATACAGCGTGTAGTACTACTCTTTAGAGAACATGAGTGAAGAGATCAGTTCAGTCCATAAGAGGGTCATTCAGGAGTCTGGCAACAGCGGGAAAGAAGCTGTTTTTGAACCTGTTAGCACGTATTCTCAGACTTTTGTATCGTCTGCCCGATGGAAGAGAATAACCAGGGTGGGAGGGGTCTTTGATTATGCTACCTGCTTTCCCAAGGCAGCGGGAGGTCTAGACAGAGTCAATGGATGGGAGGCAGGTTCCGGATGGACTGGGCTGTGTTCATGACTTTGTAGTTTCTTTCTGTATAGGGCCAAGCAGTTGCCAAACCAGGCTGTGATGCAGCCATGTAGGCTGATTTCTACGGTGTATCTATAAAAATTGGTAAGAGTCAATATGGACATGCCGAATTTCCTTAATTTCCTGAGAAAGTATAGGCGCTATTGTGCTTACTTGGTAAAGCGTTGATATGGATGGACCAGGAGAGATAGTTGGTGATGTGCATACCTAGGATTTTGAAGCTGTCAACTATCTCCACCTTGACATGCACACTGGGTATGTACAATACTTTGCTTCCTGAAGTAAATGATCAGCTCTTTAGTTTTGCTAACGTTGAGGGAGAGATGCTGTTGTTACACCATGCCACTAGGTTCTCTATCTCATTCCTGTACTCTGACTCACTACGACAGTGTCATCAGCAAACTTGTAGATTAAATTGGTGCCAGATTTTGCCACAGTCGTGTGTGTATAGGAAGTATATTAGGGGGCTAATAATACAGCCTTGCAGGGCCCAGGTATTGACGACTATGGTGGAGGAGAGGTTGTTGTTGATCCTTACTGATTGTGGTCTGGGGGTGAGGAAGTCAAGGATCTAGTTGCAGAGGGAGGAGCCAAGTCCTAGCTTTTGGAGTTTTGAAATGAGCTTGGCTGTGATTATGGTGTTGAAGGCGAAGCTGTATTCAATGAATAGGAGTCCTTGTTGTCAAGATGCCCCAGGGATGTGTAGGGACAGGGAGATGGTGTCTGCTGTGGACCATTGTGACAGTATGCAAATTGCAGTGGATCAAGGCATTCTGGAAGTATGGAGTTCATGTGTCTCATGACCAACCCCTCGAAGCACTTCATAATGATAGATGTCAGGGCCACTGGACAGTAGTCGTTGAGGTATGTTGCCTGGTTCTTCTTCGGCACCGATATGATGGTGGTCTTCTTGAAGCAGGTAGGAACCTCAGAACAGAGTAGGGAGGGGTTGAAGATGTCCGCGAACACGCCCACCAGTTAGTCCGTGCAGGATTGGAGTGCACGACCAGGGACTCCATCAGGACCTATTGCTTTGAGGGTTCACTTTCAAGAAGCCCAATCTGACTTCAGAAATTGTGATGATGTATTCGGGTGTATTTGAGGTTGATGGGAAGTCAGTGTTAAATTTAAACAAAGGAAATTAAGGTATTGGGGACAAATTGGCAGAGGTGGATTGGGTAAATAACAGTATGACAGCACTTGGGCAATGGATAGTCTTCAAAAAATTGACAACATGGTTTACAGCAACTGCACATTCCTTCAAGGCACAAAAACACCAAAAAGTAACATCAGTCAATCATGGCTAACAAAGAAAATTATGCATTGTATAAGATAATGCATTATATAACATTTGAAAGTAAAGACCTATAAAATTGCCAGAAATGTAGTAAGCCAGAGGATTAGGAGGATTTTAGAATACAAAGGAAAGGAACTGATAAATGGAGAATAGAATATGAATGCAAATTAGCAAACACACAAAAAAGCGACTGTAAAAGGTCGTATGCACATGTGAAAAGGAAAGATTTGGCCAAGACAGATGTGGGTCAATAAACAGGCAGGGTCAGGAAAATTTATAATGGGGAACAGAGAAATGGCAGAGACGCTACTAAATCAGCAGTGTTTCGATCTCACTGAGGAAGATAAAAGAACTCTCCTCGAATTAAAGATCTTGGGGACTAGGGAGAATGAGGAATTGAAAGCAATTAGTATTAGTAAAGCTATCTTGGGACTACCAGTTGAAAAGACCTGATATTATTCATGCCAGAGTGTTGATAGAGGCAAGTTTTTTAAAACTTTGTTCATGGGATGTGGACATCGCTGTGGGTCAGCATTAATTTCTCTTCCCTGAGGGCATTCAAGAGTCATCCACATGAATGAAATGAAAATCGCTTATTGACACGAGTAGGCTTCAATGAAGTTACTGTGAAAAGCCCCTAGTCGCCACATTCCGGCGCCTGTTCGGGGAGGCTGGTACGGGAATTGAACCGTGCTGCTGGCCTGCCTTGGTCTGCTTTAAAAGCCAGCAATTTAGCCCAGTGTGCTAAACCAGCCCCACATTGGTGTGGATCTGGAGTTACATATAGGTCAGACCAGGTAAGAACGGCAGATTTCCTTTCTTAAAGGACATTAATGTACCAGATTGGATTTTACAACAATCGACAATGGTTTCATGGTCACCTTTAGATTTTTAATTCCAGATTTGTTTTGACTGAATTCAAATTTCAGCATCTGCCAAGGTGGAATTCAAATCCAGGTCCCCAGAACATTATTCTGGATCTCTAAATTACTAGTCCAGCTACAATACCACTATGCCACTGCCTCCCCCAATAAGTTAAAGCGATTCTGGATGCATTGCTAATCATCTTCTAAAATTCTATAGATTCTGGAATGGTTTCGGCAGATTGAAAGGTAACAATATCACCCCATTATTTAAAAACAAAGAGAGAGAGAAAACAAGAAACAGACCTGTTAGCCAGACATCAGTAGTAGGTTAAATGCTGGAATCTATTCTAAAGGATGTGATAAATGGACACTTGGGTAAAGATAATCTGATTGGTCATATTCAACATTGAACTCTGAATGGAAATCACGTTTGGTAAACCTGGAGCTTCTTTTTTGAAGATGTTACTAACAGAATTGATAAAGGGGACTTCCGGTGGCGACTATAGAGTGAACGGTCGCACATTTAGCAGCTCCCGCTCTTAGTGATCTTTTAACGGCTTTTAAGCTGGAATTTTTCAACATAAGTGGATAAAAGCAAGAGGAGAGGAGGACGACCCCTAGCTTATAGTGCTGCACCCAAGAAACAATCGTAAAAGAAGAAATCAAAAGTTGGTTGAGAGTGAAGTTCAGAGTTTGGTGGATGCAATGGCAGAGAAGCAAAGTTCGACCACGCCAGCTCAATGGATGATGGATCAGTGGGTTAAATACTTGGATGAGAAGTTCGCCCGGCATCGTAAGGAGCGTGCGGAGGACCTGATCTGGGCGGTGACCTCGATTAAGGACGTGGTCGACTGGGTGGAGGAGAAAGTGACGACCCAGGGACAGGCGATTCAAAAGTTGCAGGAGCTGGCGGCGGAACAAGAGGAGCACTCCAATGCGATGGCAATGGAAATTATCATACAGGATCGACATAAACGGCTGTTGGAGAAGGTGCGAGGACCTGGAGAATCGTTCTCGCAGGCAGAATATCCGGATTATCGGTTTGCCAGAGGGAAAGGAAGGATCGGATGCCGGTGCGTATGTGGGGAAGATGCTAGAGAAGATTTTCAGGGTAGGTGCATTCGACAGGCCGTTGGAGGTGGACCGGGCTCACAGGGTGCTCATGCGTAAACCCCAGGGGCGTGAGCCCCCGAGGGCGATGTGATAAGGCTGCATCGATTGCTGGACAAGGAACGCATTATGAGGTGGGCAGGCAGACAAAATGGTTCATGGAAGATTCTGAGATCCGGGTGTATCAAGACTTGGGAGCAGAACTCGCAAAGAGGGGGGCGAGTTTCAATAAGGTTAAGGCGGCCCAGTATGCGAAGGGAATAAAATTTGGACTGCTCCACCCAGCCTGTCTTTGGGTGACCTACGAGAACCAGGAAGTATATTTTGGCTCGCCAGAAGAAGCGGCGGTCTGCATGAAGGACAATAATCTGGTAGAGGCATAATGACTTTAAAATCTAGATGGTAGCTTTGTGATGCTTTATATTTCAAAAAATCTCAGCCTTTCACCATAACTTATGTTGCGGGGATCGGGAAAAGAAGGATATCTCGGATTGGTTTGATTTTGATCCGTTGCTGTATGTACAAGGGGTACAGTAAAATAATTTTTACGTCACGATGTTCTGGGGGGAAAGAAAAAAAGAAAAGATGTTTGAGTTTTTGCATGCAAAATTTTTTTTTTCTTATCCTGCTTGATTTTTCGTCTATTGTTTTCAGCTCTGTTTGAAGGTGATGGGACTGATAAGATGTTGTAACGAGAGGAGGGGTAGACCTCTGCTCCCGGACCTTGGGGGATTGTTTGTTTGCTTTCGGTGTTTGTTGCTATTACTCAGAGAACTTGTGAAGAATTTGGAGGCGAGGATCCAGCAGGTCGTAGGATGCTAGTCGCCAGAGGCGGGAGCTGCTAGGCTAGCTGGGAGAGCTGGTTCACGGGAGCAAAATGGGGGGAGAGCTGAACAGAGACGGAGTGGGAGGGGACAGCTGACAAGAGGCGACTTTTAGGATGTTGGAGATGGAGACCAGATGGCAGTGGCTGCCAAGGGGCGGGACAGGAGAGGTGCGGGACATGGGCTAAGGGCTGGCCGACAAGGGGGGGGCAGGCAGGAGCACACACCCCACCCCCCTACACACACCAACCCACCGACCAGACTGGTTAACTGGAATGTTCGTGGACTGAATGGGCCGGTCAAAAGAGCCCTTGTGTTCGCACACTTCAGGCAGCTAAAAGCGGACGTGGCCATGCTACAGGAGACACACTTGAAGCTGGGAGACCACGTTAGACTGAAGAAGGGATTGGTCGGACAGGTACTCCATTAGGGACTGGACTTTAAGCAAGGGGGGTGGCCATCCTGATTAACAAAGGGGTGGCATTTGAGGTAGGGAAAATAGAGGCAGACCCGGGAGGCAGATTTATTATGGTTAGCGGGAAACTGGAGGGAATGGCAGTGATGTTGGTAAATATATTTGCCCCAAACTGGGATGATGTCACGTTTGTCAGAAAGGTGTTGGGAAAGATCCCAAACCTTGGCTCGCACCGGTTGGTTATGGGGGTGACTTCAACACGGTCCTAGATCCGAGAATGGACCGGTCGAGTTCCAGGTCAGGGAAGGTATCAACAATGGTGAAAGAACTGCGGGGATTCATGGAGCGCATGAGAGGGGTTGATCCGTGGAGATTAGAGAGGCTACGGAGCAAGGAATATTCATTCCACTCATGTACACAAGACATACTCCAGGATAGATTTCTTTGTACTGGATAAAACAGTTGGCGGGGTGGAGGAAACAGAGTACTCAGCAATTGTGGTGTCAGACCACCCGCCACATTGGATAGCCCTGCGGGTAAGCACAAGAAGGTCGCAGCACACACAATGAAGATTAGATGCAGGGCTGGTAGCAAATGACGAGATCTGAGAGTGAGTGAGGGAGGCCATTCGGGGGTATTTCAAGAACAACGACATGGGAGAGACCACGGCTCAGGTGGTCTGGGAGGCACTGAAGGCGGTTATTAGAGGGGAATGTATTTTGATTCGGGCCCATGGGGAGAAGACTGAACGGGGCGGAGCTGGACAAGTTGATAGGAGAAATCTTACAGGTGGACAGGAGATATGCGGAGTCTCCGAATGAGGAGCTCATAATGGAGCGTCCGAGACTCCAAATAGAAGGCGGAGGGACAGCTGAGGAGGGTAAAATGGGCAATATATGAATATGGGGAGAAGGCTATCAGGATGCTGGTGCATCAGTTGAGGAAGCAGGAGGCGGCGAGAGAAATAGGGAAAATAAAGGATATGAGGGGGAAGGTAGTGATGGACCCGGGGGCAGTTAACAACGTGTTTCATGAATTCCATAGTCGATTATATGAGTCGGAACCATCGCTGGGGGAGGAAGGTATGAATCAATTCCAGGAGAGGCTAGAGTTCCTGAAGGTAGATTAGGAGCTGGTGGAAGTCCTGGGGGGGTCCAATTGGAGTCGTGGAGGTGATAGACGGAGTGGCGGCGATGCAATCGGCTAAGCCCCCGGGACCTGATGAATTACCAGTGGAATTTAATAAAAGATTTTTTGGGCTACTGGAGCCGCTTCTGGTCAAGGCTTTTAACAAGCCCAAGGAGCTGGAAGTGCTTCCCCCAACGCCATCACAGGCATCAATCTCTCTAATCCTGAAGCGAGACTCAGACCCAGAGTGCTGTGGATCGTACAGGCCAATGTCTCTTTTGAATGTGTGTCATGATATGCACACATGCAGATAGTGATATACAGACAGGCAGCTAATGAACACAGAGAACAGGACATGACATGAGCAGGCAGAACACTCAGGGGTGGTATCTCACTATAAAAGGCAAGAGGCACACACACTCCGCCTCTTTCCACTGATGAACATCTACAGAGTGAGTCAGGTGAATTTACAGTATCACACCTCGAGCACGTGACTAAGAGCTCGTCTGGATCAGTCAGACAGAGTAACCACACTTGGGTTAGCAGAGAGTCGAACTCATAGAGAACTGTGCTACTGGTTCAATAAATCAGATTGAACTAACTTCCAAGGTCTGGAGTATTTTTGGTTAAAGGTGCATCCAGTAGCAACCTGTGTTATCCCAGGGTACATAACACAACAATGCGGATGCTAAATTGCTGGCAAAGATCTTGGCCACCCGAATAGAGGATTGTGTCCCAGAGGTATTCGGGGAGGATCAGACGGGATTTGTGAAGGGCAGGCACCCGACCTGCAATATTAGATGGCTTCTTAATGTTATAATTTATTTTTTTTTTTTTTTTAAAAAGAATACCCAATGCATTTTTTCCAATTACGTGGCAATTTAGCGTGGCCAATCCACCTAGCTTGCACATTTTTGGGTTGTGGGGGTGAAACCCACGTAAACACGGGGAGAATGTACAAACTGCACATGGACGGTGACCCAGAGCTGGGATCGAACCTGGGACCTCGGCGCCATGAGTGCTAATCCACTGCGCCACCATGCTACCCTTTCTTAATGTTATAATGATGCCAGCAGAGGGGCGCGATGTTGAGGTGGCAGCCATGGACGCGGAGAAGGCTTTTGACCAGGTGGAGTGGAAGTACCTATGGGATATGCAGGTTTGGGTTCGGGCAAGGATTTGTGGATTAGGTCTGGCAGTTATAGCAGGCCCCGGTGGCAAATGTAAGACGTTAAGTATGGGAAAGAGCGAGATGTACGTGATCCAGGCACAAGGACAGTAAGAGACTGAAGGAGTTAACTTTTAAAGTAGCTGAGAAGTTTTAGATATCGTGGGATTCAAGTGACTAAGTATTGGGGCAGCTTCATAGGTTAAATCTGGGCAAAGCAATCGATCAAATGAAAAGGAACTTCCGCAGATGGGACATACTCCCACTGACTTTGGGGGGAGGGTGCAGACGGTGAAGATGACGGTCCTTCCGAGACTGCTCTCCTTTTCACAATGTCTTCCGATTTTTGTCCTGTTCAGGAAAACGAACACGGCAATTTTGGGTTGGGTGCGCGGGTAAAACCCCTAGAGTAAAGAAGGCACTCCTGGAACGGGGTCGCGGAGAGGTGGGTTTGGCCCTCTCGAGCTTTAGTGACTATTACTGGGCGGCCAACATATCAATGGTCAGGAAGTGGGTAGTGGGGGAGGAGTCGGTTTGGGATCAAGTGGAAGCCACATCCTGCAAGGGTACGAGTTTGGAGGCTTTACTAACGGCACCTCTGCTCTTCTCACCGGCTCGGTACTCTACAAGCCCAGCAGTGGTGGCAGCCCTGAGGGTGTGGGGGAAATGGAGGCAGCACGAGATTGAAGGTGGTCAGTGTGGTCACCGATTTGCGACAACCACCGGTTTGCCGCAGGGGGGGCTGGATGGGGGCTTTCAGAGATGGCAGCGGGCAGGGATTGAGAGATTTGGGGACCTATTCATCCAGGAGGGCTTTCCGACCTTGGAGGCACTAGAGGAGGAGTTTGAGTTGCCGGGTCAGAATGGGTTCCGGTACGTTCAGGTGCAGGACTTTGTACGGAGGCAGGTTCCAAGCTTTCCTCGCCTCCTCCTGAGGGGACTACAGGACAAGGTGGTGTCAAAACAGGGGTTAGAGAGGGGAGAGTTTCGGACATATACAAGGAGTTGATGGAGTGGGAAGGGGCCCCTATCAGAGAGGTGAAGAGGAAGTGGGATGAGGAGCTGGGAGGAGAGCTGGAAATTGAACTGTGAGAAAAAGTCTTGAAGAGAGTTAATTCATCCTCGTTGTGTGCCAGACTTAGCTTGATCCAGTTCAAGGTGGTCCACATGACGGCGGCCCGGATGAGCAGGTTCTTTGAGGACAGATGTAAGTGGTGTGGGGGGAGCCTGGCGAACTATGTACATATGTTTTGCACATGTCTGAAATTGAGGGAATTCTGGCAGGGATTCACGGACGTTATGTCAGAAGTCCTGGAAGGGAGGGTAACCCCCGAGTCCAGAACTGGCAATATCTGAGGTATCGGAGGATCTGGGGGCCGATGTCCTGGCCTTCTCCTCCCTGGTGACCCCGAGATGGATTTTGCTGGAATGGAGGGACTCGTTGCCCCTCAAGGCAGGAGTGTGGGTCATTGGATAGGAGGTAATGTACTAGAATAGATTAAGGATTTGTTCACAGCCAGAAAGCAGTAGGAATAAACAGATCATTCTCACGTTGACAGAAAAATGGGTACCGCATGAATCGGTACTTGGGCCCCAGATGTTCACAATATGGATCAATAATTTGGATGTAGGGAGCCACGTTCATGGATGGCACACAGCTAGGTGGGAACGTGAGGATTGTGTATTGAATGTTGTAGCAAGCTCAATGAGCTGAATGGCCTACCTCTGCTCCTGTGAGCTCTTCAGTCTATTGGTTAGTCGCAACTGTACCATCCAAGACTGCAAGGCAGCAAAAGTCCTCATGACCTTGTGGACTCCAAACGGTAATCTGGATGTGGAGAAAACCTAAATGCCCTAGGAGAGCATATTTCTGACTTACAGCTGGTATGGAGTGTTATAATGCACAAGCTATTCCCTATTAAAATGCATAATGGTTTCATAAAATATGTAGGAATGTACAATTCTAGAAAATGGTCACGAGAGATGTACAAGGAATCGAGCGTATTCGTTCATTTTTTAAAAAAGGACATTAGGTTACTGCACAGGATATCGTAGGAGAGAGTTTTGATTGTAGGAACAAATTATATGACTTGTAACTGATGTTGGGTTAGGAAAATGATAAGAACATAGACCTTAAAATATATAATATAAAAATTAGACTTGTGGGGAAGAGAAGGAACATCATAGGGGTGCTAAACAAAAAGCATGAAAAAGGGGAAAATATAACAACTGGCGACAGAAAATAATAAGGAAAGCAATCTAAATAGGGCTACTTAAAAAGAAACATGATTAGCAATAAAATGTAGAAAGGAGAAAGATGAGTGGGGAGCAAAGCAATCCAGAAGCACATCAGAGCAAGCAAGGAATAAAACAAGATGGGGCAGCACAGTAGCCAAGAGTGTATAGCACTATGGCTTCACAGCGCCAGGGTCCCAGGTTCGCTTCCCCGCTGGGTCACTGTCTGCGTGGAGTCTGCACATTCTTCCTGTGTTTGCGTGGGTTTCCTCCGGGTGCTCCAGTTTCCTCCCACAGTCCAAAGACGGGCAGGTTAGGTGGATTGGCCATGATAAAATTGCCCTTAGTGAACAAAAAGATTAGGGGGGGTTTATTGGGTTACGGGGATAGGGTGAAAGTGAGGGCTTAAGTGGGTCGGTGCAGACTCGATGGGTCGAATGACCTCCTTCTGCACTGTATGTTCTATGTTCTAAGATTGGGAATTAAGTCAGAAAGTAAAACAAAGCCTCAAAGCAGGAAGAAAGCAGGCCTCTGGGATTATCAGCAACAAGTGGCTTCCTTCTGCACTGCAGGAATTCTATGAGAGTGAGGATTTGGCCAGCAATCGCGTGTCAAGATACTGGAGAAATGGGATAAAAAGAGTAAAAATAAAATTGGGATAAAATAAAGCATTAGATAAAAGGGAACCATGTTTTTGATATGCTAATTAGCGTAGAAAAACAAATGTTTTTAGAGGGTGAACAATGGTATAGAACTAGGTGTTAGAACACCCCTCTTCCACATTTCTAAGTGAAGAATATAATTCACACCTGTTTGCATAAAGCCTGGTCTAAGGTGTTACAGAATAACACCAAAGGGAAAAAAACAGTTTAACCATAGCAGGGCAAGTGAGTACAGCCTACGAGGAAAAAAAAGAGATACAGCTGTTACGCTGCAACAACCATAGCTAGAAAAGCAGGCTTTCCCGGAAAAAGTTAGTCCTGAAAGCTACTGTTTTAAAAACTGAGAAGAAACTAGATACTGAACTGAAGAACTGGAAGGTAACTTGCAGGTGGTAACTATTTACTGGATTTAGCTTGTGGTAACTATATGCAGGATGTAGCTGTGGTGAGATAACCACTGTAGTTATGCGTACTGCAGTAGGGGGATGTATGCCTGTACCTGTAATACAGGTTCCTCCAGTAAGCCCCTGCCGGCTAGCTCCGCCCACAGGGTGCTTGTGTATAAATATGTATGAGAGCTGCTCAGACCCTTAGTCTATAGTTGCAGATGGAGGGACAACATTGTACAACAATAAAGCCTCTATTGAACCAGTCTCCCGGCTTTGAATATAATTGTTAGCGCTACAATTTATTGTTGCACGATTTCCCATTCACCATGGACATCAGAATCAAGCCTGACCGTCTGCAGCTGGATCCGCATTCGCCTCACGCCAGAAAAGACTTTGTTCACTGGCTCGCAGTCTTAGAGGTCTACATCTCTTCAGCGGACCCTCCCCCGACGGAGGCTCAGAAAAAGCAACTCCTGTACTCCAGACTTAGCTCCAGCGTCTTTCCGCACATTCGAGATGCGACTGACTACACCACAGCTATGGAACTGCTCAAGGAGAACTATGCACCATCGGCGAACACCCTGTTTGCGAGGCATCAACTTTCTACTCGCGTCCAGCAGCCGGGTGAGTCGATTGAGGACTTCTGGAGGGCCCTTATACCTCTGGTACGAGACTGCGACGGCCGGGCCCTCTCAGCCATGGAACATTCCGATTTACTCATGCGCGATGCCTTCGTTACAGGCATTGCATCGGACCCCATCCGGCAACGACTGCTGGAAGGGGCCACCCCCAACCTCGCGGCCGCAAAGGCCCTGGCGCTTTCCATGACGGCCGCCTCACGTAGTGCACAAACTTACTCCGCTAGCCACTCGGCCCACCCGTCCTACCCCTCGTGGACCCCGCAAACGGCCCCCCAGGCCTATCCGTCCTACCCCTCGTGGACCCCACAAACGCCCCCCCCCCCAGCAGCCGCCCCCGCGCACTATGCCTGCGCTGCCCGCCACACCGCACCCCCTGGGGGTCCCCACTGTTACTTCTGCGGTCAGCAGAAGTACCCTCGCCAACGCTGCCCGGCCCGCACAGCGACCTGCAAAGCTTGTGGCAAGAAAGGCCATTTTGCAGCGGTGTGTCAGTCCCGGACGGTCGCCGCTATCGCGCCCCCGGTCCCCTCGCCTCAGCCGCTCCCTCAATAGGCCCCGCCATCCACTTCCCCCGACCCCACGTGTGATCAGTGGGCGCCACCATCTTTTGCCGCCCCGCCACGTGCGCTCCATGGGCGCCGCCATCTTCATCCACCACCGCCATGTGCGTTCCATGGGCGCCGCCATTTTGCTCCGACCCCACAACGTGCACCCCATGGACGCCGCCATCTTGTCTCCAGGTGCCGCCATCACGGGACACGGGTCGCTACCGCTCCTCGTCGGACTCATCTGACTAAACCGCCGATCACCCACTGCTCGCCTCCGTTACGCTCGACCAGACCCGTCCTCGCAACCTGGCACCCTCTTCCACATCGGTGCTGGTCAACGGCCATGTGACCTCCTGCCTCATCGACTCCGGGAGCACCGAGAGCTTCGTCCACCCGGACACGGTAAGGCGCTATTCCCTTGCGGTCCATCCCGCCGACCGGCAGATCTCTCTCGCCTCCGGTTCCCACTCTGTCCCGATCCGGGGTTTCTGCCTGGTTAAACTTACTGTACAGGGCGTGGAATTTGACCGTTTCTGTCTGTACGTTCTCCCCAACTTCTGCGCTTCACTCTTACTAGGCCTGGATTTCCAGTGCAATCTCCAGAGCCTCACCCTCAAATTCGGCGGACCCCTACCTCCCCTCACCAGGATGTAGCCCAGATTTATGTAATATTCAATATTGTTTAGGAAAGGGGCATTTCTCAGAGTTCAGGAACCTAGAGAGCAGGGGACAGGGGTCAACTTCATAAGATTATGTATCTATACAGCCATTATTTTAGTTCAGTGTACTGTTGTAGTGTATGGCAGTCCTTTTAAATTAATAAATATTCTTCATTAATTGATTACAAGACGACTGGACAGTTTGCATATTTTTCCTCATTATACCAAATTGATCACTAAGAACCAGTCTTCCAAGTTACCCTTCTGGGTTTTGGGATACCCTTGCTGCTGACATCAGGTGTGTTTGGAACACATATCAGAAAGCCTCCAGGTTCATGCAGCCAGGCCTTCCAGTTGATAAGAATAGCAAGAGTAAGCAGTTGAAAGCAAGTATGGATATGTCTTAGGGAGCAAGTTCAGCAAAGCAACACATGTCTGGAGGGCGAAATGTGGGAAGCATTTAAGGGGAACAGAAAATTAGAACAGATGACCCGGAGTGTAAAAAGCAACAGAAATAAAATCAACTGTCGTCCTTGACTCAGTGGTGGCCATTGCTAAAAGTCCTACTTTTAGCAATGGCCTGAACATTAAATTTAAGTTGGCACTTCCAATTCAAGAGTTGCACTTTCAGTAAAAAGTATTTGCTGTCAGAGATAGAACAAAAATGAAAAGAACTTCCAAAAGGGAAAAACAAAACGATAGAGCAAAGTGATAGAGAAAGTGTTGGAAGTGAATTTAGAAACACTCCCTATATAAAGAGACTATTGCCTATAACTACATTGTGACAAGCAATTGTTGATATTGGAAATTGCTGCTATAAACGTTCACATAAAAGCATTTCAAAATATCTTATCCATATAACAATGCTTTGGGACAAATAAAATGTGCAACATGCACAATAGCATTAATATACTAGTAATTTCCCCATTGCATTGGCAGTTGATGAATAGGTTGATAGGTGAGACTAAGGTTTATAAATGAAACTAACATTTATCCAACAAGGTATTGACCTGATACATTAAATTGGTTTGCTTCACAGATGCAGCCACACGTATTGACCATTTCTGATATGATTTTGTTATAAAGATACAGAAACTAGTTTATTTAAGACAGTCAAAGTCTGCACAGTTTACAAGAAAATTAAGTAGATGTTGACAGGATCCCATTGGCAACTTTATAGAAAAGCATTTCTACGGCAACCTTATAAGAATACATACTTTCGCGATACTCCATGTTCAGACTGTGACTCGAAAACATTGGAAAACTCTGGTACTTGGCTCAACGAAGTAAACTCGGATAAAACAGCTTTCATTGGTTTAGATAGCAGGAGATCGATTGGGACAAAACTCTTGGCTGTTGGTTTGCGCTTTTTTCCCAACGTGTTACTGCAGGGTTTCCGTTTCACTGGCTCTACAGAGCAAAACAGGATAACAAATTTGCATGAAAAATGTAAAAAATAAGCAATTTCTAATCCGAAAATCAGTCTCTTTGCAATTTCCAAAACAAGCTAACACCATCTAGAAACCTCCACCACCCACTCCAAAAGCAGTTTTCCAAACAATAAAGTATGCATGCAATCCCTCAACAAAAAAACAAATTTTTGTTTACACACACAGGATTAAAACTGGGTTTTAGTTTAGAACGCAACACTCCCATGGTGTTGCCACTAAGGAACCAATCAATTCAACTTGGGGATCTGCCCTGTTCCTTCACAAATCTAATCCAAAGTCAGGGGTTTTTCCTCCAAGACCAGATCGTATTTGTTTTTGTTCATGGGACATGCCGTGCTGGCACTTGAGAAGTTGGTGGTGAGCTGCCTTGAATCATTGCAATGTTTGTGGTGTAGGCAGGCACAGTGCTGTTAGGGAAGAAGTTCCACAATTTTAACCAAGCAGCATAAGCCACGATGCTATGCGATTTGGAGGGAAACTTGCAGGTGGTAATGCACATTCTTAGTATTCTAGATGGTAGGGATCACAGGGTTGAAGGTGCTGGAAAAGCAGCCAAGCAGAGTTACAGCAGTGCATCTTGTCGATGGCACACACTGCATCTACTATGTGCCAATAGTGGTGTGCCGCACAGTCAGGTTTTACCCAGATGGTGTTGAGCTTCAAGTGTTGTTGGAGCTGCATTCATCCAGGAAAATGTCTTGTAGAGGGAAGATATGAGGTGAGCTACGTGCTGCAGATTTCAGACCTCTACTTGCTTGGAGCTGCAAAATTAATATGACGACCAGTTGAAGTTCCCCAGGAATTTGGTGGTGGGGTTGCAAAGATGGTAATGTGATTGAATATGAAGACGGGAGAGCAGATTCTTTCTTGTTGGAGATGATCATTGCCTGGCAGAATGGTTACTTACCACTTATTAACCCAGGCCTCAATTCCATCCTGATCATACTGCAATGGCCACGGTCTAATTCATTAACTGGGAAGAAATGAATGGGATGCAAGGCTAATCAAACATATCCACTTCTGATCTTATGGTGGAGGTAAGGTCATTAATGAAGCAGCTCAAGACAATTGGGCTGAGGACACTATCCTGAGGAACCTTGGTCATTTCCTGCAATGCATCTTGAAGATAGTACACACCGCTATCATGTGGTGGTGGAGGGAGTGAATGTTTATGGGTGGGGTGCCGAGCAAGCCGGCTGCTTTTCAGCTTCTTGAGTGTTGCTGGAACAGCACTCATCCAAGCAAATGGAGTGTATTCCATCACACTCCTGACTTGTACTTGTGGCCAGGCGAATAGCCCGTCGCAGGATTCCTAGATTCTGACCTGCTGTTGCATCTCCAGTATTTATATAGCTGGTTCGCTTCAGTTTCTGGTCAATGGTGACCCCCAGGGATTTCAGTGATGGTAATGCCATAATGAATGGCATGGGCTGATGGTTAGATTCTCTCTTGTTGGAGATTGGCATCACCTACTACTTGTATGGCACAAATGTTATGAACTGGGTCAGTTCAAGCCTGGATAATTTCCTGGTCTTACTCAAACAGTCCATGTCCAAATGCAGCACGAGGAGTGGCAAAGGGTGCTGAACATTTGTGGAGTCATCAACGAACATTCCTACTACTGATCTTATGATGAAAGACAGGTCATTGATGAAGCAGCTGAAGATGATTGGCATAGGACACTATCCTGAAGAACTTTGCAGTAATGTTCTGGAGCTGAGATGACTGACCTCCAAAAACCACAGCCACCTCCCCTTGTTTTTTATTAAATTTTTAAAAATAATAAATTTAGAATGTCCAATTCATTTTCCAATTAAGGGCCAATTTAGCATGGCCAATCCACCTACCCTGCATACCTTTTTGGGTTGTGGGGACCCACGCAGACACGGAGAGAATGGACAAACTCCACACGGACAGGGACCTGGGGCCAGGATCGAATCTGGGTCCTCGATGTCGTGAGGCAGTGGTGCTAATCACTGTGCCACCATGCTGTCCCAGTCATCTTCCTTTGTGCAAGGTAAGATTCCCACCAGAAGAGATTTCCCATCCGGATACCTACTGACTATAGTTTTGCTCGGGCTCCTTGATACCAGACATGGTCAAATACCTTTATGTTGAAGGACAGCCACTCTCACCTCTAGAGTTGAGCTCTTTCATTCATGTTTGAACCAAGGCTGTATTGAGGTCAGTAGCGGAGTGTCCCAAGCAGAATCAAAATTGAGCATCAGTAAACAGATTATTGAAAAGCAAATGCTGCTTGATAGCACTGTTGATAACCTCTTCCACCACTTCACTGATGATCGAGAGTAGACTGATGGAACGTTAATTTGTGTGCGTGCAGGACATACCCAGGCAATTGTTCACATTGCTGGGTATATAGCCAGTAATATAGCTGCAATGGAGCAGCTTGGCTAGGGGCACGGCAAGTTATGGAGCACAAATTTGCAGTACTATTGTCGGAATGTTGTCAGGGGCCAATGCCTTTGCAGTATCTAGTGCCTTTAGCTGTTTCTTGACATCATGTGGAATGAATGGAACTGGCTGAAGATTGACCATCTGAGCTGCTGGAGATCTCTGGGGGTGGTCGTCATGGATCATTCAATCTGCACTTCAAACTGAAGATTGTTACAAAAGCTTCAGCCTCGTCTTATGGCACCGATTTGCTGGGCGCACCAGTCACAGAGGATGAGGATATTTGTGGAGCCTCCTCCTCCAGCGAATTGTTTAATTGCCCATCATCATTCACAACTGGAGGTGGCAGGACTGCAGAGCTTATTCTGATCTGTTAGTTGTGAAATTACTGTCTGAAATTACTGCTGCAACTCAGCTGTCTTATCGCTTGCCAGGTTAATACCTCATTTTTAGGTATGCCTAGTTCTACTCCTGGCATATCTTACTCTTTACTGAACCATAATCGATCCCTGGCTTGGTGGCAATGTTAGAGTGGGAATATGACAGGCCACAATGTTAGAGAGTGCGATGGGGCACAATGTTGCTGTGCTGGTAGGCCACAGCACATCAAGGGTACTCAATTTAGAGCTGTTAAGTTGGATATGAATCTTTCCCATTTACCATAGTGCTGTAGTCACACAACAGAGGGTTTCCACTGTATGAAGATGCAACTTCATCTCCACAATCACTGTGCAATGTTCAGTCGACTGATATGGTCACTGACAGTTACATCTGTTACAGGGAGATTGGATTGACAAGGTCAGGTAGGTTTTTCCTTTATATGGGATCTCTCACCACCTGCCTCAAGCCATTCCGCAGATATGTCCATCAGGATTCAGCCAGCTCAGTTAGTAATGGTGCTGCTAAGCCAGTCTTGCTGATGGGCAACAGCAGACGTGATCAGAGACACCAGCTAAAGGGAGCATGACAAAACAACACAGATACCAGCAGCAATGGAGAATAAAAGAGCACACAGAGAAACTGCACATAATCTGAGAGGCATAGTTCCAAAAAAGGCAAGAATTAATATCAGAGAACACTCGGTAAGTTATTGGTTGTGCTTTCTTTGAAAGAAAATACAGAGGGCAATTTAAACTCAAAAGGGGAAACCATCAAGGACTGTAATAAATTTAACTAATTAACAAAATTTCAAACTGGGGCATGTGTAAGTAAGGGAATTTGTATCAAGAAATTAATTAGCACAGAACAGGTCGAGAGAATCAAATCAATTGTTTATAACTACAAAGGAACTTTGACCTGCTCTCCACCAGGAAAGCAGTGCACCAACTCCGCCAGGCGCGCGGGACCCTGTACGAACACGGAGACAAAGCCAGCCGCCTGTTGGCACACCAGCTGAGAAAGCAGGCAGCCACCAGAGAAATTGCGCAAATCAGGGGTATCAGAGGCACGTTGGAAACAGAACCAGAGAGGATTAACAAAACCTTCAAGGCCTTCTACCAAGAGCTGTACACCTCAGAGCCCCCAACGGGGAAGGCTGGGATGAACTGGTTCCTTGATGGATTGGACATACCAGTCGTGGGAGAGGGCAGGAAACGGGACCTGGAAGCACCACTAGCTCTGGGAGAGATCATGGACAGCATTAGCTCCATGCAGACGGGGAAGGCGCCGGGACCGGACGGATTCCCGGCGGACATTTACAAAACATTCGTGACAGCGCTGGCACCGCACCTGCGGGAGATGTTCACAGACTCGCTAGCTAGGGGCACACTGCCACCCACGTTAGCACAGGCCTCAATCTCGCTGATACCCAAGAAAGACAAAGACCCAACGGAATGTGGGTCATACAGACCCATATCTCTGCTGAACGCAGACGCCAAAATACTGGCCAAAATCCTAGCCAAAAGGCTAGAAGACTGTGTACCTGAGGTGGTCACAGAGGACCATACGGGCTTCGTCAAAGTTAGACAGCTTACCGCGAGCATCAGGCGCCTGCTGAACGTGATAATGACCCCCTCCGGGGAGAGAACACAAGAGGAAAAGGCCTTCGACAGAGTCGAATGGAAATACCTCAGAGGTACTGGAGCGGTTCGGGCTTGGAACAGGGTTCACCGCTTGGGTAAAGCTCCTATACAACGCTCCCATGGTGAGTGTACGGACCAACGATACCAACTCCCAATACTTCCAGCTGCACAGGGGCACCAGACAAGGATGCCCACTGTCCCCGCTGCTGTTCGCACTCGCAATCGAACCGCTAGCAATCGTGTTCAGGGCAGCAAAAAATTGGAAGGGGATCCGAAGGGGAGGTAGAGAGCACAGAGTCTCACTCTATGCGAATGATCTGCTCCTCTATATCTCGGACCCACAAAGCAGCATGGACGGAATCATCGCGCTCCTGAAAGAGTTTGGAGCCTTCTCGGGCTACAAACTCAACATGAGCAAATGTGAGATCTTCCCAGTACACCCGCAAGGTGGGGGGCAGCACTAAAGGGGCTGCCGTTCAAACAAGCCCAACACAAATTCCGCTACCTGGAGATCCAAATAGCCCATGACTGGAAAGGGATCCACAAATGGAACCTCACCAGCCTGACGGAGGAAGTTAAAAAGGACCTGCAAAGATGGAACACACTCCCGCTCTCTCTCGTGGGGAGAGTCCAGATGATCAAAATGAACGTACTGCCCAGGTTCCTCTTCCTGTTTAGATCCATTCTGATCTACATCCCCAAGGCCTTTTTCAAAGCGCTGAACAAACTTATCATGGCATTCGTATGGGGGGGGGTAATAAATGCTAGGATCCCAAAAAAGGTCCTACAAAAAAAAAAATACAGGGGGGGGCTAGCCCTCCCGAATCTACAATTCTACCACTGGGCGGCAACAGCCAAGCGAGTAAGGGGATGGACCCAGGAGCCGAGTGGGTGCGTGCGGAGAAGCCTCCTGCATGGGGACCTCCCTCCGGGCCCTCGCCACGGCAGCACACCCATTCCCACCCAAAAAACACTCCAGCAGCCCAGTGGTGACAGCCACCCTCCAATCCTGGAACCAACTGCGGCGGCAATTTGGCCTGACCAAAATGTCGGACAAGGCTCCCATCTGCAACAACCATAGGTTCACACCAGCACTGACTGATGCCACCATCAAAAGGTGGAGGCAGGACGGGGGGACACTGACAGTCAGGGACCTATACACGGACGACAGGATCGCAATACTGGACGAACTGACAGAGAAATTTCAGCTAGCTGGGGGGGAAACGAGCTACGGTACCTGCAGCTCAAAAACTTCCCACGAAAGGAGACAAGGACGTACCCACAACCGTCACGACAGACACTACTGGAAGACCTACTGGACGCAAGTATCCTAGAGAAAGGGAACTGTAGCGACATGTATGACCGACTGGTAGAAAGGGACGACACCGTACTGGACGCAACAAGAAGGAAATGGGAGGACTACCTGGGGATGGAGATAGGGTGAGGACTCTGGAGCGAAGCACTGCATAGGGTCAACTCCACCTCCACGTGCGCAAGGCTCAGCCAGACGCAACTAAAAAGTGGTACATAGAGCCCACTTAACGAGAAACCGTATGAGTAGGTTATTCCCGGAGGTGGAGGACAGATGTGAACGGTGCCAAAGAGGCCCGGCCAACTACGCCCACATGTTCTGGTCTTGCCCCAGACTTGTGGAGTACTGGACAGCCTTCTTCGAGGCTATGTCCAAAGTGGTGGGGGTGAGGGTGGAGCCATGCCCGATTGTGGCAGTCTTCGGGGTTTCAGACCAGCCAGATCTATTCCTGGGGAGGAGGGCGGACGCCCTTGACTTTGCCTCCCTGATCGCCCGCCGTAGAATCCTGTTTGGCTGGCGGTCAGCAGCACCGCCCAGAGCTGCAGACTGGCTGTCCGACCTCTCGGAATCTCTCCAAATGGAGAAAATCAAATTCGCCATCCGAGGGTCGGACGACGGCTTCCACAGAACGTGGCAGCCATTCATGCAATCGTTCCGGGACCTGTTTGTGGCCAACGATCAAGAGGAAGAATAGTCGGGCGGCCAAGAATCAGGGGAAAATGGATGGGAATCGGGGGAAGGTTGGGGGGGGGGGGGGGGGGGGCAAAACTGTAAATAAATGCCAATAAACATGTGCCTCGGCCATATTGGGGAATGCAAAATATGTATGCCGGCTAAAGGGGGGAGGCCACAGTTATTATTACGAAGATGCTTACCTGTAAATATATATGTTAATTTTTGAGTGTTCTTTTTCTTTTCTCTCTCTAACAATTTGTAATTTGTTCAATATAAAACATGAAAACTGAATAAAAAACATTTATTAAAAAAAAATCAATTGTTTATAGGTATTGACTAAATTCTAAAAGAGGGATCAGACATTTAAAAAAAAAAAGAGTATGGTTGAATAGTTGAGACCTATTGCTGACAATTCCTGCCCGAAGTTGGAATTTCAGGCCATTCCTCGAGTCTTCAGGGAAGTGCAGGAAGACTCATGCGATTTGAACTTGAGCTCAGGATTTCCAAGCTCAAGGAGCTGCTGGAGTCACTGTGGACCATCAGAAAGGCCAAGAGTTTTCTGGATCAAATATTACAGATTGTGGTCATTCCACAGGCAGTAAGAGTTCAGGATAGTAGATGGGCGTCCACCCAGAAGAGGAGAAAGATGATGGCTACTCAGAAGGTAAGTACTGGATTGACAGAGGTACTGTACCACTGCCAAGCCAGTACTCAGCTTTCAAGAGTGCCAATTGCTTGAAGTACTACAGTCCAGTCCAGGGCACCAATTGGCAAGGACTACGAAGGAGGAAAATAAAAAAGTGCAGCCATTATAGGAAATGTCATAATCAGTGGGCAACTGTTGTGAATCCCACATGTACTTTGCCTCCTTGATGCTAAGGTAAAGAAAGGGCATCACAGAGTTTCACAATTCTATAGTGGAGAGAATGAAGCAGAAGATATGGCGCACATTAGCACACATGGCAAAGAGAGAACGGAGACCAAGGTACTAGAGTCCAACATTCAGAAGCTAGGTAGGAATCAAAAACGTAGGACCTTGAGTCATAATCTATTGATTATTCCCAGTAACATACGCTAACAAAGTAGAAATAATGCAAGTTGAGGCATGGTGCAGGAGGGAGAGCTTCAGTTTCTTGGGCATTAGAACCTGTTCTGCAGCAGAAGGCACCAACTCAACAAAGGTAAATTACATCTCAACAGCAATGGTACAAATGTCCTTGTATGGAGGTTCATTAGTTTGGTTAGGAAGGGATTGAATTAAATTGGCAGATGGATGGGCACCAGCATATAGGGGTATAAAAGAGTACCAAAATGCATTAAAAAGTTCAAGTATTTGATAGTACCAGAGAAGTTGTACCATGCTAGATAGGAGCAGACTAGAAGGACCACAAAGAGTTCAGAGACAAGTTTACAATGCATGTATGTAAATTTAAAAGCATGGTACAAGAAGGTGGTGACCTACGAGCATAAACAGTGTGGTAGCATGAATGAAAACCATTGCTTAAAAATGGTTGAGGACTAGGTGCTTGGAAGTGTTCATAAACATAGGGAAGGATAAAAGGAGCTTGGGTAGCAATACTAATTAGAGACAGCATTGTAGTGTCAGAAAAATAGGATGTCCTTGTTGGGGTCCAGTCAGAATTCATTTAATTCAAGTTAATAAGCAAGAGGTATGACCATGCTACTGGGAGGGCTATAATTTTGGCCACCAAACGTCAAGACAGATAGAAGAGCAAATATACAGGGAATTTACGGACGTGCAAGAACAATGAAAGGTACTATTAGGGGCACTTATCCCAAATTACATTAGAGCAATTAGTGTTAGAGAAAGGGGAAAGGAAGGGGAGAAATGTCTGAAATTTGATCCAGAGGGCTTTCTTGACTACAGTAGTACTTTCTTGGTGCAGCTAGGAAGGAGTCATTGCTGGATCTGCTGTTGGGGAAAGACACAAACCAAGTGCCTCTGGGGGAAAACAAATGGTGATCACTGGATCATAACGTTTAGATTAGTAATGGAGGAAAGCAAAGAGCAGTCTAAAGTAGATCTTCTAAATTGGAAGAGAGCCAACTTCAATGGGATGAGGTGGTATCAAGCCTGTGTAAATGGAACCAAAGATTAACATGAAAAATTATAACTGAACTGGGGATTTTGTTGCAGGTAGGCGAGGTGCATAGAACATAACAGCGCAGTACGGGCCCTTCGGCCCTCGATGTTGCGCCGACCTGTGAAACCATCTGAAGCCTATCTGACCTACACTATTCCATTTTCATCCATATGTCTATCCAGTGACCACTTAAATGCCCTTAAAGTTGGCGAGTCTACTACTGTTGCAGGCAGGGCGTTCCACACCCCTACTACTCTCTGAGTAAAGAAACTGCCTCTGACATCTGTCCTATATCTTCCACCCCTCAATTTAAAGCTATGTCCCCTCGTGTTGGACATCACCATCCGAGGAAAAAGACTCTCACTGTCCACCCTATCTAACCCTCTGACTATCTTATATGTCTCTGTTAAGTCACCTCTCAGCCTTCTCCTCTCTAACGAAAACAACCTCAAGTCCCTGAGCCCTTCCTCGTAAGACCTTCCCTCCATACCAGGCAACATCCTAGTAAATCTCCTCTGAACCCTTTCCAAAGCTTCCACATCCTTCCTATAATGTGGTGACCAGAACTGCACGCAGTACTCCAGGAGCGGCCGCACCAGAGTTATGTACAGCTGCAGCATGACCTTGTGGCTCAGAAACTCAATCCCCCTACTGATAAAGGCTAGCACACCATATGCCTTCTTAACAGCCCTATTAACCTGGGTGGCAACTTTCAGGGATTTATGTACCTGGATGCCGAGATCTCTCTGTTCATCTACACTACCAAGAATCTTGCCATTAGCCCAGTACTCTGCATTCTTGTTACTCCTTCCAAAGTGAACCACCTCACACTTTTCCGCATTAAACTCCATCTGCCACCTCTCAGCCCAGCTCTGCAACTTATCTATGTCCCTCTGTATCCTATAACATCCTTCAGCACTATCCACAACTCCAACGACCTTAGTGTCATCTGCAAATTTACTAACCCGTCCTTCTACACCCTCTTCCAGGTCATTTATAAAAATGACAAACAGCAGTGGCCCCAAAACAGATCCTTGCGGTACACCACTAGTAACTGAACTCCAGGATGAACATTTGCCATCAACCACCACTTCTTTCAGCTAGCCAATTACTGATCCAAACCGCTAAATCACCTTCAATCCCATACTTCCTTATTTTCTGCAATAGCCTACCGTGGGGAACCTTATCAAACGCCTTACTGAAATCCATATACACCACATCAACCGCTTTACCCTCATCCACCTCTTTGGTCACCTTCTCAAGAAACTCAATAAGGTTTGTGAGGCATGACCTACCCTTCACAAAACCGTCGCTAATCAACTTGTTCTTTTCAAGATGATTATAAACCCCATCTCTTATAACCTTTTCCAACATTTTACCCACAACCGAAATAAGGCTCACAGGTCTATAATTACCAGGGTTGTCTCTACTCCCCTTCTTGAACAAGGGGACAACATTTGCTATCCTCCAGTCTTCCGGCACTATTCCTGATGACATAAAGATCAAGGACAAAGGCTCTGCAATCTCCTCCCTGGCTTCCCAGAGAATCCTAGGATAAATCCCATCTGGCCCTGGGGAATTATCTATTTTGACATTTTCCAAAATTGCTAACACCTCCTCCTTTTGAACCTCAATTCCATCTAGCCTGGTCGACTGAACCTGAGTATTCTCCTCGACAACATTGTCTTTCTCCAGAATAAACACTGACGAAAAATATCCATTTAACGCTTCCCCTATCTCCTCTGATTCCACACACAACTTTCCACTACTATCCTTGATTGGCCCTAATCTTACTCTAGTCATTCTTTTATTCCTGATATACCTATAGAAAGCCTTAGGGTTTTCCTTGATCCTATCCGCCAACAACTTTTCGTGTCCTCTCCTCGCTCTTCTTAACTCTCCCTTTAGGTCCTTCCTGGCTAACTTGTAACTCTCAAGTGCCCTAACTGAGCCTTCATGTCTCATCCTAATATAAGCCGCCTTCTTCCTCTTGACAAGTGCTTCAACTTCCTTAGTAAACCACGGTTCCCTTGCTCGACAACTTCCTCCCTGCCTGACAGGTACATACTTATCAAGGACACGCAGTAGCTGTTCCTTGAAAAAGCTCCACATTTCGATTGTACCCATCCCCTGCAGTTTCCTTCCCCATCCTATACAGCCTAAATCTTGCCGAATAGCATCATAATTGCCTTTCCCCCAGCTATAATTCTTGCCTTATGGTATATACCTATCCCTGCCCATTGCTAAAGTAAACATAACCGAATTGTGATCACTATCACCAAAGTGCTCACCTACATCTAAATCTAACACCTGGCCGGGTTCATTACCCAGTACCAAATCCAATGTGGCCTCGCCCCTTGTTGGCCTGTCTACATACTGTGTCAGAAAACTCTCCTGCACACACTGCACAAAAACTGACCCATCTATAGTACTCGAAGTATAGTATTTCCAGTCAATATTTGGAAAGTTAAAGTCCCCCATAACAACTACCCTGTTACTCTCACTCCTGTCGAGAATCATCTTTGCAATCCTTTCCTCTACATCTCTCGAACTATTCGGAGGTCTATAGACAACTCCCAACAGGGTGACCTCTCCTCTCCTGTTCCTAACCTCAGCCCATACTACCTCAGTAGACAAGTCCTCAAACGTCCTCAGGCAAGTAGTAAAGGAAGCAAGCCAGGGTTCATTGAATGACCAGGGAAATAGAGAATATAATAACATAAAAATTTACATTTTCAAGTGAGAACCAGGCCAAACACAAGAAGCTGATTGGAAGTGAAGGAAATTAAGATGGTAAAGGGAGAATGATAACAGAATGGCAGTTACCATAAAAAGGAACCTAAAAATCTTTCACTGGCTAGTAAATAGAAATTGGGTAGCAAGAGGCAGCATTCAGCCCATTTGGTTAGAATATTTCAATGCATACTTTGAATTGGTTTTACCAAGGAAGCTGATACTCACAAACAGAGAGAGTAGAAGAGATCATGGTAGGGTGAAAATTGATAGGACAGCTGTAATGGAAAAGTGGCTATGCTTTAAAGCGGATAAATCGTCTAGTTCGGATGGTGTGTATCTCAAGTAGCTCAGGGAAATGGGAGTGGAAATAATGGAAGGGTCTGGCATAATCTTCTGACACCTCAGTCTGTACCTAGAGAAGTTGAAAGAATGGGAGCAGAAGCAGGCACTCAGCCCATCAAGTCTGCTTCGTCATTCAATGAAATCATGGCTGATCCAATAATCCTCAACTCCACTTTCCTGCCTTATCCCCATAACCTTCTATTCCCTTGTGGATTAAAAATATGCATCTCAGCTTTGAACATAAATAAGGGCCCAGCTTCTACAGCTCTCTGTGGTAAGGAATTCCACAGATTCGCCGTCGTCTATGAGAAGTAATTTCTTCTCATTTCAGTCTTAAATGGGCGACCCCTTACTCTGAGATTATGCCCTCTGGTCCTAGACTCTCGCACAAGAGAAAACATCCTCCCAGCACCTACCCCGTTAAACCCCCTGAGAATCCTGTGTTTCAAAAAGGTCACCTCTCACTTTTCTGAACTCCAACGAGTACAGGCTCAATCTACTCAACCTTTCCTCACAAGAAAATCCTTCCATACTTGGGATCAACCTCATAAACCTTCTCTGGACTACCTCCAATGCCAATATATTTTTCCTTGGAGTTTGCACACTCTCCCAGTGTCTGCATGGGTTTCCTCCAGGGGCTCCGGTTTCCTGCCACAGTCCAAAAACGTGCAGGTTAGGTTGGGGGGGGGGGGGCAAGGTAGGGTGCCCTTTTGAAGGGACAGTGCAGGCTCAATAGGCCAAATACCCTTGATCTGTACTGTAGGGATTCTAGTTCTATGATAGGGCACTAAAACTGTTCACAGTAGTCCAGGTGTGGTCCAACTCGTGCCTTGTATAATTTTTGCATGACTTTCCTATTTTTATACTCCATTCCCTTTGAAATAAAAGGCCAACATTCTATTTGCCTTCCCAATTAACTGCTGAACTTGCATGCTGGGGATTTCCGATGACATCATGTAAGAAGCAAGGTGTATGAAATGTGGCTCCTGGCTGGGTCTTTGATTTTGATCCCTTTTATCGAGGGAGTTTGATGACCACACGCCTGTTGTGGGCTAAGTCATATCAAAACTCTGCTAAGACTGGGCTAAACTGGGCTAAGTCATATCAAAAGTCATATCATATCTAGATAGGAATAATATGATTAGGGATAGTCAGCATGGTTTTGTGAAGGGTAAGTCATGCCTCACAAACCTTATCGAGTTCTTTGAGAAGGTGACTGAACAGGTGGACGAGGGTAGAGCAGTTGATGTGGTGTATATGGATTTCAGTAAAGCGTTTGATAAGGTTCCCCACGGTCGGCTATTGCAGAAAATACGGAGGCTGGGGATTGAGGGTGATTTAGAGATGTGGATCAGTAATTGGCTAGTTGAAAGAAGACAGAGAGTGGTGGTTGATGGGAAATGTTCAGAATGGAGTTCAGTTACGAGTGGCGTACCACAAGGATCTGTTCTGGGGCCGTTGCTGTTTGTCATTTTTATAAATGACCTAGAGGAGGGCGCAGAAGGATGGGTGAGTAAATTTGCAGACGACACTAAAGTCGGTGGAGTTGTAGACAGTGCGGAAGGATGTTGCAGGTTACAGAGGGACATAGATAAGCTGCAGAGCTGGGCTGAGAGGTGGCAAATGGGAGTTTAATGTGGAGAAGTGTGAGGTGATTCACTTTGGAAAGAATAACAGGAATGAGGAATATTTGGCTAATGGTAAAATTCTTGGTAGTGTGGATGAGCAGAGGGATCTCGGTGTCCATGTACATAGATCCCTGAAAGTTGCCACCCAGGTTGATAGGGTTGTGAAGAAGGCCTATGGTGTGATGGCCTTTATTGGTAGAGGGATTGAGTTCCGGAGCCATGAGGTCATGTTGCAGTTGTACAAAACTCTAGTATGGCCGCATTTGGAGTATTGCGTACAGTTCTGGTCGCCTCATTACAGGAAGGACGTGGAAGCTTTGGAACGGGTGCAGAGGAGATTTACCAGGATGTTGCCTGGTATGGAGGGAAAATCTTATGAGGAAAGGCTGATGGACTTGAGGTTGTTTTCGTTAGAGAGAAGGTGGTTAAGAGGTGACCTAATAGTGGCATACAAAATGATCAGCGGGTTAGATAGGGTGGACAGCGAGAGCCTTCTTCCGCGGATGGAGGTGGCTAGCACGAGGGGACATAGCCTTAAATTGAGGGGTAATAGATATAGGACAGAGGTCAGAGGTGGGTTTTTTACGCAAAGAGTGGTGAGGCCGTGGAATGCCCTACCTGCAACAGTAGTGAACTCGCCAACATTGAGGGCATTTAAAAGTTTATTGGATAAGCATATGGATGATAAGGGCATAGTGTAGGTTAGATGGCCTTTAGTTTTTTCCATGTCGGTGCAACATCGAGGGCCGAAGGGCCTGTACTGCGCTGTGTCGTTCTATGTTCTATGTTCTATGTTCTAAAACCATCAACAAAGAAGCCGAACTCAAAGGCGGGTCAGAAGGGTAGCCTACTGAAGAAAAGTGGAAGATAGCCACCACGCGCATTACTTTAGACACGTTAGCTGAAGTGATGGCGCAGCAGCAATTCGGAAGGTATCTGGATCGGCAATTTGAGCGGCAGGGCAAGGAGATAAGAGTCCTCTTCAGAGCCACTATCAAGGAGCACTGGAGCTGGTTTGGGAGCAGTTGGCGAAGACCTTGAGTGAGGTTAAAGCGCAGGGAGAGACTTAAGGGTGTGGAGGAGATCCTGTCACAGCACAAGGCATGGTAGCATAGTGGTTAGCACTAAAGCTTCAATGCGCCAGGGTCTCAGGTTCGATTTCCGGCTTGGGGCACTATCTCTGTGGAGTCTGCATGTTCTCCCCGTGGGTCTCCTCCGAGTGTTCCGGTTTCCTCCCACAAGTCCCGAAAGACGTGCTGTTAGGTAATCTGGACATTGGGTTCTCCCTCTGTGCACACAAACAGACGCCGGAATGTGGCAACTGGGGACTTTTCACAGCGGCTTCATTGCAGTGTTAATGTAAGCCTACTTGTGACAATAAAGATTATTGAAAAAAAGGATTGGCTTGCCTCGTTGGAAGCAGAGATCACGATGGTGGCGGATAGCAACAAAGTCCTGAGGCTGAAGTTGGAAGATCTGGAGAACAGGTCAAAGCAGTTAAACCTCAGGTTGGTGGGGCTGCTGCAGGAGGGCTCTAACCATACTCAGTACTTTGTGGAGATATTTTCTTGGTTGGTGGATGAGGTAGAGGTAATCACCCCTCTATAATTGGACAGAGATCACCAGGCGTTCAAGCAAAAGCCAAGGCCAAACGAGCCATCGGGAGCGGTGATTATTTGCTTCCATAATTACCAACAGAAAGAGCAGTTCTTGGAGTCGGCGAAGAAAGTCCACAATATCGACTAGGGTGGGTACAAGGTGTGGATCAATCAGGACACTGGGACTGAGCTGGCGAAGAGGCGGGTGGCCTTCAACAGGGCAAAGGCTGTTTTCTAATGCAAGGGCGTGCGATTTGGGGTGGTGTACCCAGCAAGGTTGCGGGTCACCATAGACTCGAAAGATCACTTCTTCAATATGCCGCAGAGAAAAGGACTGGGACTCTGGGTATAATGTGGGGGATGGTGGTGTTGCGTACGTATACCTTTGTGGGTTATATGGTTTTTGGTCTTAAGGGGGTGGGGTGGGTTTACTAAAGATACGGAGATGTTCTGGAGGGGAGAGGTTTTTTTTAATGAATTTGGGCATGTTGGGTCAGAAAGGATAGAATGGTTGTTGTTTTGAGGGGTATTTTTTTTTTTTTTTTTTTACATAGAATTTACAGTGCAGAATTTACAGTGCAGAAAGAGGCCATTTGGCCCATCGAGTCTGCACCGGCTCCTGGAAAGAGCACCCTACCCATGGTTAACACCTCCACCCTATCCCCATAACCCAGCAACCCCACCCAAAACTAAGGGCAATTTTGGACACTAAGGGCAATTTATCATGGCCAATCCACCTAACCTGCACATCTTTGGACTGTGGGAGGAAACCGGAGCACCCGGAGGAAACCCACGCACACACGGGGAGGATGTGCAGACTCCGCACAGACAGTGACCCAAGCCGGAATTGAACCTGGGACCCTGGAGCTGCGAGGTATTGGAGGGGTTCCTGTTTGGGGGCAAGGGTTTTTTCCCCATTTGAAAGGTTTGGGGGCCGATGTGGTGTTCACAGGACCAGACCAGGTTGCAGAAAGAGTATGTAAGCCAGGTTTTTACAGTAGGTCAACGGGCTGGTGGACGTTAGTTTTCAAGCAGGAACAGTGGTGGTGAACCAGGGGTTCTTGCTGTGATGGTTAGTCGCATTGGAGGGGAAGGCAGTGGTATTAAGGGCGGCACGGTGGTGCAGTGGTTAGCACTGCTGCCCACGGCGCTGAGGACCCGAGTTCGATCCCGACCCTAGGTCACTGCCCGTGTGTAGTTTGCACATTCTCCCCGTGTCTGCATGTGATTCACCACTACAACCAAAATATGTGTTGGATAGGCGGATTGGCCACGCTAAATTGCCCCTCAATTGGAAAAAAATAACTGTGTGCTCTAAATTTATAAAAATGAAATATTGACCAGAAACTGCCGGAACTGGCTCTTGCACATCTGTGTAAATGGAGAACTGTTGGCAAGAATGAGAAAAAACAGATGTTTTAGGGGCCTCACGGTAGCATGGTGGTTAGCATCAATGCTTCACAGCTCCAGGGTCCCAGGTTCGATTCCCGGCTGGGTCACTGTCTGTGTGGAGTCTGCACGTCCTCCCCGTGTGTGCGTGGGTTTCCCCCGGGTGCTCCGGTTTCCTCCCACAGTCCAAAGATGTGCGGGTTAGGTGGATTGGCCATGATAAATTGCCCGTAGTGTAAGGTTAATGGGGGGATTGTTGGGTTACGGGTATACGGGTTACGTGGGTTTAATTAGGGTGATCATTGCTCGGCACAACATCGAGGGCCGAAGGGCCTGTTCTGTGCTGTACTGTTCTATGTTCTATGTTCTATTAGTGAACACATATGCCCGAATTGGGGCGATGTTAAGTTTATGGAATAGCTGTTGACTGCCATTCATTCCGGAGCTAGACACACACAGGCTGATGTTAGGGGGGGTGGATTTTAAACTGCGATTTAGATCCAAAGTTGTACCGCTCCAGCCCAATGTTGCTGTCTCTTTCAGGGATGGCGAAGGTGCTGGCAGCATTCATGGACTAGGCAGGAGGGGTGGATTCCTAGCAGTTTGTGAACCGAGGAGTTAAGGAGTTTTCCCCAATCGGTGCACAAGGTATATTCAAGGATGATTTCTTCATTATGGGAAAAACTTTTCTCCTTGGCATAAGAGGAGCAGAGAATTCGTCAGTGGTTATTTCGGACCATGTGCTGCATTGGGTGGATATGAAGCTGGAGGTGGGTCGGGCCCAGTGTAGAGGGTGCTGGTTGGACGGATGTGGCATTTTTGGCTGGCCTTGGGTTATGTCATGATGTCTAGAGCCATAGGGACCTACATGACATTTAATGAAAACAGGAGGAGATTCTACGTTGTGGGAGATATTGCAAGCGATGATTGGGAGGTTGGGGGGGTGGCCAGGAGTTTGATATTGACATTGGGCTGGAGCGGTACAACTTTGGATCTAAATCACAGTTTAAAATCCTGATCGGTGATTGATATGGAGTATGCGAGTGATCCAATGCCAGATCTCTGGCGCGCAAAAAGCTGAAAATGCAGTTTGACCTGTTATCCATGGACTGGGTGGTGCATCAGCTGCAGCAGGTAAAAGGGGCAGTGTATGAATGTGGGGAGAAGGCCAATCATTTGTTCACTCATCAGTTAAAGTGGCAAGCTGCAGTTAGGGAGATTGTGCAGGTGCAGGAGGCTGGGCGGGGGACTGCCGTATGTTGCAGAGAAGATTAATGGGGTGTTTCGGTCCTTTTACAAGGGGCTTTATAAGTCGCAGCCACTGGAGGTTGAGATGTTGGGGTTCATAGAGGGGTTGGAATTTCCTCAGGTTGCGGAGGAGCTGTAGCGTTTGGAGGAGGTGCATCAGAGCCAGATGGGTTCCCGGTAGAATTCTACAAGATGTTTGTGGATGTTGGCCCCATTGTTTCTGGATGTATAATGATTCACTGTCACAGGGTTCCCTTCTGGAAATGTTGGAACAGGATAAGGATTCCATGGAGTGTGGGTCGTATCATCTGATTCCTCCGTTTAATGTGGGTGCAAAACTTCAAGCTAAGATTTTGGCATTTAAAGTGGGTGCAAAACTTCTAGCTAAGGTTTTGTCGTTTAATATAAGTGCAAACTTCTAGTTAAGGTTTTGGCGTTAAGGTTTGAGACGTGCCTCCCGGAGGTTGTGGAAGAGGACCAGACGGGCTTTGTAAAAAGTCAGGAAGCTGTCATCTAATGAGGCGGTTATACAATGTGGTTCTGGCACCCGAGGTGGAGCCAGAGATAATTGTGACATTGGACGCAGAAAAGGCATTTGATAGGGTTGAATGGAAATACTTGCTTACAGCTCTGGGGAGGTTTGTGCCGTGGATGCAGTTGTTGTCCAAGGCACCGGCGGCAAGGGTGCGAACTAATAAAAAACAAACTCTGGGTATTTTATATTGTATCGGGGACGCTGCAGGGTTGTCCTACGGCCCCTACTTGCGTTTGCAATTGAGCCATTGGCAATTGCTTTGAGAGCCTCGGACAAGTGGAGAGGAATTGTGGGGGGGGGGCGGGTGGAGCACAGCACAGAATATCATAGTATGCTGATGATCTTTTGTTGTATGCAAGGGGCTAGGGGATGGTAATGGGGAATATTGGAGAGGTTTAGTTCGTTTTCAGGGTACAAGTTCAATGTTGGGAAGAGTGAGTTTTGAGTGGTTGGCCCCATGAAGGGTAAGCTGGGGTGAGGGGGCTGCCCTTCAGTGCGCTGGGACTAGGTTTTGCTATCTGCAGGTCCAGGTGGTCAGACTGTGCGTGGCTTCACAAGCTGAACTTTAGTAGCTTGGCGAGTATGGCGAGGGCAGGTTTGCCTTCCATTGTCTCTGGCGGGCAGGATGCAGGCAATTAAGATGAATACCTTGCCAAGATTGGTGTTCTTGTTTCAGTGCCTTCTGATCTTCCAATGGAGTCGTGTCGTGTCTGAAGATGTTGGTGACGGCTAGTCTGCTGTTCACTCCAACGAAGTGCTTGTTGAATACGGTGGTCATCTATATGCTAGATACGGCAATAGCATTACCTCCATTTCAAGCTGGGGGAGGGGTGCTGACTGGGAGGAGCTGAGGGAGAAGGTAGGCCTTGGTGGGATGGATATGTTCAGGTACGTGATTGGGTCTGGCGAGCTTTCCCGACATTCCTGGTGGCGCAGCCGTCCACTTTGCTGGAGAGAATTGATGCTTGTGTGGGGTCAGCAGAGGGCAGCACATGCGGGGTATGTGGACGGATCATGGAGGAAGAGCAGGTATCGCTGGAGGAGGTGAAGGCTAGGTGGGAGCACGAGTTGGGTTCCATTTTGGAGAAAGTCGTGTGAGTGGTGTTCGAAGGGACCTGCCAACCATACACACATGTTCTGGTCCTGCCCCAAGCTCGTGGTTTTTTGAGGGCCTTCTTTAAAAACATATCAACAATTTTAAATGTTGTTTTGGAGCCCTGCCCATTAGTAGCGATATTTGGAGTGTCAGTCCAGCTGGAACCGAGGACAGGGTAATGGCGGATGGCGGATGCTGCCCCTTTAGTGGGCAGCACGGTAGCATTGTGGATAGCACAATGGCTTTACAGCTCCAGGGTCCCAGGTTCGATTCCGGCTTGGGTCACTGTCTGTGCGGAGTCTGCACATCCTCCCCGTGTGTGCGTGGGTTTCCTCCGGGTGCTCCGGTTTCCTCCCACAGTCCAAAGATGTGCAGGTTAGGTGGATTGGCCATGATAAATTGCCCTTAGTGAGCAAAATTGTCCTTAGTGTTGGGTGGGGTTACTGGGATATTGAGATAGGGTGAAGGTGTTGAACTTGGGTAGGGTGCTCTTTCCAAGAGCCGGTGCAGACCCGATGGGCCGAATGGCCTCCTTCTGCATTGTAAATTCTATAATCTTTGGCATTTGCCCAATTGCTGGCTCGGCGGTGGATCCTGTGGAGTTGGAGACAGGCGGCACCGCCCAGTGCCACAGCATGGCTGGGTAACTTGGAGATTATACATTTTGAGGAGATTTTGCATTTTGAGAAGGTTAAGTTCAATATGAGAAGAGAGGTTGATATCTGGATAAAACATTTCGAGTGAACAGACTGGCCGAAGTATCGGAATTGGGCAGATACAACAGACAAGACTGGCTAGACCATTACAGAGAGCCATTAAGGGTCAACCACATACTGTAGGCTTAGAGTTACAGGCAGGTCAGACCAAAGTTGGGGATAGCAAAATTTCCATCCCTGAAAGCCTCAGCTGGATGATATGAACAACAATCTGACAATTTCTTAGTCCCCATTACTGAGACTAGATTTTTAATTCCAGATTTATTTAATAAATTAAAGTTCCCCCAACTTCTACAACATTAGTCCAATAACATTACCAACATGCCATCTTCCCCATACAATGAGCTAGTATGAAACAATAGTCAGAGGAGATGAAGACACGTGTACAGATTAAATAAATTAAGGCCATGAAAAGATGTGGATCATGGACATGGGGGTGTACCTATACACGTTCACATTCACGCTGCCATATCATCAATACATTGATGTGGTTGAGGTACAGGAATGGAGCTAATCAGAAACTTACCAGTGACAACCATTCGTCTTCCATTCAACTTGCTGGAAGTTAGAGCCGGAGTTCTGGGAGTTTTGTTTTTAATCCTTTGAAAAACAGACTCAAAATCGTCACTTGATGTATCTGAAGGATCAGACATTTCATTCAATTGCTTGGAGTAAATGGGATGATTTGAGCTATTACCAGGTTCTGAACCCATAGGCTCTGTGGATAAAACGGAATCCAACATGCCCGAAGTGCAAGAACCCTGCTGTTCAGAACTCTTTTTCTTCCGTTTATCCAACAGCCGATCGCTCGGCAAACTTTTGACAAAATAGTCTACGGTATTATTCAACAGTGATACCATTGATCTTGATGTAGTCGGTATAGTATGGATTGCTTCCACAGAACATTCATTTGCTGGCACATTGTTTCTATGGGTGGGTTCAGGTTGTTCTAAGAGACAGAAGACGAGGACATAATGTTAACTCCTGATTACAGCACCAGATTACTTCTCACAATTTCAAGACACCATTTGTGTGCAGTAAACCAAATGCAAATTCTGTTCATTAAATGTTATTGCCATCTTCCACAAGGTATTACTGAAACTTTCTTCACACCAACCCAGAAACTCAAATAATCTCTGGTGCATTTATTAAGTCAGAAAAATAATTGATATATACATTTACTCTCTATTTTCCCCCTCAACATTCTTTTCTCTGGAGCCAAGAAAATGTGTTTCTTCTAGATTCCCGAGTGAATTGTTTCCAAAGGTCACAATGGTTGGCTTCTCAGCTACTCAGGTCAAATCATATAAGCTGCAGGCTCTCAATAATACGAAGCAGCACAGTGTGAGTATTTAGCAGACTCTAGAATACACATCAAAGGCATATCCAGAGCCCAGTTGAACTGTAATCAATTAAAGGCTGCAGATGGAGGGAATTTAATGAACAATAGCCTGGAAAATCTAGCTACATACATAGGAATTGGGTAAGCCATTTGCCCTTTGAACCTGCTACGCCCTTCAATAAGATCATGGCTGATCGGATTTTAACCTCAACTACACATTCCTGCCCACCCCGATAACCCTTCAGGCATTATCTTATGAAGAATCTATCTCCTCTTCCTTAAAGATATTCAAGAATCCTGCCTCAACCACCCTCTGAGGAAGAGAATTCCAGAGCCCCACAACCATCAGAAAACATTTTTCCTCATTTCTGTCCTAAATGGATGACTCCTCATTTTGAAACAATGACCCCTGAGCTCTAGATTATCCTACAAGAGAAAAAATCTATCCTTTCCATATCCACCCGCTCAAGTGCACACAACGCAGGATCCTAATTGCCCCAATCAAGTTACCTCTTACTCTTCCAAACTCCAGCAGATACAAGCCCAACCTTTCCCCTCAAGGCAACCCGCCAATTCCAGATATTAATCCAGTAAACCTTCTCTGAACTGTCTCCAACGCATTTATATCCCCCTTTCAAACAGGATGACCAACATTGTACACAGCACTCCAGTTGTGGTCTGACCAATACCCTGGACAACTGAAGCATAACCTCCTCCCTCCAGCACTCAATTCCCCACAATAAGTTACAGCATTCCAATAGCTTTGCTAACAATTTGCTGCATGTGCAAACCAAACTCGTGTGATTCATGTACTAGGATACCCAGATCCATCCACATCCCAGAATCCCTGTAATCTCTCATAGTTGTCGACGATACACCTCTTTTTTTCACACATCTTGCTAATATGGGCAAACTCATTTTCCCACATTATACTCCATCTGCTAGATCTGCGTCCACTTACCCAACCCATCCACAACCTCTTGCAGGCCCACCAATGTCCACCACACAAACTATTCACCCACCTCGCTTCACCAAAAAACCCGAGCAACACAGTTTACAGAGGCAACAGTTCAATCACAACGACAAATGACAAAAACAATGTTAAATATTTCAAAACTAAGAAAAAACTATTTATCTTGGCATTCTGGTAGCTTCCACTGAATAGAATGCACTGTAAAATAAACAAAACATTTCTAATGGGAAAAGTGATTCTTCAAACATTAGAAATTGCTGTAGCAAACAGATGACATCTATTTTTAATCTTCAATTTGCAGTTTACTTACTATTATCAGCACTGTTCTCTGTCTCTACAATCCCATTTATATCCAATTCATCTAGGGATGAGTCATCACTCACGATAAAATCTTTGAGACTGTGCAGAAAATCGAATTACAATATGATTATCAGGAAGCATAATATGAAATTAGTAAATATACAATAATGTGCCCTGATGCCACAGTGTACTGGTGACTCCTGCCAACAACCACTAATGGGCCAATCATTAGACACTGAAGAGATTGCATTGGAAAAGCAGGCATCCATTTCATTTCGGCTTCCACCCAATTATGTATTCAGAATTTCTGTTCTCCATTCTAGAAACGTAAACGTTGGTCAATCAGCTCAACTTTGCAATTAAGATTTGTCTCAATACATTAGTAATCCTAGAGGCAAGTGCAGATTATCAATGTTAACAAATAATTTTGAAACCAAGAACATATGCCCCCTCATTTATTAGGGGCACAATTAATGGAATGAAATTTGAGGAAATCTGCGCTGCAAGCAATTTAACAGTTAATAGAAAGCTGGCGTGCGTCTTGAGAAGGGGGCAAATGGATATTCAAGATGTCAACTTCAGGTTAAGTGTGGTTAGGGGCGCTGCATCAGTAATGTAATGAACATATTAAGGTACTTCCTGAGGGCATTATAAAACTATATGTGACACTGTGTCACACAAGGAGATATTTGTCCAAATGATCAAAAGCTTGAAGATCTTACGTTTTTGTAAGAAAGCAAGGTAGAGGTCTAGTAAGGGAAATCCAGAGCTTAGGAACCCAGCTGAAGACACGCCAGTGTTCAAAATAATGATTTTGGGCTGGATAGTTAATATTAAAAGATTGAGCATTTAGCTGCCAATGAAAATGATATTTTATGGGCCGAATGACCCTCTTGCTCTGTCCAATGATTCCCTTGCAAACTGGTCAGTGCAATTTCAAGATCCTCCCCACTTTTAAGCTATTTCTTAGCCACGGTATTGTTAATTTCAATCAAAAATGCAAGTTGAGACAACAGTACAATATGAACAAAATAGCAATGGCTTGGAAATGCACCAAAACACCACCGCAATTTAAACAAAGGCCGTGGGTGTTGGAAATCTAAAAACCCACAACAGAAAACTTTCATCAGTGCACCTAATAAGACAGTATCTGTGGCAAGAGAAATGAAAGTTAATATTTTCAGTTGATGGACTGATTCGCTTGCAGGAGAGTTTAGCAGACACATGCCAAAGTCAGTGAAAAAGATTGGAGGGTCAGTTCTGATTAAAGGTCACCAACCAGAAATATTAATTGTTTCTCTCTCCATAGATTCTGTCTGAACTGAGTATTTCTATTATTTTCTGGTTTTAGATCACAAGGATTTAATTCCTACTCAAATGACAACCAACTCCTAATGAATTCCGTGCTCACTATCACATCTGAAAATCCAGGAACTAGTGATTTGATCCACTGAAAAGATTTAGATTAAACGGATTTGAATCAAATAGTAATTAGTGGGATCCTAATTGTCAATTCAAGCAAGAACAAAAAATGTGGACAGGGTCGACAGGGCGGCACGGTGGCTGGCGGCCCAGTAGTTAGCACTGCAGCCTCAGCTCCAGGGACCCGGGTTCAATTCCGGCCTTGGGTGACTGTGTGGAGTTGCAGTTTCTCCCAGTGTCTGCATGCGTTTCCTCCAGGTGCTCCAGTTTCTTCCCACAGTCCAATGATGTGCAGATTAGGTGGATTGGCCAGGCTAAGTTTCCCCTTAAGTGTCCAAAAGATTAGGTGGGGTTACTGGGTTACATGGATAGGGTGGAAGTGCTGGTTTAAGTAGAGCTCTTTCCATCGGCCGGTGCAGACTTGATGGGCTGAATGGCCCCCTTCTGCACTGCAAATTCTAAGATTAATCCACAAAGCTCTGAAAATCATCGAAATCAGTAGAGACAAGATCAAACTGCTTTTCTCTTTATGTTGAAGTCGAGATCTGAAGAGTCCAACACATTACTGAGCTGACAGAATTCGGTCTATGAATTAAGCCCTTCTGATTGTGATGTCCGAACCTAATTTTATGCAAATTAATTTGATACAAAAATTTCCATTTTTCAACCAAACATTGAGCCACTTACTCACCAGTCATCATTTTCCCTGCAAGCCCTGTGCTTCTGTGATGTATTCAATGTTTTTACATGCATCAGAACTGGAGAAAGAGATTATGTCCATGTTACCATACAAAATTTAAATGCCTTAACTCCTCCCTATTCTTTACATATATTATCTGCATTACAGCACTATGCAAAATCCTTCCTGAAGCTGCAATAAACAAATGTAAAAAGTCAGCACACAGCCCAACGAAACAATGACAGATTTTTAAAAATCTGTCTCATGGATCATTACCGTGCACACAGCAACATAAAGTACAGAGCAGGAAAAAAAAAAGAAACCACTATATTCAGTTCATCTAGCTATGTAACCATCTACTCTCACATAACTTCCCAATTCTGCAAGGTTTTTGTTTTTGACCTGTCATGATATGCAGTCATGCACATAATGAGATAGACAGGCAGTGACAGACACCCAGGACAGAACACAACCAATCACCAGGCAAAACACGAGAAGGTGATCTCCCACTATAAAACACACGAGGCATCAATACTCTGCCTCTTTTCCACTGGTGACAAAGGTAGTGAAAGTCAGGTGTATATATCAGTTAGCACTTTCTACGTATGGCTCAGAGCTAGTCTGGTCCAGTTAGTTATAGAAAGTACGCTTAGATTAGTAGTGTCAAACCCACAGCGAACTGTTTGCACTGCTTAATAAGTTCAATAAACCGTATTGAACTAACATCACAGTTTAGAGTCTACTTTCAAGTACAACTGCATCCAGTTGCAGTCCGTGTTACCCCAGGGTGAATAACACAACATGGTACCAGTAGTCTACTATCTCCAAGTGGTTTACCTCGAGTGGTTCCGTGACGACCAGCAAGTGCCATCCAGCGGCATGGAGAAGATCCAGGCCCCTCCACAGCGACGGATCTCCGGCAATCTCGGCGCCAACTTGCAGGTCTTCAAGCAAAGGTTCCTTCTCTACATCGAGGCCTCAAGGATGCGTCCGATGCCAGAAAAAATCGCGCTGCTCCTATCAACCGCGGGGGACCAAGCCATCCAGATTTTCAACTCGCTGAATTTTACCGACGGCCAGGACAAGACCAAATTCAAGACCGTTTTGGAGAAGTTCGACAGTCACTGTGAAGTCGAAACAAACGAGAGCTTTGAACGCTATATCTTCCAGCAACGCCTTCAGGGTAAGGATGAATCTTTCCAATCCTGCAAAAGGCAGGCAATGTTCAAATTGTGGGAAGCCTGGACATTGGGCAGCCTTGTGCAGGTCTGCACCACCAGTCCAGAGGACGACTGCCTGGAGTCCCCCTATCGTGTGGGCATCATCACTACATGTGAGTATGCCTCCTCAAATTCAGCAAGAAGCCTATCTATCCTCAATGTGGATTCCACGGACGAATGGCGTGCTGTTATACACGTAAATCAATGCAGCATACAGTTCAAGCTGGACACTGGTGCTTCTGCCAATCTCATCTCTCAAGCTGATTTTGACCGCATTAAAAAGCAACCCAAAATTCTTCCGCCAGCTCCTCAATTATAATGGCAATGCCATAACTGTACTAGGATATTGTCATCTATTCGTCTCCAACAAACCATCAATGTCACGCGGCGATTCAAAATCGTCACGCCTGATAAGGCATCCCTGCTTGGTGCCCATGCATGCAAGCTACTCAATCTCGTACAACGAGTCCATGCCATGTCTTCTTCTAATGTGGATCTTCAGGCTGACATTGATGACATCCTTGCCACACCTATAATCCATGCACCACGCCGGGTGCCAACTCCTCTGAAGGAACGTTTAAAGGCACAGCTACAGGAGCTCCAAGACCAGGGCATCATCTCCAAAGTGATGGAACCGACTGACTGGGTCAGCTCGATGGTCTGTGTGAAGAAGCCCTCAGGAGAGTTGCGGATAAGCATAGATCCCAAAGATCTTAACCAGAACATAATGTGGGAACACTAGCCGATCCCGAAGCCAGAGGAACTGACCAATGAGATGGCATGCGCCAAATTCTTCACGAAGCTAGATGCATCGCGTGATTTCTGGCAGATACAACTGGACGAGTCCAGCAGGAAGCTTTGCATGTTCAACACATCATTTGGCAGGTACTGTTGTAACCGTATGCCGTTCGGCATTGTCTCAGCCTCTGAAATCTTCCACAGGATCATGGAGCAGATGACGGAGGGCATTGAGGGTGTGCGTGTCTATATAGATGATGTAATCATATGGTCCACGATCCCCGAGGAACACATATCTCGTCTCAAACAAGTCTTTCGATGTGTCCATGCAAATGGCCTCAAGCTGAACAAGGCCAAGTGCTCCTTGGCATGTCATCCATCAAGTTCTTGGGCGACCAGATATCCCAGCAGGGTGTGCGACCAGAATCGGACAAGGTCAAGGCCATTAATACCATGAAGACCCCGGAAGACAAAAAGGCGGTACTACGCTTCCTCAGAATGGTGAACTTCTTGAGAAAATTAATTCCCAACATGGCCTCACACACCACTGCTCTCAGGCATCTGGTGAAGAAGTCCACTGCATTCCAGTGGCTACCCACAGATCAAGCAGAGTGGCTCGAGAGCAAAGGAAAGCTCACCACTGCTCCAGTACTAGCGTTGTTTGACCCAGACAGGGAAACAAAAATCTCCACGGATGCAAGCCAGGACGACATTGGTGCGGTGCTCCTCCAGAGGGATGACTCCTCGTCCTGGGCTCCAGTTGCTTATGTGTCAAGGGCCATGACTCCTACTGAACAGAGGTACGCCCAGATAAAAAAAAAAAGTGCCTCCTAACCGCCATTGTAAAGTTCCATGACTACGTCTACAGTCTACCAACCTTCACAGTGGAGACTGACCACAGACCCTTGGTCCATATCATTCATTTTTTTTTTTGTTTTTAAATAATTTTTATTGAAATTTTTACAAAATATAATTTTTATTGAAATTTTTACAAAATATAAACAACTCAACTATTAACAAAACAACCGCGGTAACACCCCAAGAACAATTCCCACCCAACTTCAAAAGCAACTACAAACAAAAGAGAAAAAAAACAAAAAAAACACCCAACAACAAAAGGGAAAGAGATAACACCCGCCACATCCCACAGACCCATGTACACAGTTCTCCCTCCCCCCGATCCAAATCCCCCCCCCCACCCCCGGGTTGCTGCTGCTGCCGGCCTATTCCCCTACCGTTCCGCCAGGAAGTCCAGGAAAGGCTGCCACCGCCTAAAAAACCCTTGTACTGATCCCCTCAGGGCAAATTTCACCTTCTCCAATTTGATGAACCCCGCCATATCATTGATCCAGGCCTCCATGCTTGGGGGCCTCGCATCCTTCCACTGAAGAAGAATCCTCCGCCGGGCTACTAGGGACGCAAAGGCCAGAACACCGGCCTCTTTCGCCTCCTGCACTCCCGGCTCCACTGCAACCCCAAATATTGCGAGTCCCCAGCCTGGCTTGACCCTGGATCCCACCACCCTCGACACCGTCCTTGCTACCCCCTTCCAAAACTCCCCCAGCGCTGGGCACGCCCAAAACATATGGGCGTGGTTCGCTGGGGTCTCCGAGCACCTAGCACACCTGTCCTCGCCCCCGAAAAACCTGCTCATCCTCGTCCCAGTCATGTGGGCCCTATGCAGCACCTTGAACTGTATGAGGCTAAGCCTCGCACAGGAAGGGGAGGAATTCACTCTCTCCAGGGCATCCGCCCACGTCCCCTCCTCAATCTCCTCACCCAACTCCTCTTCCCATTTACCCTTCAGTTCCTCCACCAAGGCCTCGTCTACCTGGTCCATATCATTCATAAGGACTTGAAGCACATGACACCCAGGCTTAAGCGCATTCTCCTTCGACTCCAAAGATACGATTTTGAGTTAGTATACACACCAGGCAGGGAGCTGATAATTGCGGATGCACAGTCCCGCTCCATCACCTCACCCTGTGAACAGGTTGACTTCATCCCCCAGATTGAGGCACAGGTGTATGCCAGCAACATCCCGGCCTCAGATGAAAGAGTGATCAGCATTCGTGAAGAGACTGCCAAAGACCCTCTTCTCCAGTGTGTAATGCACCACCTTGCAAATGGCTGGCAAAAAGTGCAATGCCCTCAGTTCTGTAGCCACCTAAGATGGACACTGGGCTAACAAAATGGAGAACTGCTAAGACTGCAGGGAGAAAGCAGTTTAGCCAGGACAAGCAGTCTGCAAAAGCTAATTAGCATTCTGCACGTAGCAAAACTAGTTTATGGCCAGGTGGAAGATCTCAACCAAAGGTGTAAATAGCAAAACGCTTTGCATAGTAATGAGGCAATCCAGATCTGGGCACACACAATAGCAACATTTGGTTTTGAATGGATACTTTGAGTGGACGCCCAGACGAAACGGCACCAGAAGTATCCATCACAAAAGACCCTAGAGACCGCCCCACCCATCGAGAAGAGACCCTCAGATTGGGGGATTTGTGAGACATCGATTGGGAAATTATCCAATCGATGCATGGCAGGTAAAGCCCGCCCCGAAAAGGCACGGACATTGGGGGCCCCTATAAAGATAGACCCCGCACATGGTTCTGTCTGTTTTTGTGCTCCGGCTTGGACTGCTGTTTTGACTTCGACCCAGATCTGCTGTTGTATCCTGACTCCGACTCCAGCCGTTGATCCTGTCTTCCATCACCAGCCGTTGAGCACCAGCCATCGTTCAGTAAGTCCCAAAACGATGCTCGCTACGTGAACCCAGCATTACTTATACAGTATTCGACTAGTAATGAACAGAAGGTGCAGCCCAGAAAGGAACAAAGGCCTTGTCCCCTGACCTTGCTGGTTCCCACTTAGATAAGTATTTAGTCGTTTAATAGTAGAAATAGGTATTAGTCTTTAGCGTGTGCATGCGTATTTATTATATTTGTATAATAAATATTGATCGTTGGAACTTACTAATCGGTGTATAGTTTTATTACTTTGAACCTGACCTTGAGATACTTGTGAGGTGTTTATATACGACACCTGGCGACTCCGAGCTGAAATTACACATACAGAGCTGTAGCAGTGTTAAGCACACGGCCTTTAAACGGAGGCGTGTTAATACACTCCAATAAACGCGTAATACACTCAAGTAAAACGTGCAACAGTTCTTCAATGTGAAGGACAACCTGACCATTGTCGAGGGGATCCTCCTCAAGCTAGAGCGTATCATTATTCCTCACAGTCTGCAGAGCTTAGTGCTCAAACAAATCCACGAGGGACACCGAAGTGTCGAAAAGTGTAGGCCCGGCAGGCTGTCTATTGGCCTGGAATCAGCAAGGACATAGCCAGCATGGTCCTCAATTGTGCGACCGGCCAGCGTTTCCAGCCTTCTCAAAACAAAAGAAACACTCCAACAACACAAGATCGTGACCTCTCCATGGTCTAAGGTGGGAATCGATCTTTTTCACGTCAATGGGCATGACTATATGCTCATCATAGATTACTTCTCAAATTACCCGTAAGTTGTGAAGCTGTCAGACCTCACATCAAGGACAGTCATCAAGGCCTGCAAAGAGACATTTGTCAGGCATGGTATTCTAATCACTGTCAGGAGTAACAATGGTCCCTGCTTCCACAGCCAAGAGTTGTCCAATTTCACCAAGTCGTATCAATTCAACCACATTACCTCAAGCCCACACTACCCACAGTCCAACGGGAAGTTTGAGAAAGGGGTCCATATAGTAAAGCAACTGCTCTGCAAGGCTGCGGACTCTGCTTCTGACTTCAACCTTACGCTGTTGGCGTGTAGGGCAACCCCTCTGTCCACCGGTATGTCTCCGGCTCAACTCCTCATGAATAGAGACCTGCGAATGACTGTTCCAGCCATACAATGACCAGACCTGGATCACCTCCCAGTGCTGCAAAAGGTGCAGCAACTCAGAAACAGGCAAAAGCTGACGTACGATGCTCATGCTACCGATTTGCCTGTGCTATCTCCGGAAGATGCTGTTCGGATCAAGCTACCTGGTGGAAGCTGGTCAGCTCCAGCTGTTGTTGTTCGACAGGCTGCTCCCAGATAGTTTGTAGTTCGTATGGCTGATGGATCCACTATCAGGCGCAACAGAAGGGCACTGCGCAAAGTTGCCTGCCCACTACCAGATCCTACTTTTTCATACGTTGTTATGCCTACTCCGGACACCTCGCACCAGAGGCCACCAATCTGGCAGCAATCCCGCCTGTCATGGCGCCGTGGTCCCCACCACCTCCACCTCTCAGGCGGTCAACAAGGATCAGACACAAGCGCCAAGATTAGACTTATAGACATTTATCCTGTAAATTTTGTTCTGTATCTGCACGGTCGACACCTTTTATGTATATATTCATCCATTCGCCATTTAATGTAAATAGTTATACATGAAAATACAGTTGCATATGCTCCAAGCAACCTACATTTTTTTTTTAAAAAGGGGGAGATGTCATAATATGCACTCGTGCACATACTGAGATAAAGACAGGCAGTGAAAGACACCCAGTACAGCCAATCAACACACAGGACAGAACACAACCAATCACCAGGCAAAACACTAGGTGGTGATCTTCCACTATAAAACACACGAGGCATCAACACTCTGCCTCTTTTCCACTGGTGACAAATGTAGTGGCAGTCAGGGTGCATATATCAGTTAGCACCTTCCACACGTGGCTCAGAGCCAGTCTGGTCTAGTTAGTTATTGCAAGCACACTTAGATTAGTAGAGTGTCAAACCCACAGCGAACTGTGTGCATATTGAAAGCGTATTGAACTAACATCACAGTTTGGAGTCTACTTTCAAGTACAACTGCATCCAGTTGCAGTCCGTGTTACCCCAAGATAAATAACACATGACCCACAGGTTTATCACACTCTGCATAAGCTCTTAAGCTTGAACTATCCATGAAGTCTTTAAAGCTTAAGCTCAGGTCCCTGGTTCTATCATTTGTGACAATCTGAAATTCCGAGGTTTCAATTAAACCTTTTCCTCAATTGATTTTGAATTAATTTGACGATGAGCATAATGCTCTCCACAGTAAACAAAGTTTGCTAAATATGGTCTTAATCCTTTGCGTTTCAATGGAAATAGTTTCAGTTCCTCAAGCATCGTTTCATAACTATAGCTGCCCATACCTGGCAGCATTCTGGCAAGTCTACATTACATGCTTGTTGTGGCATTAATATTCTTTGCACAAGTAATAGTTCGCAATGCTCCAATTGCGACCCAAGCAACATTTTGTACAAATTAATCATTTTGACTGTCTATTTCCACCTTCGTAACATCACCCAATCCTCAATCATGCCTTTGGTATCTCCAGACGTGACAATACCAGTGCCCTACGGGCTCCAACATTCTATCCTCCGTAAACTAATCCAAAACTTTGCTACTTATGTTTCACTTGCAGAAAGTCCGTAACCCCCCAGCACTTCTGGGCTCACTTGACTTGCTATTATCAAGTAACATCTTTGAAATTCTCATCCTGGTTTTCAAATTCTTCCATGGTCTCACCCTTCCCTTTCTCTGTAATCTCCATCCCACACCCTCAAGAGAGATATCTGTGCTGTTCTAATTCTGACTTCTTGTGCATTCTTAATTTCCATTTCTCACCATCGGTGGTCATGTCTAATCTTCCTACCCACAAATTCTGGAATACACTGTCTATGGCTAGCTACCTCACTTTCCTCCTTTAAGACACTCCTTAAAACACACCTTTTTTGGCTTAGATGACCAAATGATCAGTCAATGACCCAGTTCTTCTAGTCTCCAGATCAGACACCGGACATACATCCCAAGCTGCGCATTCTGAACCTCCAAAAGCCCAAATGCACTGACTCCACAGGAATTGTCCGGGAAGTTTGAACTTCTGAAGGGCAATTGTTCTGCTCCCCAAATCCATCCAAAAAAGTCTCAGACGATGTGTTGGAGTCAGGGACTATGGAGAGTCTGACCTAGTTACTGGACGGTTATCCTGGCAATGCTAGACAGCACGGCGGCACAGTGGTTAGCTCTGCTGCCTCACAGCACCAAGGTCCCAGGTTCTATCCCAGCTCTGGGTCACTGTCCATCTGGAGTTTGCACATTCTCCCCGTGCCTGCGTGGGTTTCGCCCCCACAACCCAAATGTGCAGGTTAGGTGGACTGGCCACGCTAAATTGCCCCTTTTTTGGAAAAAATTAATTGGGTACTCTAAATTTATTAAAAAGAGGGAAATTCTGGACAGAAAATTCCTAGTTCAACTCCCCGGTAACTATAAATTGAATGCGCCCCCCCCCCCCACAACTACCCAGCTCCCCAGACCCCAGAACAACCCATCCTAACCAGCACCAGCCACCTGACTTGCTTTCCCCTAATCCCCAACCCAACCCGACCCATCAACTAACACTTGAAATTTACCTGAGAGCAACTTGTGTTGTAAAAAGTGAGCATAGGAATTAGAGTGCAGAAGGAGGCCATTCGGCCCATCGAATCTGCACCGATAACCCAGTAACTCCACCTAACCTTTATTGGACACTAAGGGCAATTTAGCATGGCCAATCCACCGAACCTGCACATCTTTGGACTGTGGGAGGAAACTGGAGCACCCAGAGGAAACCCATGCAGACACAGGGAGAACGTGCAGACTCCGCCCCGACAGTGACCCAAGCCGGGAATCGAACCTGGGACCCAGGCGCTGTGAAGCAACTGTGCTAACCACTGTGCTACCATGCTGCCCATAGACCAGGTAAGGACAGCAGATTTCCTTCCTCAAGGACATTAATGAACCAGATGGGCTTTGACGACAATCGATAATAGCTTCATGGTTACCATTTGACTTTTAATTCCAGATTTTAAATTCAATTAAAATTTCACCATGGTGGAATTCGACCCTCGTCCCCAGCGAATGACTCCTCGTCTCTAGATTGCTATCCCAGTGCCAGTATCGCTATGCCATTGCCCTCCCGAGTTTTCACAATGATTTTCTTCGTTACTCTGAGGATTCTTGCATTGGATGAGTTTTTCTGCTTTGAGGATCATAAGTCTAACTTTTTCAACAAATGCAGTTAAATGGATCGTTTTCGGTCTGATCAGGGTGAGGTGCAGGCTCTGCTTGGAGGTTTTTGGCTATTAATCTCCTTATAACGCCATGGGACATGTCATTGCATTAAAGTTGTTGCTTCTTTATTTGATGGCAATGTCCCCATTTATAAAATTCTAAAATCGAATCTGCACCGGTAACTCCACCTAACCTTTATTGGACACTACAAGAACAAATAATACAGCACAGGATCAGGCGCTTCGGCCCTCCAAACCTGCACCAACCATGGTACCTAACTAAACTAAAACCGTCTGCACTTAAGAGTCCGTATCCTCCCATTTCCACCCTATTAATATATTTGTCTAGCTGTCCCTTAAATGCCACTATTGTATCTGCCCCTACCACCACCCAAGGCAACGCGTTCCATATATTTACCACCCTCTGTGTAAAAAAAAAAAAAAAAAAATTGCCTTGCACATCTGTTCTAAAAACTTTCCCCCAAACACTTTAAACCCGACTAGTACCCGACTCGCCTACCCTCGGAAAGAGCATCCGACTACCCACTCTGTCCATGCCACTCAATCTTGTAGACCTCTATCAGGTCACCTCTCAATCTGCGTCATTCCAGTGAGAACAGACCGAGTTTAGCTAACCCCTCCTCATAGTTAATGCCCTCCATGCCAGGCAACATCCTAGTAAACCGCTTCTGTACCCTCTCCAAAGCATCCACACCCTTCTGGTAATGTGCCGATCAGAACTGTACACAATATTCCAAATGAGGCCTAACTAAGGTCCTGTACAGCTGCAACATGACTTGCCAATTTTTATATTCAATGCCCCGACCGATGAAGGCCAGCATGCCATATGCCTTCTTGACCACCTTATCCACCAGGGTTGCCACATTCAGTGATCGATGGACATGCACGCCAAGATATCTCTGCTTGTCAGCACTCGCAAGAGTTCTACCATATATTGTGTAATTCCTACATGCATTGGACCTTCCAAGTGCATTACCTCACACTTGGCCGGATTAAACTCCATTTGCCATTTCTCCGCTCAAGACTCCGACCGTTTATATCCTGCTGTATCCTCTGACAATACTCTTCACTATCCGCAACTCTACCAATTTCTGTGTCATCTGCAAACTTACTAATCAGACCAGCTACATTTTCTTCCAAATCATTAATATACACCACGGACAGCAAAGGCCCCAGGACTGATCCCTGTGGAACGCCACTAGTCACAGCCTTCCATTCAGAAAAGCTTTAAGGAAATCTTTTTCTGGATAAATTTAGAGGACCCAATTATTTTTTTCCAGTTAAGGGGCAATTTTAGCATGGCCAATCCACCTATGCTCATCTTTTGGGGTTGTGACCCACAGACAAGGGAGAATGTGCAAACTCCACATGGACAGTGACAGGGATCGAACTCGAGTCCTGAGCGCCATGAGGTAGCAGCGCTAGCCGCTGCGCCACCGTGCTGCCCCACTTTCAGGAAATCTGTCACATTATGATCCCATTTGGTGTTATTACTGGACATCCCAAGGTGCAGTGTGGATTGGTAGATCCTAACTTTGAAATTTTGTCCCCCTGCCCCCAGTGCATTCTCCCAGTGATGCATGGGTCTTATCCCCACAACCCAAAGATGTGCAGGGTTGGTGGATTGGCCATGCTAAATTGCCCCTTATTTGGAAAAAAAATTTAAATTCAAAAAACACAAATAAAGTAGTACAAATTAAACAGAGCTGTATCTTATTCCTAATGCCCACAAATATAATGTACTTCTTCTGCAGTCCATAATATTCAACATCTTCCTTGCTTGCCCACACTCTATGAAGCACATACTCCCATTACTTGTTTCTTCGCTAAAAAACAAGTGTTCAGTAACGCTCATCATCCATGCAGGCCTACACACAAGTCTATTTAGCACTAGGGATCAATCATCCCCAGCTGGACGAGTCCCACACAGGGTTATAGCACCCCTCCCCAAAGATCGAAAATTCACTTTAAAAAAAGACCATGGAGGAGGACAGGACAAAGAAAAACCAAGGAGGACAAAAAACCGGTAACAAAACCGCAATGGCCAGACGACAATAACAAAAAAAAAAGTGTTTCAGGCCCAACAAAGCGCCACAAAAAGGGGGAAAAATGACAGACCATAGCACACCCTGCCGAACATTGGGCGAGATCCCCCCCCCCCCCCCCCAAAACCGAGTCAGAGAATCCCCGGGGTCCACGCAAACCAGGCCACGTCATTGGCGCCAGGTCGGCGCCGGTCGGGGGCCACTATACGCATGCACCCCCCCCCCCTGCTCGATTCTCCGGCCGAGCAGCCGTAGCAAAAAATCCGAGTCCCGCCGGCGCCATTCTAACATGCTCTGAGCCTGCGGGACCTCGCCGTTGAAGGGTCCGGAGGCGGCCTGTGTGTGTGTGGTGGTGGTTTGGGGGGGGGGGGGTCCAACCCCGGGAAGGGGGGAGGGGCTCCGTTGTGGCCTGGCCCATGATCCGGGACGGGGCATCTCTCAGCCGGGGGGCCTCCTATCTACCACGGGGAGAAGAAAGCCACTGCGCATGCGCGCATTGCCGCCAGTGCCACTGTGCATGCGCGAGTTGGTGCCAGTGCCACTGTGCATGCGCAGATCCAGCAGCGCCCAGTTGACGCCGGGGTCAGCAGCTGGAGCAGCATGGGCCACTCCAGCGCCGTGCTGGCCCCGTGGCCCGGAGAATCGGGTGCTGGAGGGCCTGTTGACGCCAGAGTTGACTCCCGTTTTTATCCCGGCGTCAACATTTAGCCACCCGATGGGAGAATCCCGCCCATTATGTCCAGCTCAACACCCCCACTAACCACACAAAGGGCAAAGCCACTGACAACCGAGCCTGGTGACGGTGCGCACCATATTGGCTGACCCATCGACTCAAGGCCTGAACAGCACCACGTAATTTTCAGCCACAAGGGGATTGGGGGATCAGACAACTCCCAATACGACACCCCATATACCCCAAAAACACTGGCCAGAGCATCAACATACAAACAGGGTATTAACTGCACCCACCAAATGCTCAAGGAGCTGTCACCCCAGAATTTATACAGTATCAATTCAATCAGTCGCATAAAAAATAAATGCAGAGTCCACACACACCAACAGTGTTGGAAGACACAAAACCTGCAGCCTTGCAGTATCAGTACCCATGTAAAATACCATGTAGTCCATCTTGTAGACCCAACCAATAGTCTTCCAAAATCAATGCCGCAGTCACAAACCCCAACGACAGTCCAAAAGGTCCGTGGCCAACTCCAATAAGGACTCCCCAGTAAACCATTATGCCACAGCAAGCCAGCATCTCGAAATGTCCAAAAATGGAAAACGTTGCACGACCATTGCCAGAAGTCGCCATGTTGACGGCGCTTCTGGTACTGTCGGATACATCAGACAGGAACTCTCCCAGCACTAACACTCCACAAGCATGCATCAATCCTCGGCTATTGCTCACCTCACGTTTCAATACAGGTTCCGAAAAAGAGTCCAGCAGCAAGAAAAGTCCATACCTCAATCAACAAAATTTCGGGGAAGGTGGTCGACAGTTCCAATTCATCCTCATCACTAATAAAGTAAATGGCAAAGGGGAATGCAAAGAGCTCAGCTTAACAGCAGCATTTACACAGGACTCCATTACACATCTCAGGATCCTTACTTCTTTCTATCAGCTGCTACAGCAGCTGACCTGTAATACCAGTGCTGGTTAACTCACAGCCCAATCAGCACAAGGGAACAATCATCCCCAGCTGGATGAGCCCCATGCAGAGTTATAACAAAAGCTTTCTGACCCTAGCATCTTTCCCTACTTCATTGCAAAGAAATGAAGCCAACAAGTAGGTCTTGCCCTAAAAACAGGGAATTTCAAAACCAATGGGGAAAAGCATTTGCACATATCCTACCTTCATCCAGGAAGCACATTGCTGCACAAGCAATTTTGTCAGTCAAATTAAGAGCCAATCATACTTCAAGAAAAGTGGAACAACTCAGCTGTGAGGCTATTGCGATGCTTCCTGCTTCAAGCTCCTGCAACAGACTCATTTTCATCTTAGGTTAGGTGGATTGGCCATGCTAAATTGCCCATAGTGTAAGGTTAATGGGGGGATTGTTGGGTTACGGGTATACGGGTTACGTGGGTTTAAGTAGGGTGATCATTGCTCGGCACAACATCGAGGGCCGAAGGGCCTGTTCTGTGCTGTACTGTTCTATGTTCTATTAGAGCAAGCAATTAGAGACTGCACCATTTCTACTTATTGGAAGTAGTGGGGAGGAAATTGCTGGCTCCAAAAATCCTTACTTTCAAGGTCTGACCAATAGGAAAAAAACATAGGAATTTGAAGAACATGGTAATTAAGCACTTGGAGCCTGTTCTGCCATTCAGATTGTGGCTGATCTCAAATTCACCTCCCCATCTGTTGCCCATATCCCTTTAACCAGTTTTTAAAATCAGAAATATATCTATCTCCTTCTTGAAACCATTTAATGACTCAGATTCCACTGCACTATGGGGCAGAGAGTTCCACAAATTCTCCACCCTCTGCAAAAAATAGTTCCTCCTCATATCAGTAGTCTCTCATTTAGTCTATTTTCTTTGATGGGCTGAGTGGCTCCTTGACTTTTCATTTTGTTCTATTTCTGGATCCAACATCACATAGTTAAATGCTGCTCTTGATACAAATATTCCTCAGATACAGTACAAATCGGCACCTCTCAATAGAGCAATAGGATGGCAAGTATGGAAACTGAATTAGGTTTGCACTGCTGCATATTGGATTACTCCAGGCTGAAGCAGTTTCTTGTATTTGTTTTTATACTGAAATTATTCATTACGTACTTACATTGGTATGCTGAATATAGAAACAGGGTGATGTACAACGTTTAGTTCTCCATAGCTTGAAGACAAAGGTAAACTTTAAACATACATTTTAAGATTCTACTCACATTTTTCATAATTTTCATCCGCACTGGAATCTGTGCTTAGTTCCGAAATATAGTCAGGTCTGATATGGACAAAACATGAACAAAAGAATGGCCTTTAGAATGATTTCTGTATATAGAAATTCATAGCACTGATGCCTTTCAGATGATGTGTTAACCTAAGACTCATCTTCTCTCTCGGATAGGAGCAAAATATCCCATGGCACTATTTTGAAGTGGAGCGGGCATGTTATCCCCAGTGACCTGGCTGATACTTATTTCTCAAATGAACTTCACAAAAAACGATTATTGCATCGCTATCATATTGCAGTTTGTGCGCGTCCCGTCCAAATTGGCATTCCAATTACATACATTACAATTGTGGCGTAGAGGTATTGTCGCTGGACTAGTAATCCAGAGCCCACCCCCCCAGGGTGATGCTCCGAGGACCTGGGTTCGAAACCCACCAGGGAAGATGGTGGAATTTGAATTGAATTTTAAAATATGGAATTAAAAGTCTAATGATGACCATGAAACCATTGTCGATTGTCACAAAAACTCATCTGGTTCACTAATGTAATTTAGGGCGATGCCCACATCAAAGAAACAAATTTTTAAAAATTTTAAATGGCGACTATGCTTCAAAAATATTTTTGGCTACAAAGCGCCGCGTTGTTCTGTGGTCTTGAAACTCTACCAGGTGTCGCAGTTTTACACTTAAGTTATCTGTATTTGCTTACAATTTCTTTTAATTGTTTGAGATTTTTATCCACTTCGTTTTTTAAAAAAATTTAAAATAACCAATTTTGTTTTCCACTTAAGGGGCAATTCAACGTGGCCAATCCACCTAACCTGCACATCTTTGGGTTGTGGGGGTGAGGCCCATGCAGACACGGGAAGAACGTGCAAACTTTACATGGACAGTGACCCAGGGATCGAGCCCGGGTCCTCAACGGCGTAGGCAGCAGTGCATACCGTGCCGCCCTTTTATCCACTTCCTTTTTTAAAAATTAGAAATTAATTCTGCTGCCGTCACTGCATATAGGTGAAGATGTGAATTGACCTGCTGCATAAAATTTTTTTTTTATTTTTTAGAATTTACAGTGCAGGAGGCCATTCGGCCCATCGAGTCTGCACGGCACCTGGAAAGAGCACCCCACCCAAGCCCACACCTCCACCCAATCCCCACAACCCAGTAACCCCATCCAACACTAAGGGCAATTTTGGACACCAAGGGGAATTTAGCATGGCCGATCCACCTAACCTGCACATCTTTGGACTGTGGGAGGAAACCGGAGCACCCGGAGGAAACCCACGCACATACGGGGAGAACGTGCGGACTCCGCAGACAGTGACCCAAGCCGGGAATCGAACCTGGGACCCTGGAGCTGTGAAGCAATTGTGCTAACCACTAAGCTACCGTGCTATTTTTGGTGATCTTATATTCTTTGGTTACGAGATCACTAACTAGTAGAAAGTCAGTCCTGATTTACTTTTATCAAATCCAATCAGATCTCCATCCTAATTAAGTATTTAGTCCTTCTCCAACCTCTCACAACTGAAGCCTCTCATCCAGAGATCAGTGAGTTCCTTCTGCACATTGCATATGACTAAATCAACAAGCAATTGAGCACCAACTTCATGGGTGTTGGTATATTATCGAACAGGTATATTCTTGTACAGGTTAAAATCAACGAAAGGAAGGATAGCTAACTAATGCCACTAATTGTTCTCAACATTTGCACCATCGGTATACTACAAAAAACGACCAGAGTTCCTTTTCCCATCAGGGTTTATTGAAATAGAAGCTATAGCATCCATAGTCTCCAGTATACTTGCACCAGGGGCTGGTTTAGCACAGTGGGCTAAACAGCTGTATTGTAATGCAGAACAAGGCCAGCAGCGGGGGTTCAATTCCCGTACCAGCCTCCCCGAACAAGCGCTGGAATGTGGAGACTAGTGGCTTTTCACAGTAACTTCATTGAAGTCTACTTGTGACAATAAGCGATTATAATATTATTACCTTTTATTTTTAGTTCTCGAGACGCATCTTGATGTGGAATCTGTGTTTAATGGCCTCGTATGGATGATATCAGAGTTAGCACCTGTAAAATGTGTAAAAACAAGATACTGGATTGTAAAATTACAACAATGCCGTGAGAGTTGATGGAGTGGTATTCATGGAAGAGAAACAAGGGAAGAAAGTTTGAAATAATACTGTATTTCTTAACTGGCGCATGACACACACAGCCTGTACATAATCTATACATTATTCCCCCCTCCTCAAAAGCTCTAATAATTAAAAAATTAAAAGTGGTGGAAGCAGAATTATAATACATACTGGACCTAAAATAAAATCTTCAATCAAACTATTCAGTCACCTCACCGAGCCAGAGGTTGTCACCAATTCCAGACAAGATAAACTGATTAAAAGCTCATCTTTGAAGCAAGGTCAGTCCTCTACTCAGCTAAATAGCATATTTCCTACAAATAAAACTTTTGCTGAGCAGATGTACACTCTAAATTCATTGAAGGTTAAGGTAACAAAATGTAAATACCGCCAAAGGCCACAAATTTTAGTCTATCCACACCAGATACCAAGATTTTACATGTCTAGTCATTGTTTTACATTCAAAGCTGAAAGCAGCTCCGAAGTAGAGTGGGGAAGAAAGAAAAAGAAACAAGTTACCAAAGATTCATTTTAAAATTTCTTCCACCCTACTGCCTCATTTTCTCCAATCCATAGCATACACTCATCTCTACAGCATTCTCTTAATTCTGTATTCAATGGGCACACAGAGGCAGAGCTAAAGGCTGCAGATTAAATTGCACACCTATTTAAGGTTAGGTATACTATTTTTTGCATATTATAAATTTTTAAGTCCAGATTTTTAAACTGCCTATGAAAACTTGCCACATTTAAATCAAGCCCTCCAGCTAAGTGCAGATGCTAACAGGAAGTGTGCGCAGGAGTCTGTGCCCTCTCCTGAACATGCACAATATTCCTAATGTTCGAAGCCCAAAGTTCAATATTCCAGTTGAAGCCGAACCAGTTTTATGTAAAGGTTCTTCATTACTTGTACTTTTGTGTCGCTTTTCATAAAGCTCAGGATTCCATGTGTCTTATTAACCACTTTTGCAACTTGCCCAGCCAACTTCAACAATTTAGGTGCATATATCCCCAGGTTCATCTTTTCCTGCACTTCCCATTAGGATTGTTCCCCTTGGGGCGGCACAGTGGAGCAGTGGTTCCCACTGCTGCCTCACGGCGCCAAAGGTCCGGCTTTGATCCTGGCCCCAAGTCACTATCCATGTGGAGTTTGCACATTCTCCCTGTGTCTGTGTGGGTCTCACACCCACAACCCAAAGATGTGCAGGATAGGTGGCCACGCTATATAGCCCTTTAATTGGAAAATAAATTTTAAAATTGTTCCCCTTATTTTATATTGCCTCTCCAAATCCTTCTACTAATATACTATTTATGCCTTCCCATATTTTTTCTCTGCCACGTGTCTGCCTATTCCACCAGCCTGTATTTATCCTCGAGGCTCATCATTATTCGTCTCTCAGCTTTCTGAAGTTTTGCATCATCTGCAAATTTTGAAATTGCGCCTTGGACACCAAATTCTGGGCTGTCATTAATATGCACTAAGAAAGGGAATGCTCCAAATACAGAGATCTGGGAACTCTACTGCAGCAATTACTTGCTTAACATAGAACAAAGTGCAGAAGGAGGCCATTCGGCCCATCAAGTTTGCACCAACCCACTTTAAGCCCTCACTTCCACCCTATCCCCGCAATCCAATAACCCCTCCTAACCTTTTTGGGCACTAAGGGCAATTTATCATGGCCAATCCACCTAACCTGCACGTCTTTGGACTGTGGGAGGAAACCGGAGCATCCGGAGGAAACCCACAGACACGGGGAAAACTTGCAGACTCCACACAGACAGTGACCCAGCGGGGAATCGAACCTGGGTCCCTGGCGCTGTGAAGCCACAGTGCTATCTACTTGTGCTACCGTACTGCTGTACATTGTAGTTGCTTTCCTGAAAAAGGACAAACCGTTCTAGTCACATGACACTTAGTTGGCCCGGTTATGAATCGCCGCTAGAACGAAAATCCCGATGCCAAGTCAATATAGTAGCCCCATTTTATCCAGGATGTTGAAGAGGAACTATTTAAAACTGGGCCATCTAAAGCAGAAATTTATTGCATGCAACTCACCCAGGTCTGAAAAACAACCATACGCTCCTGCCCCTCCCGGCCTACAAGCAATGCTGTTAAGACACTTTCTCTGGTTTCAGTCACTCAGTCAAGTTCTGATCCATATTGCCACTGACCCTTTTATTCTATGGCTTTCAACTTTGCTGACAGTACTGTTACACGGCATTTATCAACAGCCTTTTGAAAGTACCAGTACACCACATTATCCACAAACCTCAAAACATTCAAATTAATTTAGTTAAACACAATTTAGCTTTAACAAATACATGCTAATTTTGCTCAATTAATCCAAGTGACTTTTGTGCTCCAGATTATCATTTCTGAAAACTTTCTCACCACTGAGGTTAAACTGACCAGCATGTTGTTACTTGGCTTATCCTTACAACTTTTTTTTTCAAACAAGGTGTAACATTTACGACTCTCATCCTCCGGCATCACTCTGATGTTTGAGGTGGTTGGGACGATTATGGCCAGTGTTGTCTCAATTTCCATCCTGACTTCTCTTCCTATCCTCAGGTCTTAATAACTTTTCAGCTTCAAAGAATAACCAGTCTTTCTCATACCTCTCCTTCATCAATGTTTAGCCCAACCAGTGTCTTAACTATCTCCTAACTAGCTCCTTTCTCACTTTTAAATTGGAAGTATCTTGCTTGGTGATTACAATTGCAAAGTACTCTTTAGTATCTCAGCCACACCTGTCTCCAAGTCCAAAACCATTTTTGCTGCTCGAACAGTCCTATTCCTCCTTTTACCACATTTTAAAAATATATGTCCACAGAGGTCTTCTGGTTGCCCTTTTCTGTTGGTTACCAGTCCCTTCTCATGTTCTCATTTCCCCTTGTTTCATATTCAGCCGAGATCTCACTGGTATAAATCAACCTGACATGTCAAGACACATTTTTTTCTTCTTCACCTTACCCTCTCATTCTAGTTTCCCCCATTTTGAGTGCAGAATCATAGACTCTGTAAAGTGCAGAAGGAGGCCATTCAACCCATCATGTCTGCACTGACCCTTCGAAGGAGCATTCTACATAGGCCCACTCCTCCATCCTATCCCCATAACCTAACCCCCAGACATCAACAATACCCAAACTGTCTCCGCTTAAAAGGCTGCATTTTGTCCAGTTAGTTTTGCCTGCCAATCTTTGACTCCAATTCATCTGGACCAGATCAGATTTCATCCCAATTGGTCCACCTTCATTTTACTATAATTTACTCTAGATTGTAAAATTTGTGTGGGCAGCACAGTGTTTATCACAGTTGCTTCACAGCCCCAGGATCCCAAGTTCGATTCCGGCTTGGGTCACTGTCTGTGCGGAGTCTGCACGTTCTCCCAGTGACTGCATGGGTTTCCTCCGGGTGCTCCGGTTTTCTATAACAGTCCAAAGATGAGCAGGTTAGGTGGATTGGCTGAGGTAAATTGTCCTTAGTGTCCAAAAAGGTTAGCTGGAGTTACGAGGATAGGGTGGAGGTGTTATGATAGGGTGGAGGTGTGGGCTTAAGTAGGGTGCTCTTTCCTTGGGCCGGTGCAGACTCAATGCGCCGAATGGCCTCCTTCTGCACTGTAAATTCTATGATTCATGCAGAACCCATGCAGACACGCGGAGAACGTGCAGATTCATAGAACCACAGAATTTACAGTGCAGGAGGAGGCCAGTCGGCCCATCGAGTCTGCACCGGCCCTTGTAAAGAGCACCCTACTTAAGCCCGCACCTCCATCCTATTCCAGTATCCCTGCCACTTAGGACTTTTGGACACTTAGGGCAATTTAGCATGGCCAATCCACCTAACCTGCAACTTTGGACTGTGGGAGGAAACCGGAGCACCAGGAGGAAACCCAGGCAGACACAGGGAGAACGTGTAGATTCCGCACAGACAGTGACCAAAGCCGAGAATCGAACCCGACACCCTGGAGCTGTGAAGCAACACTGCTAACCACTGTGCTGAGCACCATGCTACCATGCCGCCCTTGCCCTTTTCCAAAGCTAAACCTTATGATACAATGGTCATCGAGTGTTTCCCTATTAACACCAGATCCACCTCATTGCCTCAAAACAAGATTCAATAATGCATCCTTTATTGTTGGACAGGAAACATACTGATCATCCAAATCCTCCAGAACACAGGGAGAATGTGCAGACTCCATGCAGACATGCGTGTCTGGTTACAGAACCACTGCAGTTTACTTGAATCATATTATAAATTGGGATAGGAATAATGCACTCTCCCATCATAATTAAACTTTAGCTTTGCAGTTCTAGTTTCCCCGTGAATTTACTCTTTGGGGCTAACGTCCCTTCTCTCTCCAGCACTGTAATGCTTTTAACATCCCTTTAGGGCATCTGCTCTCTCCAGCACTATAATGTTTTTAATTAAACACTACCACCCTGCCTCCTTTCTTTCCTTAACACCTTGTAGCGAGGAAAAGATTGTGCCCACTCTTGCCCTTTTTGAGCCAGGTATATTATCACATATTCTGCATCTCACCAATCTTACCATGCTTTGTGTGTTCACCTTCATCCACAAAAGGCCTCATTTGTATTCACCTTTACCCCACATAACACCATAATATATATTTCTTACTCTACTACTGACTCTCTCAACTGTTTGTGCATTGTTTTTCCACTTTAAAGTTACTTAAACCCATTTACCTGGCTATTTAAAAACTTTTTCAATAGCATTCAAGGTTATGAATGTGAATTATTTTTTTTAAATCATGGGATGTAGGCGTCACTGATTGGTCCTGCACTTGTTGCCCACCCCTAATTGCCCTTCAGTTGAGTGGCTTGCTAGGCGATTTCAGAGTTAACCACATTTGTGAACAGCACGGTAGCACAAGTGGATAGCACTGTGGCTTCACAGCGCCAGGGTCCCAGGTTCGCTTCCCCGCTGGGTCACTGACTGCGTGGAGTCTGCACATTCTCCCCGTGTCTGCGTGGGTTTCCTCCAGGTGCTCCGGTTTCCTCCCACAGTCCAAAGACGTGCAGGTTAGGTGGATTGGCCATGATAAATTGCCCTTAGTGACCAAAAAGGTTAGGAGGGGTTATTGGGTTACGGGGCTAGGGTGGAAGTGAGGGCTTAAGTGGGTCGGTGCAGACTCGATGGGCTGAATGGCCTCCTTCTGCACTGTATGTTCTATGTTCACATTTGTGTGCGCCTGAAGTCACATGTAGGTTGGATCAGGAACGGATGGCGGATTTCCCTCCCTAAAGAGCATCAATAAATGAGATGGTCCAAAGATGTGCAGGTTTGGTGGATTGGTCACGCTAAATTTACAGCTTAGTGTCCAAATATTAGATGTGGTTGCTGGGTTACCCAGTTATGGTTAGCACGTTGCTGCACTGCGCCAGGGTCCCAGGTTCGATTCCCAGCTTGGGTCACTGTCTGTATGAGTCTGCACATTCTCAGTGTGTGTGGGTTTCCGCCGGGTGTTCGGTTTCCTCCCACAAGCTATGAAAGATGTGCTATTAGGTGAATTGGACATTCTAAATTCTCCCTCAGTGTACCCAAACAGGCACCAGAATGTGGCAAATAGGAGATTTTCACAGTAACTTCATTGCAGTGTTAATGTATTCCTTATTGTGACAATAAAGATTGTTAAAAGAATTAGGTCGGAGGTGTGGGCTTAGGTAGAGTGCTCTTTCAGTGGCCGGTGTAGACTCAATGGGCCAAATGGTCTCCTTCTGCACTGTAAATTCTATGGGTTTTCACAATAATCAACAATGGCTTCATCATCATAATTAGACTTATTGAATTCAAACTGAATTCAAATTTCACAATCTAATTCGTACCTGGGTCCCCAGAGCATTTCCCAGTTCTCGGAATTACTAGTCCTTTGACAATAACACACCACTGCCTCCCTTTATGTTACATAAATATCTTAGTACAGAAACATGTTGCGTGTAATAAATGCTACAGGTAAAGCAAAAACAGCAATAAACTACACCTGCTTACAAATCTCAATATCGTCATCATCATTGTCCGAGATGACTATGGTTCCACAATGGTTCTGCAGCTTCTCACCTACTTTATTTGTCAGTGCACATTCGTTATATTCTTCTGGTCTGTTTTCTGGAGTAATTTTTGGTGACAATTCAGTCTCATCTTCTGAACTAGACAATAACAACTTGCACGCACATGAGTCACAGGTATTTGGACTCTCCTCTGTTCCCGACTCTAAATTAATTGCAGCATCTTCACAATTATCTTGCACGGGTTGCTTGGACTTCTTGATTCTTTCCTGAAGCTGAAAAATAGCAGGCAATGCAAAACTGGATATTTTTTTGGAATGGCACAAGAATAAAATACTGTTATGTCAAATAAGATAGGACACAAAAACTCCAGTGCTGAAATAATGTAGATATCTTACAACTAGCTTCTTCAGAACACTTTCCATCATGATTACGGCTAAATTATATCTTCCAACAAAGACCATGCAACAAAACATGCATCTTTACATTAACCTACATCAATTGTTAAATTTGCATTGATATACTTTTCACTTTTAACATAGAAAAATATTGTAATGCACTACAAAACATAAAAGAAACAGAGAATCATAGAAAATATTAGGAGGGATGCTGAAAAGCTTGTTTCGGGTGGACTACAGGAGGAATCCTAAAAAGAAGATTAAGACATGATGCCAATTTATGCAGCTGAAAGCATAAGCAACTGAAAGCAGTCACCAATGTGACTAGACGACATATGAACAACTGCCCAGTGTCAGGTCAAGTTAAGAGGTTGCAGCACTGGAAGAGATTACCAAGATAGGAGGAGGCAAGAGCATGCAATATTTAAAAATACAGAATATAGAAATTCACCCGCAATTTCTCCAGAAACATCCCTGACAGAAATAGTAAATTTGAGTAAAGCGGGCATGGGAAACCATGTAGTTATGGGTAAGGAAACAAAAAGGCTCGGTTCAAATCAACTAAGCTGCTAATGAATAACAGCACGGTGGCACAGCGTTAGCACTGCTGCCTCACAGCACTAGGTACCCGGGCTCAATTCCCAACTTGGGTCACTGCACGGAGTAGGCACGTTTTCCAAGTGTCTGCATGGGTTTCCTCCGGGTTCTCCGGTTTCCTCCCACAGTCCAAAGATGTGCAGGTTAGGTGGATTGGCTCTGCTCAATTGCCTTTGTGTCCAAAAGGTTCGATGGGATTGCAGGGATAGGATGGAGACGTGATCTGTAGGGTGCTCATTCCAAGGGCCGGTGCGGACTCGATGGGTCGAATGGCTTCCTTTTGCACTGCAGATTCTATGATTTTAAAAGCTCGAAGCAGCTCATGCATAAAAAAGGTAGTAGCCATCATGAACCACCATATTTGCCAACAACAAAAGGCACCAAACCTCCAGTACACAACATAGGTAATGTTACCACTTATCACTAGACCAGATACAAGGTCATGTTAATAAGGGCAGCACAATTAAAGTAAGCTATTTTCTTGATGATGAATTTGCATGTCTGATGCACCCGTTTAGATCACTCCACCATTGGTGACTGTAGCTTCAGCAGTCGGACTTAAATTCTGGAATTTCACCATTAAATGTATGTACCTTCCTCACGTCTCCTCCAAGATGTTTCTTCACTAAATGCCCTAATATCTCTATGTGGCTCAAGTGTTAAACTTTGTTTTACAACACTCCTGTGAAGCACCATGGAACACTAAAACATTAAAGAGCTATATCAAAAAATTTGTATCTATACAAGATAATCTCTATTATTCTGGAATCCCTTCCTGAGGAAGTAGACCAGGTAGTTTCTCGCAATCATCTCCTTCAATTACCTTAAAACGTCACATAGAAAATAGGAGCAGGAGGCTGCCATTCAGCCCTTCGAGCCCACTCCGCCATTCATTATCATCCAACTCAATAGCCTAATCCAGACTCCGCCTCCCCACCATCCCTTTTGCCCCAAGTGCTATGACTAACTACTTCTTGAAAACCTATAATGTTTTGGCCTCAACTACTTTCTGTCGTAACTAAGTCCACAAGCTCACCACCCTCTGGGTGAAGACATTTCTCATCTCTGTCCCAAATGGTCAACCCCGCATCCTCAGTCTGTGACCCCTGGTTCTGGACACCCCCACCATTGGGAACATCCTGCTTGCATCTACCATGTCTAGTGCTGTTAGAATTTTAATCAATTGGATCACCCCTTAATCTCCAAATGTAAGGGCATATAATTTATCGTTCCTGACCTCATTATCTGGCTGGTGGTATAAAAGGTGCCATATATACAGCATTAAATGTAGCTCTATCATTCTAGATTATAGGTTCATCGTCACCTGTGCTTCAATCGCATTCAGACAACCGTGTTGTGTCCAACCAAGTCGACCAGCTACACGCTGGAACAGGCTGCGTGTTTCTTCATCCATTTGGGCACTGTTCACCAGTATTACCATTTGTGTTTTACCATTTAGTAAAAGTTAACATTTACGAACCAGTCCATGTTAATACAATGTCACAGACATGCTATATGTTCACCTGTGGAAAAAAATGCAGATCACTAGTATAAAAATGTAACATTCTCACAAAAGCAGCCAAGTTATTTTCTGGAAACCTGGCACAGAATGACAGCCAGCGCTCAGGTAACTGGCACAGCCTGTCCAAACACATTACATACGCAATGTTTCTGTAAGACAGTGATTCCCAAGCTTTTGTGTGTCATGACACACCTCTATACTTCTAAAAATAATTCGAGGCATATCTATTTTCTGTCTTCTTCCCTTATTGTGAAATTCATTTTTAACTTCTCCCCGTCTCCTCTTTTAAAAAAAAAAATACCTCTCCGTCTCTCTCGCTTTCCCCTGGATATTTTAACCTTTTTTTGAGTTCTCCCTTTTTGTGCAGGTATATGGGACCTTTGTGTTCAGTTCTGTCCTGTTGGTCACGTGCATGGACCTGACCGACATTTAAAACATGTAAAGCACACATGTGCGGCTCTTTTCCAGCCAACGCATGAACGGGAGGCTTACAATTCGTAGGCTCTTGGAGATGTCAACCATGAGCTGTTGACAAAGGTTAGTTTTAGTTTAATTACAAGTATTCTTGGGGGGGGCGGGGTGTCTTCACAACACACTAGACGCTCCAAACAAATGGTGCAAGTGCACAATTCCCCACCTAATTAATTCTGAATTAGCAACTTTATAGGAGGCAATAAGTAGATGGAACTCTAAAGCACCAAAAAAAATCAAGGTTACAATTTATTAGAAGACAATAGAAACAGATGTGAAATCACAATCAGAAACCAGCTCCTTGTCACTCAGGGAAGAAACAGTAATTAAGAAATCAGCAGCATACAAAGCTACGGACTAAGTGCTGGGAAATGGGATTAGACTAGATAGGTTTCTTATAACCAAAGGGCCTCGCTATCTGTATTGTAAACTATTTATAACATCCCGCGGAATTCCCAGCAGCTTGCGGGTGCCGAACAGTTAAAGTTGATTAAACTAAAACAAGATGCGCCGGTGCAGAGCGAGAAGCCGTCATGGGTCTGCCGGTGCTCACTGAGCGTCTGCCGGGCCGTAGTTCGCCTCACTCACCATTTGCGCAGAAACTCACACAAGGAGACCTCGCTTTAACGTAGCCTCCAAACTGTAAACTTCCGGAAAATTCCGCCCGCGGGAGAAAAAAAACCGTTAGCGCAAAGGTCAATTTTGAATTCCGGCGCCAGACTGAGGCATCTGCAGAATTTCCGGCCCCCGCTCCCCAACACCCGGTTGAAGCCACGCCCCCGGCCCCAGCCACGCCCCCCTCGCGGACACCACCTGACTGGATCGGCGTTCGTGGTGAAGTTTATGGCGAGGAATGGATGTTGAGCAGATTTGTGTGATGTCCAGACAGGCAAGATTTTACTAAGGATATTAACAGTATCCTGAAGCTGAGCTGACGTAAGCAGTCTCTGTGATTGAGAAAATCGCCAATGAGGCGGAGATGAGAGCTGAATAGGAGTGCTGTATTCGAGAAGAGGAAACCGTGCCTATTTGATAAAATAGAGTGTGGCTCAGGATACGTTTTGTTGAAAGTTACCAAGTGCAGAATTGCTGCATTCTGATTTCCATTCAGGTAGTTTTTTTTCCTACTGGTATGACTGAAATCATGCAATCCCTACAGTGCAGATGACAGCCATTTAGCCCATCCAGGCTGCACCGACCCTCCGAAAGAGCACTCCACCCAGGTCCACTTTCCAGCCCTACACCCGTATCCCCGTAACATAACCTGCATATTCCTGGACACTAATCGACAATTTAGGACCAAACCTACATATCTTTGGAACGTGGGAGAAAACCAGAGAACCGCAAGGAAAACCACACAGACACTGGGAGAATGTGCAAATTCCACACACTCACCCAAGGCCAGAAGCAAACCCGGGTCCCTGGCGCTATGATGCAGCAGCGCTTGCTGTTCCTTCTATGACGTGATGCACACAGGGCAAGGAAGTGATGTGCATGCAAATTACACCCAACATTCGATGCAGAGGGAGTGTACACCTCTCGCAGTCAAAGTGTAAATATTTGTTTTGTTTTCCCTTTTCAAATTTTTTTATTTCTTTCTTTTAATAATCCATATTCTCACAAGTAGGTTTACATTAACATTGTAATGGAGTTACTGTCAAAAGCCCCCAGTTGCCATATTCCGGCACATGTTCGCGTACACAGAGGGAGAATTCAGAATATCCAATTCACCTAACCGCATGTCTTTAGGGACTTGTGGGAGGAAACCGGAGCACCCGGAGGAAACCCATGCAGACACGGGGAGAACCTGCAGACTCCACACAGTGACCCGAACCTGGGACCCTGGAGCTGTAAATCATAGAATTTGCAGTGCAGAAGGGGACCATTCAGTCCATTGAGTCTGCACCAGCCCTTGGAAAGATAATCCTATCTAAGCCCACACTTCCACCCTATCCTAGTAACCCCACCTAACCTTTTTTGGACACTAAGGGCAATTTGGCCTGGCCAATCCACCTGACCTGCTGGTTTAGCACACTGGGCTAAACCCATGCAAACATGGGGAGAATGTGCAAACTCCACATGGACAGTGATCCAGAGCCGGGATTGAACCTGGGACCTTGGCGCCATGAAGCAGAAGAGCTAGGCACTATGCCACCGTGCTGCCCACAAAAAAATGTTCTCCACTTGAGCTTTATTATCCAGTCACAAGCAGCTTTCGCAAAGACACAAGTGCATGGCTATAGAACTGGTAAGCCCTAATTGAAATCTTGAATTCCAGTCTGTTTCTGGACTTCACTTTCAGTTTCTATTCACACCCATTTTGCTTAAATTGAATAGCTGAGAATACTTAGATATATTGGGATGATTTATTCCTTATCCTTTCAATGATATAAAAACAATTGCCGGAATTCTCCAATCATTGCGATTCACTTTTTCCATCGGCAAAACACTCACACCTGTGGGTTTCCCAGCAGTGTGGGGTGGTTACAATGGGGAATCCCATTGACAATCAGCAGAAAGATAGAATCTCGCGGCCGAGAAACACATGGCTGGCAGACTGAAGAATCCCGCCCAATATGTTGAGAATTAACTTCATTTATTTCTGTTTCAAAATGTTCATCTTAAAATTTCACAGAGCAGTTGAGTTTGCCATGCATCTGAAGGCAGGAACTCCCAGGGAAAATCATGAGACTAGCTGATCCAAGTATATCCACATTATCTGATCTCAAATGAAACAATGTACCTATTTTTCATCATTTTGTCTTGTGATTTCATTCCTGCTGGATTCAACAATTGGCTCTTAAATCTTTGAACAAATTGCTAGAAAGGTACAAGGGATCCCCTGTCGTATCCCACTGGGGCTGGTTTAGCACATGGCTAAATCGCTTGCTTTGAAAACAGACCAAGGTAGGCCAGCAACACGGTTCAATTCCCGTACCAGCCTTCCTGAACAGGCGCTGGAATGTGGCGACTTGGGGCTTTTCACAGTAACTTCATTTGAAGCCTACTTGTGACAATAAGCGATTTTCATTTCGTACCAGCATTTTCCCTCCTTTTTTCCCCACCCTACTTCAAGTAACAGAACTTATTATGCTCCAAAGTAACAAATATACCCCCTTTTCAAGCAGTAATTGTGGCTTAGTTAGTAGCACTCACCTCTGTGGCACTCACACCTCATTGTTAAATGTAGATGCGAAGCTATTGGCGAAGATGCTGGCAGTGCAGAATGAGAATTGTGTGCTGGGCTGATAGAGGAGGACCAGATGACCCCAAGATTGATCGCGCGCACGGAGCGCTGAGACGAAAGCCAAAGGACAACGAAAAAATTCTGAGGTGGGCCAGGCAGGCGAAGAAGAGCTCTTGTGAAGCGAATGTAATCAGAATATACCCTGATTGAGGGACAGAACTGGATAAATGCCACACCAGATTCAACAAAGTCCAGGCGGTCCTGCATAAGGAACGTGTGCGATTTGGAATGTCGTATCCAGCCCGTTTGTGGATCACCTTTTGTAAACGGGAGTACTTTTTAGACACCCCGGAGGAGGCGGGCAAGTTGTTTTCACACCAGGGGATTGGGAATCTGTAAATACTTTAAAATGTTGTTGTTCGGTGCCATTGATGATATTGTCGTCAGTTCAATTATTGTACACTTCTCTATCTTTGCTATGTTCTCTCTATCATTCTTCCTGTTTTTTTTCGTTTTACTGAGGTGGTTTTGATGTTCGGGGACTGGGGAGATGTGGAGGGTGGGATAGGGGTTATTTATTTGTGGGTTTTTTTATGGGGTGTGTTCAGGGTAGTCACAGGCCTTGTACCATCCTGCTGTGTGAAGGGATGTATAACCTTTATTAGTGTCACACGTAGGTTTACGTTAACACTGCAATGAAGTTACTGTGAAAATCCCCTAGTCGCCACACTCCGGCGCCTGTTCGGGTACACTGACGGAGAATCAAGAATACCCAATTCAGCTAAGAGTACTTCTTTCAGGACAACTCGCAGTCCTTTCCTGTCCTACTCTGCTGGTCTTTACCCATATCGCTACACTATTCTTACCTCAAGATTTTTCTTTGTTCTTTGAATTAAATCTCCCTTCACCTGAACTCTTCACTCCTTCCCAATCCCTATCCGCTGCCCTAGATCTGCCAGGACACAGGACCAATTTAAGTTAAGCTCATATTTCAATTTTCTATCAGGAGATAGAAAAGGCATGTAAAAAAGGTAATATTACAATAATGATGGGGGACTTCAATATGCAGGTGGACTGGGAAAATCAGGTTGGTAGTGGATCCCAAGAAAAGGAATTTGTGGAATGTTGAGATTTTTTTTTGGAGTAGCTAAGTGATAGAGCCTACTAGGGAACAGATAATTCTGGATTTAGTAAAGTGTATTGAGGCAGACTTGATTCGGGAACTTAATATGATAGAATTTACCCTGCAGTTTAGGGGGAGCTGCTGCAATCTTGATGTAACGGTATTCCAATTAAATAAGGGTAACTACAAAGACATGAGGGAGGAGCTGGCCAGCGTTAATTGGAAAAGGAACCTAGCAGGGAAGACAGTGGAACAGCAATGGCAGGAGGTTTTGGGGGGTTATTCGGGAGGCACAACAGAAATTCATCCCAAGGAGGAGGAAACATGCTAAGGAGAGGATAAGGCATCCATGGCTGATGAGGGAAGTCAAGGACAGCATAAAAGCAAAAGACAAAGTGATGATTAGTGGGAAGCCAGAGGATTGTGAAGCCTTTAAAAACGAACAGAGGACAACTAAAAAAGCAATAAAGGGTGAGAAAATGAAATACAAAAGTGCAAGCTAGCAAAAAAAAAGATAGGAAGAGTTTTTTCAATATATAAGAGAGGCAAAAATAGACATTGGACCACTGGAAAATGTGGCTGGACAAATAATAATAGGAAACAAAGAAATGGCAGAGGAACTGAATAGTTACTTTACATCAGTCTTCACAGTGGGATGCCAGAGCTCCAGGAGAATCAGGGGGCAGAGGAGAGTGCAGTGACCATCACTAAGGAGCAGGTTCAGGGGAAACTGAATAGCTGAGGTGATTGTAGATGCATTGGTGTGACCTTTCAGGCATCACTGGAGGCAGGAAGGGTCCCAGAGGACTGGAAAATGGCTAATATAACACCGCTGTTTAAGAGGGGAGGGAGGCAGAAGACAAATTATAGGCCAGTTAGCCTGACTTCGGTCATTGTTAAGGTTTTAGAGTCTATTGTTAAAAATGAGATCACGGAGTACTTGGAATTGCATGATAAAATAGAACTGAGTCAGCACGGCTTCGTCAAGGGAAGGTCTGACAAATCCGTTAGAGATCTTTGAGGAAGTAACAAGGAAGTTAGACAAAGGAGAACCAGTGGACATGATTTATTTAGATTTCCAGAAGGCCTTTGGCAAGGTGCTGCATAGGAGACCAAAGTTAAGAGGCCACGGGTGTTGTTAAGATCCTGGCATGGATAGAGGATTGGCTGACTGGCAGAAGACAGAGAGTGGGGATAAGGGATATTTTTCAGGATGTCAGCTGGTGACAAGTGGTGTGCCTCAGGGGTCAGTTCTGGGACCCCAACTTTTCACAATATACGTTATTGATCTGGTGGAAGGAACTGAAGGCACTGTTGCTAAGTTTGCAGATGATACAAAGATCTGTAGAGGGACAGGTAGTATTGAGGAAGCAAGGGGGCTGCAGAAGGACTTGGAGACTGTGCAAAGAAGTGGCAGATAGAATATAATGTGGAAAAGTTGAGGTTATACACTTCGAAAAAAGAAATGGAGGCATAGACTATTTTCTAAATGGGGAGATGCTTAGGAAATCAAAAGCACAAAGGGACTTGGGAGTCATTGTTCATGATTCTCTTAAGGTTATGTGCGGGTTTAGTCGTCAGTTAAGAAGGCAAATGCAATGTTAGCATTCATGTCAAGAGGGCTAGAATACACGACCAGGGAAGTACTTCTGAGGCTGTATAAGGCTCTGGTCAGACCCCATTTGGAGTATTGTGAGCAGTTTTGAGCCCTGTATCTAAAGAAGGATGTACTGGCCTTGGAAAGGATCCAGAGGAGGTTCTCAAGAATAATCCCTGGAATGAAGAGCTTATCGTCAGAGGAACGGTTGAGGACTCTGGGTCTGTACTCGTTGGAGTTTAGAATGATGAGGGGTGATCTTATTGAAACTTACAGGATACTGCAGGGCCTGGATAGAATGGACGTGGAGAGGATGTTTCCACTTGTTGGAAAAACTAGAAGCAGAGGACTCAATCTCAAACTAAAGGGACAATCCTTTAAAACAGAGATGAGGAGGAATTTCTTCAGCCAGAGGGTGGTGAATCTGTGGAACTCTGCTGCAGAAGGCTGTGAAGGCCAAATCACTGAGTGCATTTAAGACACAGATAGCTAGGTTCTTGATCAATAAGGGATCGGGGTTATGGGGAGAAGGCAGGAGAATGGGGATGAGAAAAATATCAGCCATGATTGAATGGTGGAGCAGACTCGATGGGCCGAGTGGCCTAATTCTGCTCCTATGTCTTGTGGTCATACTAATAGAACAGCTCCTTCTTCCCCAAGTACTGATGTGTTACATATTTGTTGCTGCTGCAAAGAGAAAAAGTATAAGAGCTGCCACGCTTTAAGTTTGTAAAAACATAAGAGATGTCACTTCTGCAGAGTAAGATAGTGAAGCCCACAAAATGCTCCACTGATGGCACTGGGTATCACATAATATTTCACTAGCCAAGTGTTACTTTATTTCAGAACAGCACTTCCCCATTACTGCCAAAAACTTTTATTTTAAACACTAAATAACCAGAACTAATACAATATTTATTACATCGTTATTTATACATATATACGTCAGTAAAACAGTCACTTTGGCAGGCATCGTCTCGTTTAGGTAATATTCAATGTTCAGGAATTTGGCTCTTTGAGTGTCTTTCTGTTTACTTGTTGGTGGTACCTCTTGTGAAAGGAACTAAGTATGTTTCTGTTTGTGCTGATGAATATGTAGTGACAAATTCTGTAATTTCTGAAGTAGCAGATCTAAGTTTTCATATCACTGTCCAGATACGCCTGGTCAGCTCTCAACAATGGCTAAGACACTGAACCAGATGCATAACGGTTAGGTTATAAGGCCGTTCTGGGAGTGATAATATAAGAAAAAGGGCTGGCTGGCTGGCTCCCTCGCTCCCTCACTCACTCGCTCACTCACTCACTCCTCTATTCTTGCTGCCGTGACTGATTATTCCCATATATACAAAAGAACAGAGCTATCCAGCAGAGGGCAGCAGAGCAGAGCTACTGATCAGCTGTTCTGGGGAAATTTGCATACGTGCAGTGCGGTCAGCCTAAGTTGAAGGTGGTTTGTGGAGAGGCTGTTGACAAGTGACAGTTAAACCCGAAACACTTTGTGAGTGTTTCCCACCCTACCTCCTCCTCTAACCAACCCCCCCACCCCACAGTGGTTGGGAAGCGGGAGCAGGGGCCTGTCGTGAAGGTGAGTGAGTGCCTTTAAATTTGCTTACCTTTCAGCGGGAGCAGGGTTTGAAGTAATATCAGGTAAGCTCTTCCTTTCTTTTTCTTTTTCTTGTTTTTTTTTAAATCTAGAGGTGATGTCAGGGAAGGCAGTACAATGCTCCTCCTGCAGAATGTTTGAGGTGAGGGACGCCGTCAGCGTCCCTGCTGATTTCATCTGTGGGAAGTGCACCCAACTCCAGCTCCTCAAAAACCGTGTTAGGGACCTGGAGCTTGAGCTGGATGAACTTCGGATCATTCGGGAGGCAGAGGGGGTCATAGATAGGAGCTTCAGGGAATTAGTTACACCAAAGACTGGAGATAGATGGGTAACTGTAAGAGGGACTGGGAAGAAGCAGTCAGTGCAGGGACCCCCTGCGGTCGTTCCCCTGAGTAACAAGTATACCGTTTTGGATACTTGTGGGGGGGGCGACTTACCAGGGGTAAGCCATGGGGTACGGGCCTCTGGCACGGAGTCTGTCCCTGTTGCTCAGAAGGGAAGGGGGGAAAGGAGTAGAACATTAGTAATTGGGGACTCAATAGTCAGGGGCACAGATAGGAGATTTTGTGGGAGCGAGAGAGACTCACGTTTGGTATGTTGCCTCCCAGGTGCAAGGGTACGTGATGTCTCGGATCGTGTTTTCCGGGTCCTTAAGGGGGAGGGGGAGCAGCCCCAAGTCGTAGTCCACATTGGCACTAACGACATAGGTAGGAAAGGGGACAAGGATGTCAGGCAGGCCTTTAGGGAGCTAGGATGGAAGCTCAGAGCGAGAACAAACAGAGTTGTTATCTCTGGGTTGTTGCCCGTGCCACGTGATAGTGAGATGAGGAATAGGGAGAGAGAGCAATTAAACACGTGGCTACAGGGATGGTGCAGGCGGGAGGGATTCAGATTTCTGGATAACTGGGGCTCTTTCTGGGGAAGGTGGGACCTCTATAGACAGGATGGTCTACATCTGAACCTGAGGGGCACCAATATCCTGGGGGGGAGATTTGTTAGTGCTCTTTGGGGGGGTTTAAACTAATTCAGCAGGGGCATGGGAACCTGGATTGTAGTTTTGGGGTACGGGAGATTGAGAGTATAGAGGTCAGGAGCACAGATTTGACTTCGCAGGAGGGTGCCAGTGTTCAGGTAGGTGGTTTGAAGTGTGTCTACTTCAATGCCAGGAGTATACGAAATAAGGTAGGGGAACTGGCAGCATGGGTTGGTACCTGGGACTTCGATGTTGTGGCCATTTCAGAGACATGGATAGAGCAGGGACAGGAATGGTTGTTGCAGGTTCCGGGGTTTAGGTGTTTTAGTAAGCTCAGAGAAGGGGGCAAAAGAGGGGGAGGTGTGGCGCTGCTAGTCAAGGACAGTATTACGGTGGTGGAAAGGATGCTAGATGGGGACTCTTCTTCTGAGGTAGTATGGGCTGAGGTTAGAAACAGGAAAGGAGAGGTCACCCTGTTGGGAGTTTTCTATAGGCCACCTAATAGTTCTAGGGATGTAGAGGAAAGGATGGCGAAGATGATTCTGGAAAAGAGCGAAAGTAACAGGGTAGTTGTTATGGGAGACTTTAACTTTCCAAATATTGACTGGAAAATATATAGTTCGAGTACATTAGATGGGTCATTCTTTGTACAATGTGTGCAGGAGGGTTTCCTGACACAATATGTTGACAGGCCAACAAGAGGCGAGGCCACATTGGATTTGGTTTTGGGTAATGAACCAGGCCAGGTGTTAGATCTGGAGGTAGGTGAGCACTTTGGAAACAGTGACCACAATTCGGTGACCTTTACATTAGTGATGGAAAGGGATAAGTATACCCCGCAGGGCAAGAGTTATAGCTGGGGGAAGGGCAATTATGATGCCATTAGACATGACTTAGGATGTGTTGGTTGGAGAAGTAGGCTGCAAGGGTTGGGCACACTGGATATGTGGAGCTTGTTCAAGGAACAGCTATTGCATGTTCTTGATAAGTACGTACCAGTCAGGCAGGGAGGAAGGGGTCGAGCGAGGGAACCGTGGTTTACCAAAGAAGTGGAATCTCTTGTTAAGAGGAAGAAGGAGGCCTATGTGAAGATGAGGCGTGAAGTTTCAGTTGGGGCGCTTGATAGTTACAAGGAAGCGAGGAAGGATCTAAAGAGAGAGCTGAGACGAGCAAGGAGGGGACATGAGAAGTCTTTGGCAGGTAGGATCAAGGAAAACCCAAAAGCTTTCTATAGGTATGTCAGGAATAAAAGAATGACTAGGGTAAGAGTAGGGCCAGTCAAGGACAGTGGTGGGAAGTTGTGTGTGGAGGCTGAGGAGATAAGCGAGATACTAAATGAATACTTTTCGTCAGTATTCACTCAAGAAAAAGTTAATATTGTGGAGGAGAATGCTGAGACCCAGGCTATTAGAATAGATGGCATTGAGGTGCGTAGGGAAGAAGTGTTGGCAATTCTGGACAAGGTGAAAATAGATAAGTCCCCGGGGCCAGATGGGATTTATCCTAGGATTCTCTGGGAAGCCAGGGAAGAGATTGCTGAGCCTTTGGCTTTGATTTTTAGGTCATCATTGGCTACAGGAATAGTGCCAGAGGACTGGAGGATAGCAAATGTGGTCCCTTTGTTCAAGAAGGGGAGTAGAGATAACCCCGGTAACTATAGGCCGGTGAGCCTAACGTCTGTGGTGGGTAAAGTCTTGGAGAGGATTATAAAAGATACAATTTATAATCATCTAGATAGGAATAATATGATTAGGGACAGTCAGCATGGTTTTGTGAAGGGTAGGTCATGCCTCACAAACCTTATCGAGTTCTTTGAGAAGGTGACTGAACAGGTAGACGAGGGTAGAGCAGTTGATGTGGTATATGGATTTCAGTAAAGCGTTTGATAAGGTTCCCCACGGTCGTCTATTGCAGAAAATACGGAGGCTGGGGATTGAGGGTGGTTTAGAGATGTGGATCAGAAATTGGCTAGTTGAAAGAAGACAGAGAGTGGTAGTTGATGGGAAATGTTCAGAATGGAGTTCAGTTACGAGTGGCGTACCACAAGGATCTGTTCTGGGGCCGTTGCTGTTTGTCATTTTTATAAATGACCTAGAGGAGGGCGCAGAAGGATGGGTGAGTAAATTTGCAGACGACACTAAAGTCGGTGGAGTTGTAGACAGTGCGGAAGGATGTTGCAGGTTACAGAGGGACATAGATAAGCTGCAGAGCTGGGCTGAGAGGTGGCAAATGGAGTTTAATGTGGAGAAGTGTGAGGTGATTCACTTTGGAAAGAATAACAGAAATGCGGAATATTTGGCTAATGGTAAAATTCTTGGTAGTGTGGATGAGCAGAGGGATCTCGGTGTCCATGTACATAGATCCCTGAAAGTTGCCACCCAGGTTGATAGGGTTGTGAAGAAGGCCTATGGTGTGTTGGCCTTTATTGGTAGAGGGATTGAGTTCCGGAGCCATGAGGTCATGTTGCAGTTGTACAAAACTCTAGTACGGCCGCATTTGGAGTATTGCGTACAGTTCTGGTCGCCTCATTATAGGAAGGACGTGGAAGCTTTGGAACGGGTGCAGAGGAGATTTACCAGGATGTTGCCTGGTATGGAGGGAAAATCTTATGAGGAAAGGCTGATGGACTTGAGGTTGTTTTCGTTAGAGAGAAGAAGGTTAAGAGGTGACTTAATAGAGGCATACAAAATGATCAGAGGGTTAGATAGGGTGGACAGCGAGAGCCTTCTCCCGCGGATGGAGGTGGCTAGCACGAGGGGACATAGCCTTAAATTGAGGGGTAATAGATATAGGACAGAGGTCAGAGGTGGGTTTTTTACGCAAAGAGTGGTGAGGCCGTGGAATGCCCTACCTGCAACAGTAGTGAACTCGCCAACATTGAGGGCATTTAAAAATTTATTGGATAAGCATATGTTGATAAGGGCATAGTGTAGGTTAGATGGCCTTTAGATTTTTTCCATGTCGGTGCAACATCGAGGGCCGAAGGGCCTGTACTGCGCTGTATCGTTCTATGTTCTATGCCATTTCTATGCATATAGGTAATCAGAGTCTGTAATGGGCTGATGGCTAGGCAATCAAGGTTGTCCCAAATGACAATGGATCTTGAGCGGATCCTGGCTGGACACAACCTGTGTATTCGAGGGTAAGAGCCTTTGAGACCTATCTGGATAGGCACGTGAACATACAGTGTATAGAAGGATACAGGCCCCACACCTGTAGAGATTCCACCACAGCTAAGGGGCTAACATCGTCGCCACGTGAAACACAATCGATTCTAATGAGATATGGTGCCGGTTTGGCGATGCACACTCATGAGGCTGATAAACTGCAGCCACGTTTACCCACTTCACTCCCCACACACACCATTCCAGCCAACAAGATGGCAACAAGGAGAGCAGCCCTGAGGTTTACAGATGCTGAACTGGAGATGCTCTTGGGACAAGGTGGAGGAGCGGAGGATGACCCTGTACCCTGGCCCAGGAAAGAGAATGCTAGCTGCCGCCAATTGCCATGCCTGGACCCACGTGGCAAAGGAATGAGCACCGTGGGCAGCCCCATCCGAATCAGCCAGCAGTGCCGGAAAAAACTGCACATTCTCAGGCGGCCAGGGTGAGTAGGCAGCACTGTGTCACTGACAGTAACCTGTGTCCAACATACCCTCAACCTGACATCCCCCCAACCCCACCAGGAGGATGGCCGAACCCCCACGCTACCCCATATGACCTTACTGATACCGGCCGGTATAACCGGGTGCCCTGGCCACTAGCTGCCCATCCCCTGTGCTGCCTGTGTTGGACTGTCGTTTTCTGACACCCCACCCCCCAGGAGAACGGTGCACACAATTGCCGGGAGTCAGAAAAGACAGGTGAACCACCGGATCTGGGTCCCCTCACCATGGCCAAGCAGAGAGCCCTGGACGTGGTCGGCGGCCCGGTGGAAGGGGAGGTCGCAAAGGTGGGGCTCAGCTGCAGGTGAGAAAGCGAGACCCCGCTTAGTTGCAGTTCCCCGTGACACATGTGCCACCCACCTCTACACGTCCCCATTCTCTCTCCCCTCCCCCCCCCCCCCCCCCCCCCCCCCGGTGAGGCGAGCACTCACAAGGAGAGCAGCTTGGGCACCAGCAGCCCTCCGCACGAGACCCAGGAGGCCCCGAAGCTACCGCTAGGGAGATGGTGGTGATGGGGTTCATGCCGGTGATTTTCGCAGCGGAGATGCCGGAACACCGCAGCACCTCAGACTCCACCCCCCATATCTGGTAGACAGCGGGCAAAAAGGGCGTCATCATGCCACCCAGGACACCCAAGCAGCAGCCGGGCCCATCCAAACCAGGTCACCCCAGAACACACCTGACAACAGGGACTCAGGTCGCAGGGCGGGAATCACTGCAGGCCGCCTCCACGCCTGCTGAACCGTCTGTAGAACCACCTAGACATAGGGCTAGGGCCCGTAAGTTAGACATTAGCTAAGTTGGCACGGGTGCAGGACATAGTTTAGTTATAGGGGCTCGGGCAGAAGTCTGTATATATCCGTTCACATTTAACACCTGATGCCACCGTTAGCAAGCTGCCTCCAAGCGCTGTGTGAGGGGTGGGCTGGTTGGAGAACATTTTTTTTGGGGGGGGGGCGGGAAAGAGAGAAATTGGCGGACCCTGTGGGTGGCCCCCCGACCATCCCTGCCACCCCAGGGATCCGATGGGACCATTTGATGGAATGGCCAGCTCACATGCAGGGATCACTCAGTGGACGTTGGAAAATGCTACTATGGGCAGTTGTCAAACAATACGGAGCACCAGAGCTCATCGTAAAGCAGGTTGTCGTCATCCACCGTCCGATGGACCAGAACTGGTGTTCCTGCCAACCCAGGGACCCCACCCTGTGGTGTAGCAGGTATGTATCATGGAGAATGTTGCTGGGGGTTGGGGGTTAGTGAGGGAGTGTGGGGTTCGGATATACAGTTTCCCTGGCGAGTGCCCCTCTTCACCTCCCATCCTAGCCAGTGAACCTGGAGGCGATCAGATCATCCCATACGCATTGGCCCTGGTGTACATATCATGCTGCCTTCTGACCCGTCTGTGCTCCATGTCCTGCCCACATACTCCCCCCGACTGATGTGTTAGGCAGGTTGGTTTGACGTCGACTGCAACTGGATGCAGGGAAGCTAGAAACAAACGTCTGACACCGGAGATGATCCAACACTGTTTTATTTAACTATGAACTGCTGTACATGTTCAGCTGTGGGTTGACTATCTACTAATCCTACTGATGACCTTTAACTGGCTCGACCAGACTTACTAGCTACCACATGGCAATAGTGCCCACTAACTTGTGCACTCTGACTGTCTTGGTGTCTGAGTCCCAAAAAGAGCAGGAGTCTTAATGCCCTGTGGGCTTTATAGTGGTGGTGTCTTGTCTGGTGATTGGTTGTTCTGTGTTGTGTGTCCATTGGTCATCCTATGTGTCAATCACTGCCTGTCTGCATCTCATTATATACATGAGTGGATATTATGACATCTCCCCTTTTTTTTTTAAATAAGTTATGGAACGTGAAGGTATATACATGCCTGACTATGTACAAGTGATGAGTTAATGAACATATGTACATGGGAAGGTGTCTATCATGCAGATACAGAGCAAGCTAAACAAAATTTACAAAAGTAAAGTCTATAGATTCAGTCTTTGAGGTGGGCGACGAATTCTGGTCGATCGCCGCAGAGGTGAAGCAGGAGACGCTGGCACTTGGACAGGCGGTGTTGCTGGCATTGTGGCGGCGTCGTGGACAGGCAGGATCGCTGGCAGTTTGGTGGCCTCGTGGCAGGAAATGTCCGGAGGAGGCATGATAGCCGGCGGAGCAATGCAGTTAGGCGGGGGACGGGGAACTCTCCACAGCGCCCTTCTGTTGCACCGGAGAATGGAACCGTCAGTCATTTGAACAATGAAAGACCTTGGGGCGGCCTTCCTGACAACAACAGCTGGGGCCGACCAACCTCCCTCAGGCAACTAGACGCGAACAACATCTGCAGGAGCCAGCGCAGGCACATCTGTGGCATGAGCATCATATGTGATCTTCTGATGGTCCCTGGACCGACGCGCGTTTTGCAGCACCATTAGGTGATCAAGGTCAGGAATATGGATGGCTGGATCAGTCGTCCTCAAGTTGCGGTTCATGAGCATCTGTGCCGGAGACAAAACAGTCGACAGAGGGGCCGCTCTGTAGGCCAGCAGCGCCAAGTTGAAATCGGAGGCGGAGTCTGCAGCCTTTCACAACAACCGCTTGACGGTATGGACCCCTTTCTCGGCCTTCCTGTTTGATTGCGGGTAATGGGGACTGGAGGTGATGTGTCTGAAGTTGTGGGATCGTGCAAAATCGGACCACTCCTGGCTGTAAAAACATGGACCGTTGTCACTCATTACTGAGGGGTATCCCGTGCCTGGCAAACATCTCTTTGCAGGCTTTGATGACGGACCTAGACGTGAGGTCCGACAATTTCACCACTTCCGTGTAACTGGAGAAGTAGTTGACCAAGAGCACGTAATCACGCCCATTGGCATGAAAGAGGTCGACGCCCAGTTTCGACCATGGATAGGTCACAATCTCGTGCTGTTGCAGTGTTTCTTTGGGCTGAGCCGGTTGAAACTTCTGGCAGGTTGGGCAGTTGAGGACCGTGTCAGCAATGTCCTGGTTGATGCCTGGCGAATAAACCGCCTCCCAAGCTCTGCGTCAACATTTTTCGACCCCAAGGTGACCCTCATGGATCTGTCCGAGCACCATAGCTCGCATGCTTTGAGGAATGACGATCCTATCCAGTTTAAGAAGGATTCCCTCAATGACCGTTAACTCATCCTTAACGTTAAAGAACTGGGGACACTGCCCCTTTTGCCAGCCATGGGCGAAGGTGTTGCATCACGCACTGCAGTAAAGGATCCTTGGCTGTTTCTTCACGTATTTGGACCACGCTTTCATCAGTGGCTGGTAGGTTGCTGGCACACAACTGCGCCTGTTCCTCTATGTGGCAGATGAAGTCACCCTGTTCACACGGTGTAGTGATGGACCTGAATAGGGCATCCGCGATGATCAGCTCCTTACCCGGTGTGTAGACGTGTTTGAAGTCATATCAGCGGATATGAAGAAGAATTCGCTGTAGCCGAGGTGTCATGTCATTTAAATCCTTCTGGATTATGTGGACTAAGGGCCTATAGTCTGTTTCCACTGTGAACTTCGGCAGGCCGTATACGTAGTCATGAAACTTGACTATTCCTGTCAGGAGTCCCAAACACTCCTTCTCGATCTGGGCATACCGTTGCTCGGTCGGTATATGCCACTGGAGCCCAGGACGAGGAGTTGTCTCGCTGGAGGAGCACCGCCCCAATGCCGTCCTGGCTAGCGTCAGTAGATATCTTTTTGTCCTTGGTTGGGTCAAAGAACGCCAGTATTGGGGCTGTGGTGAGCTTCGCCTTTAGCTTGAGCCACTCGTTTTCATGGGCGGGCAGCCACCGGAACACTGTTGACTTCTTTACGAAATGGCGGAGGGCCGTGGTGTGGGCTGCCAAATTAGGAATGAATTTCCCGAGAACATTTACCATCCCGAGGAAGCGGAAGACCGCCTTCTTGTCCTTCGGGGTCTTCATGGCGTTGAGCACCTTCATGCACCAGCACCTTGTCGGTGTCAAGTTGCACACCCTGCTGTGAAATGTGGTCACCCAGAAACTTGATAGCGGATTGACCGAATGAGCATTTGGCCCTGTTGAGCTGGAGGCCATTTTCATGAATCCGCTGGAAGACCTGTCTGAGGTGGGCAATGTGATCCTCGGATGTTATGGACCAGATGATCAAGTCGTCCACATAGACCCCCTCGATGCCCTCCATCATTTGCTCCATGATGCGATGAAATACTTCGGAAGCTGATACGATACCGAAGAGCATGCAGTTGTAGCAATAGTGGCCGAACGGAGTGTTAAACGTGCACAGCTTCCGACTGGACACGTCCAGCTGTATTTGCCAGAAGGCACGGGAGGCGTCCAGCTTGGTGAAGAATTTGGCATGAGCCATCTCACTGGTTAACTCTTTACGCTTCGGGATCGGGTAGTGCTCTTGCATGATGTTGCGGTTCAGGTCTTTGGGATCAATGTAAATGCGGAGTTCACCAGAGGGTTTTTTTACGCAGACCATGGAGCTGACCCAGTCTGTTGGTTCCGTAACCTTTGAGATGATGCCCTGGTCTTGGAGGTCTTGCAGCTGCTTTTTCAGACGATCCTGGAGGAGCCGGCATCCAGCGTGGTGCATGGATCACCGGGGTGGCGTTCCGCTTGAGCAGAATTTTGTAGTGATATGGGAGCGTGCCCATTCCATCAAACACGTTGTGGTATTGTGTGAGAATGTCGTCTATCTCGGCCTGGAGATTCACATCGGGTAAGGCAGTATCAAGGATATGGTGTGGACTCGCTGGACCAGATTCAGGAGCTTGCAGGCGCGAGCACCAAGCAGGGAAGCCCTGTCAGGCCGAACGATCTTGAATCGTAAAGTTGCCTTGAATTCCTTGTGAGATACCCCTAGCCGACACGATCCACTGGCAGCTATGGCATTGCCATTGTAGTCAAGGAGTTGGCATGCTGGTGGAAGAATGCTGGGTTGGTCACGGATGCTGTCGAGATCTGACTGCGATATGGGGTTCGCAGATGTGCCGGTGTCCAGTTTAAATCAGGTGCGAGCCTGGTTGACTGAGGATAGCACACCACTCGTCGTCGGGATCCACACTGAGGATCGAAAGGTGGGTTGCAGGTGCAGTGGAGACCAGCTCGCGTGTGGTTATGATGCCCACCCGATATGGAGACTCGAGCAGTCAGCATCGGGATCATTGGGCTGTCGGGATCAGCATCCTGCATGTCTTGTTGTACCGAGCTGATACTTCTGCGCCGTGTCTGGGATCGCTGGCTGATAATCGGTGGAGCGCACCTCCAGCAGGCCACCTAATGGGCAGGCTTCCCACACTGTAGGCAGCGCCGTCCTTTGACTGGACATTGCCGCTTTAAATGGGCGGAGCCACAATTTGGACACGTCATAACACTGACGTCAACGCGTTCCGTGCGCCAACGCGCATGCGCCGTGTGGTCGGCCGATGCACGCACCTTCGCATTAGGGTTTTCGGCCTCCCGTCCACCCGGTCGTGGCACGCATGCGTAGGGACCCGGGAAAAGCGCGCGAAACGGCCACTCTCCTCGATACTCAGGCCTTGCATTTTTGCAATGGCCTGCACCCGTTCTGCCTCATGGGAGGCCAGTTTTGCAGTTTTCACCGCCTTGATGTGGGAGTAATGATTCTTGGCATGTTCATGGACTACGCACGTTTCGATAGCGCCGGAGAGGGTTAGCTGTTTGATTTTGAGCAGCTGCTGCCGCAGGGAATTGGACTGGACCCCGAAAACGATCTGATCCCGGATCATGGAATCAACCGCTGAGCCGTAATTACATGACTGCGCCAAGATACGGAGATGGGTCAGGAAGGACTGAAAAGGTTCATCCTTACCCAGAAGCCTCTGTTGGAAGGTGTACCGTTCAAAGCTCTCATTCACTTCAATGTCGCAGTGGCTGTCGAATTTGAGTAGAACTGTTTTGAACTTGGTCTTCTCTTCGCCATCGGCAAACATAAGCAAGTTATAGATATGGATGGCGTGATCCTCCGCGGTCAAGAGAAATAGCGCGATCTTCCTTGCATCCGATGCTGCCTCGAGGTCGGAGGCCTCGGTATACAGGAGGAACATTTGCTTGAAGATTTTCCAATTGGCGGCGAGGTTGCCGGAGATGCGGAGGAGGCTGTATGGTTTCCATTTCGCTGGATGGCCGCTTGCTGGTCGTTGCAGAGTCACTCGAGGTAGGTTCGGCAGGATTAATAGCACTCTGGTACCATGATGTGTTAGGCAGGTTGGTTCGACGTCGACTGCAACTTGTTGCACGTTTTACTTGTGTATTACGCGTTTATTGGAGTGTATTAACACGCCTCCGTGTGCTTAACACTGCTACAGCTCTGTGTGTGTATTTTCAGCTCGGAGTCGCCAGGTGCCGTATATAGACACCTCACAAGTATTTCAAGGTCAGGTTCAAAGTAATAAAACTATACACCGATTATTAAGTTCCAACGATCAATATTTATTATACAAATATAATAAATACGCATGCACACGCTAAAGACTAATACCTATTTCTACTATTAAACGACTAAATACTTATCTAAGTAGGAACCAGCAAGGTCAGGGGACAAGGCCTTTGTTCCTTTCGGGGCTGCACCTTCTGTTCGTTACTAGTCGATTAATGTATAGGCAATACTGGGTTCACGTAGCGAGCGTCGTTTTGGCACTTACTGAACGATGGCTGGTGCTCAACGGCTGGTGATGGAAGACAGGATCAACGGATGAAGTCGGAGTCAGGATACAACAGCAGATCTGGGTCGAAGTCAAAACAGCAGGCCAAGTCAGAGTCAACAGCGGAGCCGGAGCACAAAACAGACAGAACCATGTGCGGGGTCTATCTTTATAGGGCCCCCAATGTCCGTGCCTTTTCGGGGCGGGTCTTTACCTGCCATGTATCGATTGGATCAATTCCCAATCGATGTCTTACAAATCCCCCAATCTGAGGGTCTCTTCTCGATGGGTGGGGCGGTCTCTAGGGTCTTTTGTGATGGATACTTCTGGTGCCGTTTCGTCTGGGCGTCCACTCAAAGTATCCATTCAAAACCAAATGTTGCTATTGTGTGTGCCCAGATCTGGATTGCCTCATTAATATGCAAAGCGTTTTGCTATTTACACCTTTGGTTGAGATCTTCCACCTGGCCATAAACTAGTTTTGCTACGTGCAGAATGCTAATTAGCTTTTGCAGACTGCTTGTCCTGGCTAAACTGCTTTCTCCATTTTGTTAGCCCAGTGTCCATCTTAGGTGGCTACAAACTGGATGCAGGGAAGCTAGAAACAAACATCTGACACCCGAGATGATCCAACACTGTTGTATTTAACTATGAATTGCTGTACATGTTCAGCTGTGGGTTGACACTCTACTAATCCTACTGATGACCTTTAACTGGCTCGACTAGACTTACTAGTTACCACATGGCAAAAGTGCCCACTAACTTGCGTACTCTGACTGTCTTGGTGTCTAGGTCCCAAAAAGAGCGGGAGTCTTAATGCCCTGTGGGCTTTATAGTGGTGGTGTCTTGTCTGGTGATTGGTTGTTCTGTGTTGTGAGTTCATTGGTCACCCTATGTGTCAATCACTGCCTGTCTGCATCTCATTATATACACGAGTGCATATTATGGCACTCACATCCTCCTCGTTGGACGAGGCCTGGTGTTCCTCCTCCTCCAACACATCGCCCCTCTGCTGTGCGATGTTGTGGAGGATGTATCAGACCGCCACAGTGCGGGCGACCCTGAGAGCATCATACTGGAAGGCCCCTCCACAGAGGTTCAGCACCTGAACCGTATCTTCAGGAGGCCAAAACTCCGTTCAATCACACACCTGGTTGCAATTTGGCTTCAGGTCTCCACGTCGGTCTGTGGCCTCCGTATAAGTGTCATCAGCCTCGACTGCAATGGATAATCCGTCAACCAGGAGCCAACACCCCCAACCAGCAGGAGGGGGCATGTCTAGAACATGACAATCGTTCAGTGTGCCAGGATGATGGAGTCGTGCACATTGCCTGGGTACCGGGCATAGATGGGTATGATGCGCAATGATGGTCACATATCAGCTGCACGTTCATAGAGTGGAAACCCTTTCGGTTTGTGTAGAATGGTCTGTTATTCACGGGTGCCCGCAGGGGGACAGGCATCCTGTTGATGGCAGCAAACCCCCACAGCCTGGGCATCTTAGTGGGCTCGGTCCACTTTGAAATGGGTGTAATGAGGCGCCTGGCCATATACGGCCTCCGTGACCTGTGCAGCAACACCTGGGAGATCCCATACAGGTCCCCACTCGCCGCCTGGAAGGATCCAGTCGTGTAAAATGTCACAGCAACTATCACCTTGACGGCCACTGGGAGCGGGTGACCTCCTCCATACAGCCATGGTGCCAGGTGTGCCATCATCTAGCCAATATGTCACATTGTCTCCCTGCTCAGCCGGATTCTTCAACAGCATGCCCAGTAGGTCCTCTAATGACAGGCGCTGCCGGTACACGAGGCCACATATGGCGATCCTTGGCACCTCCTCGTCAGCCTGCTGGTCAGCCGGCTCTCCAACTTGGGCGGCTGCCACCTACCCCTCTGCTGCTGCAGCTTCCTGCTCCTCGGACAGCCGCAGGGCATCCCCCAGGGCTGCAGTGACGTGCAGGAATGCCACCATTGCTGGTTAAATTCCAATATCCATTGGCTGCAGGATGTGAAAGCCAACATATTAGTATGGTATGTATCCCTGTGCCCATCCAGGTCCACCAGGCTACATGGTGGCTCCGGTTTGCACTGCGGTCTCTGCCCCCGCATGTCACTCCTTGAACCAAAGTTGCTCAAGCCACTGTCATTTACCATTGATGTGCCTGGGATTGCAATGTATTCCAGATTGCCACATGCTGCAGGCACAGCACACCACCATCCCTGCCACATCTGTCTAACCTCATTTATTGAATTAATCACACATCTAAAAGTAATAACACTCTCCGAGCCTGAAGATTGAAATAACTCTACTAGTCAGAAAAACAAACAAAAAGGAACATCTCTTTTCCTCTCTACACCAAATTAGCACTGTCTTCGTCTCAAGCATGTCTAATCTCGCTCTTAGCACTAAAGCAGTTTGGAATGTCCTACGGTTGTGAAAGGCCAAATGTAGGTCTTTCTATTGTACTAAATTTTTATCTTATGCCCCTTTTGTTTTGAAAACATCGGGCACGGCCTGGGTGGGTGCAGATTTGAACCAGTTATTGAAAATCTTACAAACCAGAATGTTGAAGCAGATTAGTGTGTAAAACATGTGCTCATTCACATTTCCAGCACCAAAAATCATAACAACAATGCAAATTGAGGAAATAATCCCCAGAAACCAACATTTGACATCAGTTAATCTATAAAATGTGCCAGCAATTAATTCAATCCTCCACCCTTAATTCAAAATAATCTGTCGTATTTTGTTTTAAATCACAAGACACACTCACATGACACCTCCCGTCAAGAAAAAAAAATAAACCATCAACTTCCAGATGGTTTCATTTTTGACCTTTTCACTATCCTTTAAGACATGCACACAGTAAATATACTTTTTTGTTTCAAAAAACAACACCCACAAACAGGTATCATAATATAGTCCATTTCTTTTTCGGTCTTCCCCCAACTGAAATCCTTCTCGATTGACAGTCTCTTTGAACAAGGTCTCTGCACGATCCATCCATTTCTCTTCGCCTTGGCATTTCTCTTTAAAGTCAGATACTTTAGTTCAATCTGATCACAGATTCCCTTATAATTCTTCAACACAGGATCATTGGTTATCACAGCTTTCAGACAGTCAACTGCCTGTTGAAAGTCCGCTGTCCACTGAAATTTTTGACGTTTCTTCAGCAAGTCGATCAGTGAAGCAACCACACAACAAACCGTTTTCACCAATGTTCGATCAAATTCACTCATGCCAAGTATTCGCATTATTTCCCTTTGTCTGGAGGCTATCAAAACTCCTCAGTAACTGTTGGTATCACATCCCGTGTGACCATTCGACCCTGTCCGATTGAGTGGCCAAGGAAAGTGACTTGGGCACTTCCAAATTCACTTTTCGCTAGATTTATCACCAAACCCGCCTCCTGAAGTCGATCGAATAACTCCATCAGATGTTTTAAATGTTCTATCCTTGTCTGGCTGATACATCTACATCATGTATCGCCATTTTAATACTTCCCAATTTATCTCCACAAACCTGCCCATGTGATATCAATAACTCTGTCAGGTCAGTTTGTTTTTCTTCTGGAAGGTAACTCAACAATTTTTCCCAATTTAAGAACATCCTCATTTACCAATTTAATTTGAGGCATGTCAAATTCAGTCATCTGGATTTGGGTCGTCACTTGGAATCATTAAAACCTTCTCCTTTTTCTCTCCTTCCCTTTCAATGTACCTTTTAAGTTCTTATCACATAATTCATCTAATTTAATTTCCTTTTGATCTGATAAGGTCCACAAAACTTTGCTTTTAACGGTTCACCTACCACTGGGAACAATACTAAAACTTTATCGCCACTGGCAAAACTACTAACTTTAGATTTCTTGTCCGCTACCCGTTTCATCACATGTAGTGACCTTGTAAATGCTGTCCAGCCTATTCACCTGCTCTATTTAATCATTCCCTAAAATTTGACACGTAATCCAATAATGTAATTTCCGATTTCTCACTCACCAATTTTTCCTTAATCAATTTAAGTGGTCCTTACCTCATGACCAAAAATTAGTTCAAAATAATTGAATCTGGTTGACTAATTAGGTGCATCCCTAATTGCAAACCGTATATGGTATTTCTGTGGGTAGTCGATATCTAGTAAAGAATTTAAGTAACTCGTCCACAATCTTTTTAGCTGTAATATTACATACTGGAATGGCCTCTGGAAACCAAGTAGACACATCCATTATCGTTGTCATGTGAGAGTACCTTTAAAAAATTGGTTGTTTACTACTGCAGTGATGTCAGAGAGTGGGTGGAGCTGGGCTGTCTGTCAGCTTTTTACTTTCGTTTCTGAGCAGGCTGCAAAGCATGTTTTAGTTTCGTTTTCAGAGCTGGATAGCTGCAGTCACAGCCAGAAGGTGTATGAATCTCTCTGTAATCTGAAGATTGTAAATCGATCCTGATGATTTAAAACTAATAACAGGAATGACCAACTTGATGTGCTTCTGGTAAAAGGTGTTTTAAGTTGTATGGATGTTAAAAGGAAAGCTTAAAAGATTACTTTGTGTTGTAGTCTTTGAGGGTTGTATTGGAATTGATGGTTGCTAAGATATTCACTATGTTTCAAAAAGGTTAACTTGAGTTCATAGAATAAACATTGTTTTGCTTTAAAAAAATACTTTTCCATTTCTGCTGTACCACACCTGTAGAGTGGGCCGTGTGCTCACCATACCGCAATCTATTAAACGTTGTGGGTCAGGTGAACTCCATGCTACACTTTGGGGTTCTCTAAACCCTGGCTCATAAATTGGGGGTTTGAGGGGGATAAAAGTCTATCTATCGGATTGGCTCAGTAAACTTAAAAGACAGTGAGGAGTGAGCATATTGTGGGTGCTTTTCAGGTGTAGTATTCTAGTTTAAATGGGGAATGTGTTGTGGACAATGGCTCTTTCAGAGGCTCTGAAGTGGAGACTGTCTTACGCAGTACTTTACAGAGACTAAAAACAGACTATTAGATTGTGCAAAAACATTGCAGTTAACATTACTTGACAAAATGCGAAAAATTAGGTCATTATGGCGGTGGCTAAGCATTTAAAGTTGCCTGAGTTACAGTTTGGCTCATTACAAATAGCAAAAATGTGGTTGAAAATTAAACGAATGGAACATGATAAAGAATTAAAGCAGCTTGAATATGAAAGAGAGAGAGGAAAAGGTAAGGGAAAGAGAGGGGAAAGAAAGAGAAAGAGAGGAAAAAGAGAGAAGGGAAAACAGAAAGAATAGCCCCAGCAGAGCAAAAGGAAAGGGAAAGGGAGATACAGATCAGGGAAAAAGATAGAGTTTGAACTTCAGAAAATGGCGATGAAACATGACAGTCAGTTACAATTGGCAGACGTAAAGGGAAACGTATTTGCTACACAATCCAGAAAAAATCCCAGGATATTCGTCCTTCAACACTTCAGTTATCTGATTTTCCACTGGCTTATCCACCACAGTAGACATCACTCCCACCTGCAATCCAGGTATATCATTACCCAAGATAAACTGTATTCCTGTACAAGATAGTTTCTCTATTACTCCTACTACCACTTCACCATTCTTCACTGGACTTTTCAACCTTACCTTTATATAATGGAACACTACTACTCTCACCCTGAATTCCACATATTACCACCTTTTCTGGCAACATTCTTCCCAAACTACATAACTCCTCATCTCTTACCATTAAAGATTGACTAGCTCCCGTATCTCTTAAAATTGTGACTTCTTTACCTCCTCCTTCTGATACACGAGTAAACTTTACCCACACAAGTAAATTCTTTAAAGAGATCTGGCACCTTCTTATCAATCACCTCTTGATCAGGCTATACAATCTTTTGCACCTCCTTCACTTCACTTGGGCTTTCCTTGACCACTTTAACAAACCCCACTGTCTTATCCTGTTTTACCACATCAGCCTTCCCAGTGCTTTTCTTCAACCACCAACAATTGAGTTTACATGGCCTAGTTTATTGCAGTGAAAACATTTGAGATTTTTCATTTCTTTTCCAACGTCTTGGATTTCTTCTTTAGTCTGAGGTACACTCTTTTTTTTATCTCCCATCAGATCACCTTTACCTTTCCCACTTGAGTATTTCTCATGTCCCCAGTTTCTATCCCTCACAGGCTGAAACTGAAGTCGGAAACCAAGCTTTGATTTATTAAATAATTCGTAATCATCTGCCATTTCTGCTGCTAACCTCACAGTTTTAACCCTCTGCTCTTCCACACGAGTTCTCATTACATCAGGAATTGAATTTTTAAACTCCTCCAAAAGTATAATTTCTCGGGAGAGCTTCATACGTTTGGTCTATTTTCAACCTATCAAAATTACTCTGTTCAATCCTTTAAAACTCCATGCATGTTTGACCAAATTCTTTCCTTAAATTTCTAAATGTTTGTCTGTAGGCTTCAGGCACTAGTTCATATGCACCCAAGATGGATTTTTTCACCTCCTCATACGTCCCAGATACCTCCTCCGGTAGTGATGGAAACACTTCACTAGCCCTACCTATCAGCTTTGTTTCAATCAGTAATGCCCACATGTCCTGTGGGCATTTCATTTGTTTAGCTATCTTCTCAAATTAAACGAAAAAGGCTTCTACCTCCGCCTCATCAAACCTTGGCAATGCTTGGACGTATTTAAATGGATCCCCACCACACCGTCGACTTTGACGCTCTTTCTCACTAATACCCAACTGTACGTTTCCATTTACGTCTGCCAATCTTAACTGACTGTCATGTTTAATGGCCATTTTCTGAAGTTCACACTCTCTCTTTTTCCCTGATCTGTATCACCCGTTCTCTTTTTGTTCTGCTCGGGCTATTCTTTCTTTACTCCTTTCTTCTCTCCCCTTTTATTTTTCCTCATCTGTTTCCGCTCTCTCCCTTTTTCCTCTTTCGTATTCAAGCTGCTTTAATTCTCTCAAGTTCCATTTGTCTAATTTGTAACAGAATTTTAGCCATTTCCAATGAGTCAAACTGTATCTCGGGCAATTTTAAATGCTTAGCCACCACCATAATGACCTAATTTTTCGCATTTTGTCAGGTAATGTTAACTGTAATCTTTATTGCAAATCTAATAGTCTGTTTTTACTCTCTGTCCGTAAGGAACTGCGTGTGCCAGTCTCCACCCCCAAAAACTTCAGAGCCTCTGAAAGAGCCATTGTCCACAACACACTCCCCACTTAAACTAGAATACCACACATGAAAAGCAACCACAATATGCTCACCCATCACTGTCTTTAAGTTCACTAAGCCAATCCAATAGATAGACTTTTATCCCCCTCAAACCCCCAATTTGTTATGGGCCAGGATTTAGAGAACCCCAAAGTGTAGCATGGAGTTAACCTGACCCACAACTTTTAATAGATTGTAGTATGGGGAGCACACGGCCCACTCTACAGGTGTGGTACAGCAGAAATGGAAAAGTATTCTTTAAAGCAAAACAATGTTTCTTCTATGAACTCAAGTTAACCTTTTCAAAACATAGTGAACATCTTAGTAACCATTAATTCAAATGCAACCCCCAAAGAATACAACACTAAGTAATCCTCAAGCTGTCCTTTTAACATCCAGAAGACTTAAACAAAACCTTTCAACAGAAGCACATCAGGTTAAAGTCACTACTGAGAGCTGTTATTAGTTTTAAATCACCAAAGGATCGATTAACAGTTTTTAGATTACAGAGAGCGAGACTAATACCCCTTCTGGCTGTGACTGCAGCTATCCAGCTCTGAAAGTGAAACTAAAACACATCCCGCAGAAACAGCCTAAAATGAAAGTAAAAAGCTGACAGACAGCCCAGCTCCACCCACACTCTGACATCACTGATAAAGGTACATTTCTTAAACACCCATTTCTTCAAGGTACTCTCACATGACAGTCTCCATTCTCAAAACTCAACTTTCTGCAAGAATTAATCATATTCCAATTAAAAATAAAAGGTGCTATCTTCTACTGCAAGTCAATTCCATCTGCATGAATATAAATTGCAAAGTGACAGAATTTCCCTCCCTTAGACTGATCTTGAAATGCCTTTGTGCAAGTGGAATGGACATTATAAATTAATGTAAAATAAGTTACACCCAGTTTATTAGAGGGGGTGGTGAAGGGGAATTAACCTAGAACACTGAATGTTGCCTTAAGGACAGCAGCTTTATTCATTTGCATTCAGAGAAAATAACTTTTCATACATCAAACAGTATTAATTAGCCAGTTGTTTTCCCTCATCTAAATTGAGAAAAAATGGGCTCGGCATGGGTGGGTGGGGATTTGAACGAGAAATTGAAAATCTTACAAACCAGAATGTTGAAGCAGATTAGTGTGTAAAACCTGTGCCCATGTACATTTCCAGCACCAAAACTCATAATAGCAATGCAAAATCAGGAAATAATCCCCAGAAACCAACATTTGACATCAGTTAATCTATAAAATTTGCCAGCAATTAAGTCAATCCTACACCCTTTATTCAAAATAATCTTGTCGTATTTTGTTTTAAATCACAAGGCACTGCAGTAACCGAACAGAATCAACCAAGCAACAATTGAGACTGGTTACAATGTTTAGGAATTGTGCTGTGACGAGGATCATATTTTACAGGAGGGAGCTGGAAAAACAGGAAAAATGTCTACCAGCAAATCAGCTCTCACACAATTTCATATGCATTGCAGATGAGAAGAATCTTAATAAGTAACCTGTCAACCAAGATACATTGGGAAGAATGTTACAGGGGAAACAAAGTAAACATTACATAAAACAGAAAGGGTAAAATACCAAGTGTAAATCTGGTAGAGATACAATACACAGGCCATGCAAAAACCTCGACACAGAAACACAAGACTCCAGTAAAGCATCCAGCTGCTTTATAATTGTACACAGATACATTAGATTCTCATTCACATGTATTTACAGCTTCATACAGAAACAGCCTGAAATACAGACAATGCAAAGGTCTGACGCCTCACTATCTATACTAAAAATGTTAGGAGGCATGTTAAAATAGCTGACGTAACACAAAAAGAAAATAAAAAGTAACCAAAATAAATCTAAGCACGTGGGAGTTAATAAAAAATTCCTTGGGAGATTCTTTCAGAACATGCTCACCTGCCTCTCTCCTTGCATCAGTATCACCATCCATTTTATTTTATTTGTTTTAAATAAAAATCAATGTTTTATTATCCCACTGACCATTATAACCCAGACATTATCTCTTTCTTCAATAAAAACATATGGGATTTTATGCAAATGATCTGGTTTTGTTCCATATAAACCAAACATGTGCTTTATTCAATACCACTCCACAGAAAATGTGGGCAGAAGAGGGACAGTCTAATATAAATATTTACAATCATCCCACTGGGAGTCCCAGCAAACCAAATGTCACATTGAAGTAATGAAGGATCAAATTGAAGCGATTCTTGACAAAGACCTGAGAATAATAAACTCAAAGCAATTCCTGTTATACTTTTGAGAAAGTAACTTGAATGACTGCAAAAGAAAATCTTCCATAAACACCCACAATTTCTTTACATATGCCAGTACAGGTGCAAAAGGAGTCATCACGTTCTGGCTAAATATCACACAAAATTGCTAAATCTACATAATAACTGATGAGATACTTACCTGGGGGCAAAAGAGAATCCTTAGCCCTTCATAAAAATGATCCTACAAAAATCAAATGAGTTTATTAAATGAGGAAGAGCAACCATTCTCCAGACTGGTTTTAATTTTTCCAAACTGTTCTGCAATCGGCCAGTCTCCAAACCTTAATTCCAGACCTCAGCAACAGTTGAAGCACTGCTACTATGTACAATTATTACATCTGCATGGTCATGCATAGACACACATACTGCATCCTTACTCCAGCTTGTGTGGGTCAAACAAGGAAATGAATTCCATTGCGTCACTCGCGTTTATATCCGACACACGGTGAAACGCATTCTTGAATCAACACAGGGCAACTGGTAATGTGTATCCTGCTGCATCACTCAAAGAACTGGAACAAATAAGCTGTAGACATACATTGGCTAGTTGACACACTTCCTGTTCCATATGGAAAGCAGTTTCCAACACAAGTATAATTACCTTGCAACTAAAAAGCCTGAAAAGGCAGAGAGTACAAAGACTGACAAGAAAAGGAGCCTCAATGGTTTATAAAAATAATTTGACTGGAAAACATTAAAACATAACTACACCCCTTTAAAGGGTTAGTCCAAGGCCTTAAATGAACCCATCCAGCGATCAGGCCTTCAGTCATTCAAAGGAAATCTCTGCTCTTAGAGTAGCGATGAGATGGTGATATCAAATGTTAACTTCTAATCACTAATGTGTAGTTCTGGCTAAGTAGCATTACAAATATTTTCAGATTCATCATCTATAAGGAATACCATTACTCAAGTCAAATCAGAGGTGCTGTTACTGCACATGGTGTGCTTGATACAATCTATTTCAACTGGGTTTAACTCCAACAACTGTTCAATAACACGGCTTCAATCTTTGAAGAGTCACTCTGGGCTAGTATGAAAATGTGTTATTGCCAGAATTTATGACTTGTCTCAAAAACAGTCAAAACAATCTCTGTGTGATGGATCATGGAGCCAAGGATGCAGTTCAGTATTCTCATGTCAAAGTCACAATGCTGCAGCAATGGAGCAAGTTCAAGCAGTTTCATTTGTCTCCACAGCCTTAAGTGGCTTGATCATGTGGTCTGGTTTGTTGCCTGCAGCATAATGCTCCCACATCTGTGTGTATAGACGTTCCAGATCCATAGTGTATTGTTTGGTGTTGAACAGCGGACTGCTTACTCTTTGTTTCCACACCTTTCCTCGGATCTTCTTCAGGCTATAACAATAAAGGCAATGTCAAAATGGTGCCAAAACTCAAAAATGCAGGAACAGTGCTCTCCACACTCATATCATTATGGATTAGGTACATCTGTCGAAGTTCTTCACATACCATGCACTCAGTAGCTAAATAAGCAAAGGATTCACCGGGCATTCTAGCAACAGAATTTCAGATTTGTTTCTCTTCAATGTTTTCCTAAAATGTATCACATGCTTTTCATATACTGCTCATCTCGCTCTCTTTTTAATATATAAAAAATCATAACATCAAGAAAGCTGGACATTCCAGCTCAAAATCTCAACAGGAACACAACGGTGGCAGAGTGGCTGGCACTGCTGCCTCAGTGACAGAAACCCAGGTTCAATTCCAGCCTTGGGTAACTACTGTCTGTGTGGAGTTTGCCCTTTCTCCCTGTATCTGTGTAGGTTCCTTCCGGGTGCTCCCATTTCCTCCAACAGTCCAAAGATGTGCTGATTAGGTGGATCGGCAATGATAAAATTGCCCCTTAGAGATGTACAGGTTAGGTGGGGTTTCAGGGATAGTGTGGGGGAGTGGGCCTAGAGAGTGTGCACTTTCAGAGGGTCAGTGCAGACTTGATGGGCCGAATAGCCTCCTTCTGCAATGTAGATTCTAAAACAGTTCCCAAATTTATGAAAATGAATGGACAAGCAGAGAGCAATTTGTCCCAAATCAAGCATATATTTGATGCAGGTTCTTGTACACACCATTGAGTTTTAAAATTCAATTAATTAATCAAGTCAGGGGCAGCACGGTGGCGCAGTGGGTTAGCCCTGTTGCCTCACGGCGCCGAGGTCCCAGGTTCGATCCCGGCTCTGGGTCACTGTCTGTGTGGAGTTTGCATATGTTTGCATGGGTTTCGTCCCCACAACCCAAAGATGTGGATTGGCCACACTGAATTGCCCCTTAATTGGAAAAAATGAATTGGGTACTCTCAAATTATTTTTTTAAATAATCAAGTCAGTACTGAAGCAATAATGCAAATGTTCCTTTTGAGGTAGATTGGGAGCACAAACAAAATTATTGTAAAAATGTGGTATGCAGTCTCTTCTGTTGCCGAAACAAGATTCTTACTTGTTTTATAACTGGTAATGTAATCAGCAAAGTGAATGACAATACGTTAATATCTTTTCAATAATAATCTTCAATCACATTACTTTGAGAGTAAGAGAAACCAGATTATTTTAAGCTCCCAGACAGATAGATAGTCTACAGCACACAGTGCCAAACCTAATCCTTTAGCTCATTTGTCAGTTTAAACAATGGCATTTACATTTAAATGACCAATTGAGTGTTTGGAAATTGTCTCTTAGACTTTATATACGGCATCAGTATCAAAGAAAACTGACCCAAAATCAAGACCAAATTGGTGCACTCAATTAGCCGTTCAAAAGTTAGTGTTATGCAGACTGACAACTGGGTATTCAGTACTGAAGGGGCAGGTACAAGTAAGTTACAACTCAAACAATGAAGTTAGAAGATTAGAACATACTATTCCATATCTGTGCCCAACATGACAGCAATATCCTCATACTCTTGTCTTGTCTTTGCAATTAGTTCTGGACATCCCAAACACATCAGCTGTGAGGCAGCAACACGGGATGCCAGTGTTTCTCCTGCAACAAGGAACATAAAATATTTAACATGCAGGCCACAAATGGAAACTCTCATTCCAAATACAAATTCAAATCCATCATACAGCATAAATGCAAAATTTGGTTGCTAAGCTGACATCCATGTTTGATGTGATCTTTCTTTTAAATTGACATTTACACTCAATGGATAGTCTGTCTCTATTGCAGATTTATTTGTGCATACAGTGAAAAAGGATTAAAGTGGGCAGCACGATGGTGCTGTGGTTAGCACCGCCGCATCGCATCGCCACGGTCCCCAAGTTCGATCCCAGTCCTGGGTCACTGTGTGTGTGGAGTTTGCACATTCGCCCTCTGTTTGCGTGGGTTTTTGCCCTCACAACCCAAAGGCTAGGTGGGTTGGTCATGCTAAATTGCCCCTTAATTGGAAAAAAAATTGGGTACTCTAATTTATTTTAAAAAAGGATTAAAGTGCTGGATTAACTAGAACCACGCAAAGTGAGGAGGAGAGAGATCATAGAACTTACAGTGCAGAAGGCCATTCATCCCGTCGAGTCTGCACTTGCCCTTGGAAAGAGCACCTTACCCAAGCCCACACCTCCAACCTTTCCCCATAACCAGTAACCCCACTCAACATTTTTGGACACCAAGGGCAATTATACCATGGCCAATCCACCTAACTTGCACATCTTTGGACTGTGGGAGGAAATCAGAGCACCCGGAGAAAACCCACGCAGACTCAGGGACAGCGTGCAGACTCAACACAGTCGCTAAGCTGGGAATCGAACCAGAGACCCTGGAGCTGTGGAGCGACAGTGCTAACCATTATACTACCGATGCTGATTAGCACAAGAGGTCGATGGGGAAAGGAAAGAGAATGGGGGTGGGGGAAAAGAGTCCATGGAGGTGACAGTGGGTAATGAAATGGGTTAAGATTCAATTTTTCAGTGGAGACATGGGCTGTGAAGCTCATTTCCCTTCTCCATGTTGGGCAGGGAGAATGTAGGCTATTTTGTTATTTAAATAGGAAAATAATATGCAACAGGGAAGTTAAGTTATTGTACTGCTGGGATCAACTCAGTTCCAAAGTTTGTGATAGGTACTTCATTCTTATAAAAAATAAACAAAATAGGCAAATTATTCTAAAATGCTCTCACTTAAATATTTAGCTTATGCAGTCGGGCAGAAGCATATTTATGCTTAATGGTTTTACTACCAATAGACTGAAGTAGGACTTTCTATATTTGCTGTTTTGGTAGCCTTTTCCTTTGAGCTGAACAATATTTCAGTTTTTTAAAATACTGAAATAACTAGTTCTAAATATAGTTTTTATTAACTACATGCTTATTGCAGCTGATTGGATGCCACTGACTGGATAGGGAAGGCAGTTCAGCTGTCAAAGTTGTGTTAGTGGAGCCCTAATGTCACCAGCAGAAAAGGCTTGAGGGCTAACTGACCTAGTCCTGTTCCTATTTATTGGGTCACTAAACATCACAATGCCACTTAGACATATCAATGAAATACTACTATGCCCAGCTACATGATTTTAAAAAATAGATATATGCATAAAAATATATAATTGCTGTGTATATTACACATGCACAAAGTACATACTGTTACAATCCTCTCAAAATTCATGTGATAAATAAAAAGCCTGGGGAAACCCATTTGCCTTCCTCTAAACCCACCAACTTAGTGACATACAAGGCAAAGTACAATTAACTATCAGTATACATTGAACAGATAAATCAAACCAATGAATCTAACATTCACACAGAATCACACGGCCATTTAGCCCCATCATGTCTTCAGCGGTTTTCCAAATGAGCAATTCACCTCATGCCATGCCCCATTGTGTTCTTTTTTAAAAATTAATAATAATAATCTTTATTGTCACAAATAGGCTAACTTAACACTGCAATGAAGTTACTGTGAAAAGCCCCTAGTCGTCACATTCCGGCACCTGTTCGAGTACAGAGGGAGAATGCAAAATGTCTAAATTACCTAACAGCACGTCTTTTGGGACTTCGAAGAAACCAAAACACCAGGACACCTACGCAGACACAGGGAGAACGTGCAGACTCCACATAAAGTGAACCAAACTGGGAATCGAACCTGGGACCCAGGCGCTGTGAAGCAACAGTGCTAACCATTGTGCTAACAACAGTCTAAATCCCTTTTGAATTGAGCCCGTCTCCACCACACACTGTGTGCATTCCTGACATTAACCACTCACTGCAACAAAAAGGTTTTCCTCATTTTGCTTCTTTTGCCAATTACTTGAAAATCTGTGCCCTCTTGTTCGCGATCCTTTCACAAGTGGGGAGCTTTCCCTCATCCACTCTGTCCAGACCTCTCATGACATTGAATACCTCTATCAAATCTCCTCACAGCATTCTGTTCGCCTAGGGAAATAGTCCCAATTTCTCCAATATATCTTTATAATTGAAGTTCTTCATCTCTGGCACCATTCTCGTTAATAATTTCTGAACTCTCACCTATGCCTTCGTATCCTTCCTAAATGCAGGTCCAGAACCGGGGACAATAATCCAGCCGAGATCAAACTTATGTCTTGCACAAGCTCAACATAACCTCCATGTTCTTATACTCTGTGTCCCTATTAAGAAAGCTTATTATATGCTATTCTTTCAACCATGTTCTCAACCTGTTCTCCCATTTTCAATGATTTATGCAAATACATTCAGATCCCTCTGCTCCTTGTACAATTGTACCCTTCATTTTATGTTGTAGGGTTAACCAAATAACGGCTTGTGAACTGAATGCAGCTCTTCATCCCATAACGTGCGGCTCTTCCCATCTTCCCTTGTGCCGCGAAACCGACTAGTCGTGTTTTTGGAGAGGTAGGTTCGAACTGGATAGGGGTTTTAACACTAATTAAAAATCCCAGCTATTCCAGTCACAACAGATAAATTGATAGGAAGGAAGAGACACACTGATACAAAGCAGATGACCTAACTTTTCACGTTTTATTTAATACAAGTGAGCTGCATTGTGAAAGCAAACAAAACCTTTAGGATGGGCATGAATAGACATTTGGCCTGTCACCTGCACTTGGGGTGAGTAGGTTAAGAGTAAAGTGCAATGAATGGAAAGTTAAAGTGAAGCACTGACAACAACAGAGTGAGATATCCTCAAATCACTCCGAAGGGTTTTAAATTAATGTCCTGAGTCTGCATAAAGGCTAAATGACAGATGATTCTTATAGTGGCCACTTGAATTCCGGTTTCTGAGGGGCAGGGGGGATTTCTCTATTTGCTTTCAGATCGTTCCCCACATTCTATAATATAACAAACACAGCAATTTGATTTAATTAAAGGTTTGACAGAAATATCTGACAGCAGGTTTATGAAGATCTCACCCAGGATAAAGACAAATAAAAATATGCAAATGAGATAGAAATAGAATTTACAGTGCAGAAGGAGGCCATTCGGCCCATCGAGTCTGCACCGGCTCTTGGAAAGAGCACCCTACCCAAGGTCAACACCTCCACCTTATCCCCACAACCCAGTAACCCCGCCCAACACTAAGGGCAATTTTGGACACTAAGGGCAATTTATCATGGCCAATCCACCTAACCTGCACATCTTTGGACTGTGGGAGGAAACCGGAGCACCCGGAGGAAACCCACACACACACAGGGAGGATGTGCAGACTCCACACAGTGACCCAAGCCGGAATCGAACCTGGGACCCTGGAGCTGTGAAGCAATTGTGCTATCCACAAGGCTACCGTGCTGAGAATGAAAAGGAACAAGGGAGAGATAAAAACATCTAAGACAAAGAGAGATAAAGAAAGTGAGAGAGACTACACAAAGGTGGAAGTAACTGAATATTGATTTTAAATTGGTTCTTTTTGTGTATTGATATGTTGTAAAGAAAATGTCTATGTATTTGAGTGTGCGCACTTCCTGTAAAAAGGGCTCTTACTGTTTAAGACAGAGGGGGAAAGTGGGCGTGAGAGAGGTGTAACTGCCTGCAAGGTTCATTATTAATATTTGATTTACAAAAGCACCAATCCTGGTCTACGTAGGGGAATCATCAGTTTAAGGTAGTCTGTGAAATCTTTACAAGTGGCAGAATCTGGGGGATTCTTGAAATTAGAATGTTGAGACGCGAAGCACCAGAAAGGTCAATGTAATTTCAGAAATTTCAATCTCTCCATCTCTGAACCTCTCTCAATGTTCCTAACTTTATTTGCATCTTCTGGTTGACTATTCACAAGCACCCGGTTTGCACCAGGTCCAAGTCTAGCTTAGTGCCTGTAGGGAGTAGGTATTTAGACAGGGGTCTGTTCACTGTGATGAGATATTTAGAGATTGAGGGAAGAACTAGAGCCATAGATGTTTACAGCATGGAAACAGGCCCTTTGGCCCAGCTTGACCATGCCTCCCAATTTCTATCACTGAGCTAGTCCCACTTGCCCGCATTTGGCCCATACCTCTCTATACCTACCCTGCCCATGTAACTGTCTTTTTTTAAAAGGAAAAAAATTGTACCCGTTTCTACCACTGCCTCTGGTAGCTCGTTCCAGATGCTGACCATCCTCTGTGAAGAAATTTCCCCTCTGGTCTCTTCTGTATCTCTCACCGTAAACCTATGCTCTCTAGTTCTAGAGTCCTCTACCGTTGGGAAAAGATAAGGTCAGCAATTAGATAGGGACAGCAATTTTTAGGTGGCTTTTGCAGGCATGGGGGGTTACTAGAAGGGGCTTGTTCACAAAGAGCGAATGTTTAATTGTTAAAATTAGGTCTGGCGTTTTGACAGAATGAAATATAATTAGGAATCATGGAATGATAAATTTTGAGGGAATGAATAGGTGTATATCTGAAAAGACTTCAAAAAGTTTAAAAACTTTAATAAAGCTGTAAATAAACAGCAAGTAGGATTCTTGGGCGGCACGGTAGCACTGTGGTTAGCACTGTTGCTTCACAGCGCCAGGGACCTGGGTTCGATTCCTGGCTTGGGTCACTGTCTGTGTAGAGTCTGCACGTTCTCCCTGTGTCTGCATGGGTTTCCTCCGGGTGCTCCGGTTTCCTCCCTCAAGTCCCGAAAGACATGCTGTTAGGTGAATTAGACATTCTGAATTCTCCCTCAGTGTACCTGAAAGCCGATTTGTGCACAAATAAAGATTATTATTAATATTGTGCATTCAGCACAAAAACAAAGTGCAATGTCAAACTTGTAAAAATTATTGGTTAGTGCAGTTATATGATGCTTAGCCCTACAATCAAAAGGCATGAACAGGTTGTGGCAGGGATTCACCAAGATGAAATTAAGGATGAATAATACTTATGACCAGAGAAATTAACTTTGTGCTAATGGGAGTCTCTAGAATCACAAGTGGTCAGGAATACAAATATTGACTGATTTTTCCTTTCTGTAGCCCAACAGGTCGGTTTCTGCTCAAACGACACTACTCAATAAAAGGAGATACTCAACCTGGGATTGTCCTGCTCGTACAGAATTGTTGCACATAAGATTTCCTGAGAAAATAGCAGAACACAATACAACAAATTTTACCTGTTAACAGTCCACACCCACTGAAGGGTTTCAATTGCAATACCTAGCTACAAAAGCTTGGGGTAATCAGTAAATGAACATCCGTCTTATTTTTGAAACTAAAAAGCCAATTTTAAAACAAATGTTGCACTTTGATAATCCAAGTGAACCGCACTCATTGGACAAATAATTCATTTAGTTTCTCAAAGAATTACAGTAGATTAAAATGCCAAAACTACTGATTAAAATTGATATGAACTTCAAACCTATTCAGTTTTACAGAACATCCGAAACATCTTTGTGCACAGCACCAAAGAGATGAATGCCACCATCAAGTCCTGCATGTGTAGGTAACAAAGTCTTCATTCCTAATACCAGTTATCTATAAAAGTTGGAATGTATGCCACAATGAATCAAGAGAGTTGCATATCGGAATACACATCACGCAACACCCCCTGCCAATTCATCACATACAGACAAGAAGAATTGCAAGACTACTACCTCTGCCAACAAGCTGAACACTAGTCAGCCAGATATACATGCTAACTTAGCTGGGTCTGCTAAGAACCATTTTATAAACAAGCGACACAAAACACAAGGATCACGTTTTCAAAAGGCAGAACAAAATGAAATGTCCCCAGAAATATTAAAATATAAACCAATCAGCCATAACAAGTCAAATAATGAAACCAGATCTATTTTTTCATTTTATTCTATCTGATTTTAATCTGTAGGTTATTGGTATCCAAGAACTTGCATCTAAAAAGTAAAGCTTCCAAGGAGGTGGACAAAAATATAACCAGATGGTGAACCAGACAAACACAACACAAGGTTTACTAGATGCACAAGGGGACAGAGTCAGAAAAACAGAGTTCTGGGTGAAAAGAGAGGGTTGGAAAGATGATGCAGGAGCTACTCTGAAATAGGTTGGGGTGACACTCTGAATGAAATCGAACAGGAGGATGAGGATATTGAATCTTAAGTGCTAGGCAAACACTTTGCCCAAAGTAGAACAGCAAGGACAGGGATGTTAAATTATGAAATAGGAGCTGCACTGCACCATTCAGCTCCTTTCCCCCGTTCAATAGAATCCTGGCTGATCTTCTAATTGGACACCATTTTCCTGTCCATTATATCCTTGATTTCCCAGGATCAAAAATCCATCAATCACAGACTTTAATATACTTTACATAGAATTTACAGTGCAGAAGGAGGCCATTCGGCCCATCGAGTCTGCACCAGCTCCCGGAAAGAGCAACCTACCCAAGGTTAACACCTCCACCCTATCCCCATAACCCAGCAACCCCACCCAACACTAAGGGCAATTTTGGACTAAGGGGAATTTATCATGGCCAATCCACCTAACCTGCACATCTTTGGACTGTGGGAGGAAACCGGAGCACCCGGAGGAAACCCAGGCACACACGGGGAGGATTAAGACAATTCCAACCATTTAAAATACTTTCACATCTCAGTCTTACTGCCCAACTGTTTATTGAGGCTGTTTCCTTGTGTTCTAGATTCACTAGCCAACAAAAACATCCTGTGTTTACCCTGTCAAACCCCCTCAGAATCTTCTACGTTTCAATGAAGTCACTTTCATTGTTCTCCACTTCAGAGCACAGGCCCAATTTACACAGCCCATCAGACAACCCTCTCATCCCAAGAATCACTGCAAATCTTTACTGTAGCTCCTCCAAGACGAGCATTGTCACCTTCAGATATAAAGGTCAAAACCATATACAGCATTCCAGATTCTCCACCCTCTGGCTGAAGAAATCCCTCCTCAACCTCAAGGTGTGTGTGTAGTTTTGGTCTCCATACTAGAGGACATAACTGACTTCTCTCCCCCAGACTTCTTAAATTATGGATTTACAAGAATAATTTTCCAGTCTAATGTCACAGTTGCCAAATCGAAAATGTTTACAAAGACTATAACCAACTATATAATGTTGTCACCTACTTCTTTTAATATGCCACAGGTGAAAATCATCAGGTCTTGGAGATTTATGTATCCGAAGTCCACGTTTTCTCCATTAACACTGTTCTTACTCACTGCAATTACCATTTTGTCTATTACACTATCATTAACTGTACAATCCTCAAAATTCTGCATTCATAAGAAACCACGGTTGGAGGAATGTTAAAATCTCCAATGTCCTCTTTTGGCAGTGGTGCCAGCAGCCAATACCACAGGTCTGGTATGGATTTCCTACATCTTTTATGACATTCCTTAAAACCTGCTTCTTTGACCAAGCTCGGTCAACCTCCTTCTTTTCGCTCAGTGTTTATCATCAACCAATCATTCTACTATGAACTGTCTTGGAAGGTTTTCACCATTTAAAGTCCCAAATGAATGAAAGTTGTTTCTGACTTAGGTTGTCAGACTGTAATTAGTGGGGATAGCACGAGGATCAGTACTTGGGCTCCAACAATTACAATCTGTCAATTACTTGGTTAAGGGGGAGAAAGTGTAACATCAGGTTTCCTGGTGATGTTCAATTGACAGTAGGGAAGACACAAAGAACCTCCAAAATGATATAGACAGGTTGGGAGAATGAGCAGGAATATAGTGGAATATAGTGTGGGAACTGCAAAGTATTCCACACTGGAATGAAAAGTAGAATGCAATGTTTTTTTTAAAATGATGAACGGCAGGGACTTGCTTGTCTTTGTACATGGAAAGTTTAAAGTTAACACACTAGTGCACCAAGCAATTAGAAAAGCAAATTGTACATTAGCCTTTATTACAAAGGGTCTGAAGTAAAGTGAAGACATCTTACTTCAATTAGGTAGGGTCTTGGTGAGGTCACACCTAAAGTACAGTGTACAATTTTGATCTCTTTACGCAAGAAAGGATATATTTGCCTTGAAGCAATGCAACCAAGATTTACCAGACTGATTCTTGGGATAAGAGTTTCATCCTATGAACAGAGATTGAGCAGACTCAGCCTATTGTCAGGGAAATGAAGATTTATATTAACTTTCATTTGGTAATATCACGGTTATATTTCTTATATGCCGGAAAACAGGCTGGTGGGGATGTGATTAGTGTAATTGGATAAAGTGACAGCGACTTCAAGGGCCTAAACATCAGTAAGAAGCAGTTTTGAGATGTTCATAAACCAAGAACAACTTTACAACAAGAATTTACATAAGGCAATAAAAGCAGTAGCTTTGAAGTGGGTTGGTTTAGTTCAACGAGAATCATACCCAAGTTGTAAAATTGTAAGTGAGACAAAGATAGAGTAAGTTTACTTTTTTTAAATATCGGAGCTAGAAGTAGAAGAAAGGAATTTGATCAGTTCTGGTAAAAGGGAACTGCTGAGTAACTGTGTGAAACAGAGGATACAGATATCAAGGGGAAGAAACGCATTTAAATAAACAATAGAAGCCTGCATGAAGGTGTAGCTGTTTCGATCTCCCAGAAGACAGTGCGGTAGCTGATCAGATCTTCCAGAAGAATGTTGACAAGGACAGACCTGGAGAACCAGTTGCGGTCAGCCTCAGAGGACACGCCAAGAGCAAGAGGACATTGTCTGGTTAAATTACTGAAATTCTGAAGATTTAAAAATCAATAAAGACTATTGCCCCCAGAAAAGGGTAGGTAGCTAAACAAAGCCATTCTTATGTTAAAGTGTAATTTTTACATTTTCTTCACTTTAATAAACATTTACCTTAATATAAAATCATCACAATTGGTCAGAGACATCATTTCTTGATTTCAGTAAACCTCCTCATAATATAAAAATTGCAATAATTGTTTTGGAATTTGTCTCAAGTTTTCCTTTGGGATTTGGGCAGCTCAACATGTGCCATCAGACCTGCCTTAACAAAACACTTGCTTGCACTTAGAAAATGAGAAATAATCAAACTGAAACATAGAAAATTCTTAAGGGGACTGGCAAATGTCTGCTGGGAGCATGTATTTTTGGTTGGTTGGGAGGGAGGGTGCTGAGAATTAAGGGTCAAAGTCTCAGATTAATGCGTTGGTTACTTGGGACTGAGGAGAGGATAAATATTTTGCAGATTTGTGAATCATTGTAATTATCTCAAGAAAACTGGATGCTCGGTCATTGTCCAAGATAGAAATTGATAAATTTTGAGTTACTAAGAGAACTAAGATATGAAAATGGAGAAAAATGGGGTGTGGGTTACATGTTGGCGCAGTGGTTAGCACTGCTGCCTACTGCGCTGAGGACCCGGGTTCGATCCTGGCCCAGGTCACTGTGTGTGAAGTTTGCACATTCTCCCAGTGTCCGCGTGGGCTCATCTCCACAACCCAAAGATGTGCAGGTTAGGGGGGATTGGCCATGCTAAATTGCCCCTTTAATCGGAAAAAAAATTGGGTACTCGAAAAAAAAAATTTTTAAGAGAGAAGGATGGGGTAAACGGACAGTCATAATCTTACTGAACGCTAGAACAGACACAAAGGGTTAAATTGACCTACTTATGCTTCTATTTCTTATGCCATGTTCAAAGAAAAGATGACCGCAATTCTGAAAGTTATCACATGCTTTCAGGTGCACACAATAGTAATTATGCAAGAGGTACTAAAAATCTGTTCATTTAAGTCAAATTCATTGTATTGTACAGTTTATACATGGTAAATTCTAAACAAGGCTCACCTTATCCCAATATCATGAGGAAAAAGCAAGAACCGCAGTTGGAAAAAAAATGTGGCCAGTACAAAAATAGTCAGATGCATTACTTAATATCAACATTATTATACAATTCAGCCTGATTAATCACAACCATCACTACGCAATCTCAGAAAGGATTCACTGAGCCCTTCCCTTACCACAATTATACATTTACTGTTGCAATTGCATGTTCTTCCAACCTGGAGAACCCAAGAAATCATTAAAAGTCAACTATTTAAAGCAATCAACTACTGAAAATGAGCTGTTGGATTTCATATAGAGCAATAAAGCAATCACAGTGATGGATTTAATCATTGAGCCCTATTCCATACATTTCCATCAAATTAATTGACTTACATTCCTTATACAAAATGAAAAGAAAAATTGTTACCCACCATTACACATACCTGGCATAGTCACCATTGGTGTCCCTGCCCAGAGTACATCCATTCCTGTGGTATGTCCATTGCAGAGTGGAGTGTCTAGACAGACATCTGCCATCTGTCCTCGCCTCACATGCTCCTCTTTTGGGGCGACAGGTGAAAAGATAATGCGGTTAGCAGACAGTCCCATGCTCTGTGCATACTGTTGAATGTTGGGTTCTCCCACAGCAGGGAATCGAAGTAGCCACAGCACGCTGTTAGAAACTCGCTTTAAGATCTGCAGAACAAGAAAGCACACATTATTTCTAACATTTTTTCCTCAATATATATTTTGTCTCAATTACTGCAGCGATATTTTCCAAGATTTGGATATTTTCTGTGACATTACGTAGTCTTTAGCATTTCTGCTAGTATTAAATATTTTCAATCTCCCATGGTATTGTGCAGATTTGATAAAGAACAACTGCACAGCTAAGGTGGAACAACATTAAAGCTTGCATTTCCATTCTTATTCCCATGTAAAAATACTGTCCTGTCTGTTGACGGGACAGAAAATAACTACATATCTACGTTATCCAGACTATTCTAAAATCATAGTTATTAAAAAAGGAATCAGGCTTTCCATGGTAAGCCATGATTGATAGCAGAGAAATTTTAAGCCATCAGAGATTACTCCCCCACCCCAAGCTCTTCCCCCCCCCCCCCCCTCCCCCTCCCAGAGCTCCTCTCTCTCCCCCCCTCTGTTTCTATAGTAACAGCCAGTCTAGGACTGCTGATTTCTTTATGAAAACTGTTTTTCTAATTAAATTGCCAAGCGATGGAATGGGAAATTGGCAGCAATATATTTGAATACATGTACCTCTTAAATTGATGGACAGACAGTTTGGCCGAATTGACTGAATTATAAATTAGTTAAAGCCAATCAGAAGTAAAAAGACCAGACCTTAAGATAATAATCTCCTTAAGAATCACTTACCGGGATGGAAAAACTCATTCTGGAATCACCCTATGTTTCGGAAACCTATTTTTTTCCTGCTTGCTTTTGCTAATCGCCATCTTTCTTTTGTTTAAATCACTTAGTTTTTTTAGCCTGTGTATTATGATTTGAAGAATTACCAAGATCTGTAATTGAATGAAAACTCAACTACTGTATTCACTAAAGACAATCAATCTGACTAGCTTGCTGCAGGGCTAGTTGGAACTTCCTAAATGTTGTATTGAACATAAGGTTATCAGTGGCACAGCTGACAAATAAAGTACAAGTGGACTTCGCCAAAAAGCACAGACTTGACCTCTGTTATTTGGGAACTGAGAAGGGATAATGGATATCCAAGGTTCCGAATAGACACAGAGATCCATCACCAACCCTTTATTTCAGCTTTCCTCATGTTTACTGTGCAAGTTATTCAACGAGGATTAATCACTGCAACATTAAGGGTTGAGGAAAATGTACCACCATTTATAAAACGGGAAATCAAAAATACCTTTCTATTTACGGACAGGTAGGGAGAGGAGAAATCAGGGCTGTTTAAATTAACTCGCTCCTGGCTGTAACAGTACAAACTCTGATTTAGGACTGATCTGCAGCAGAGTTCAATTAATGTTTGGTGAATAAATTTTGCAAATAGGGAAAATGCTTTCAAATTTCTGATTCACGGTCGGGGGGAAAAGATGATATTATGTCTTTATATATTTGTACATATTTTGAGAATTTGTCACATCAAAAGTCTTGCATTTTTTTGCAAAAACTTGGCATGTTAGCTCTTGACTCTCAGCTGCAACACTTGGGAAAATCTGCTTCAAGTAAAAATGCACCAAATCAAAGAGGGAGAGAATATACAAAACAAACAATGTCCTTGGTGTTACCTTCTGGAAGGGTTTCTGATTAACAGCAAAAACAGGAATGACAATTGGAATTCTGACTGCCTCACACCCTGTCCCATTTGCTATGAAAGATTGCTATTTGAATAACTAATCGAAATATATTAAGTAATTATGTTCTAGAAAGCCACATGCAGTGGCGTACTTTTAGAATATTTTTTCATGGGATATGAGCATCAATGACAAGACCAGCATTTGTTGCCCATCACTAATTGTATGCGGGATGGTTTTCTGGGCCAATACGTTGAGGAACCAACTAGAGAACAGGTCATCCGAGATAGCAACAGCAGTAAAGCAAATTTAACAAAACATAATAGGATGCGTGATATCCAGCAACAGGTATGAATCTACCTAGAGACAGCAGCAGACAGTATTCAAAAGGCCCCAATTGATATCCATCTCTTCCAATAATGAGATTAGAAGGCTGTTTAGATAATAATCAGGGGACTTCTGTTGACGGCGGGCAGGAGGCAGCCGCACAATGGAGGGTTCCCGTTCGGGAACGGCATTTTCGGGGCTTTAAGCCCGGTCCCAGGGTCCACGGAGGCGGCAAAAGCAAGGAGAAGGCACAGAGCAGGCACAATAAAGGAAAATGTTGAGGGTGAGCAAAAAGCGGCCGTAAAAAAAAATAGCTGAAGGTCCGTCGGAGAGTGCAACGGTCACCGCAGGGTCACCAAGGAAAATGGAGGCTGGAGCACCAGGGGAGTCGGCATTGCTTACGGCTGAAGAAATAACTACGGTGATGGCTGCGGAATTCGAAAGGCAGTTTACAAAATATATGGAGACAATGAGGAAGGAGATGAGGGAGGTTTGGAGTGTGCTGGTGGAGGAGGCGATTTCCCCGGTGACGACGGCAGTGGCGGATGTGTGGGAGCAAGGGGAGGTGCTGAAGAAAGTGGAGGAGACATTATTGCAGCACGGTGATCAACTTACCTCGATGGGGAAGGAGATGCGGAAGGTGGTGAGATCAACAAGGATCTGCGAGGAAAAATGAAAGACCTGGAAAACAGATCCAGGCAACAGAATTTGAGGATTGTGGGGCTGCCCGAAGGAGTTCAAGGGCCGAGGCCGACTGAGTATTTTGCCGCGATGCTGGCGAAACTATTGGGGGAGGGGGAGGATCCCTCCCGATATGAACTGGATCGGCTCATCGGTCGTGGAGGCCTGTACCAAAGGCGAGCGAGCCGCCAAGGGTAGTGACACTGTGCTTCCGTAGGTACAGTGTGAAGGAGAAGGTCCTGTGCTGGGCCAAGCAGAAGCGGGTGGTGCAGTGGGCTGGAGCTGGTATACGTGTATACCAGGACTTTACGGTGGAGCTGGTGAGGAGGTGGGCTGCCTTCAACCGGGTGAAGAGGGCACTGTACATTAGCAATGTGCAGTGCGGCATTGTATATCCAGCGAAGCTGAGGGTGACTTACAAGCTCAAGGACCTTTATTTTGGAACGGCAGAAGCAGCGGAGGACTGTGACAGAAATGGCCATGTGCCGATGTAACCTCATGACTATTTTCTTTTTTGTTTCACTGCATGCGGGTGTATGGGCTAAAGGAGCCAATGTTGGATATATTTGGACAAGGGAAGTGATGGGACTTTCACTCGAAATGAGGGCTCTTGGGGTGTAGGTGAATATGCGGAGTTTGTGTGCTAAAAGGGGATTTCTGGGCTTTCCTAGGGGCCGGGCAAGAGGGAAAGGGACCCGGGCGGGGGCCTCCACGCTGGCCGGTTTAAGCCGGCCAGTGAACGGGAGTGAGGTGGGGGAAGGGGCGGCGGCCATCGGAGCCTGGCAGAACAGAGTCCGAGGGGTCTAGCCGGGGTGGAAAGTTGGGGGAAGGAACCGAGTTTAGGGGGAGGCGTTTTACAAGAGGCAGTGGAGGGGAGGAGTTGGGGGGGGGGGGGGGGGGGGGGGGTGTGTGTGTTTACAACTCTTGGGTATCATGTTTTCATCATCATCAAGATGATGTATCATCTTTCAGAGGTTGGATGGCATTGAATGTGTGGGGTGGGGGAGTGTGGACTCTGTAGGTTAATGGTGACCATGGGCCATCCCAGACTCAGTTTTCTTTTTTTTTCTCCTTTATTCTTTATTTCAACCGTGGGAGGGTTTGTTTTATTGGATGCATATATTGACAGGTGGGCCGTTGATTGGGGGAGTGGGAGGATGGGATCGTTGTTATTGTTAAGGGGATTGATTTTGTATTTGTTACCGTTTACTGTCTGTGGGTGAGGTGTAAATTTTGAAGGAAAATGTGAAAATGGAGAATAAAAACATTTTTAAAAATAGATAATAATCAGGGGCGAATAGCTCACGACAAATAGCTTATAGACAATTGGGAAGGCCAATAAGATATACATATGTTAATATATAGTAAAATAAGTTGATGGGGCAGACAGGTGAATACACAAAACAAAGGTTTAATTGGCCCAATGATCAGAAGTTTGAGCCAGTTTACATCTAGCAGACTCAAAAAGCATACAAGCCAGTTTCCAGCCACCAAGCATGAAGGTCAATGTTTTTCAACTCGGAACCTCGAGGTTCATTTTACATGAAACAAGCCTCTTAAGAGCTAAGGCAGTGCAGAAAACCTTCGTATCAGCAGTTTTAAGCATCTTTGCTGGACCAGGAAAAGACGTTTCTCAGACTTGAATATCACCCCTGTAGTGTATTGTGCAGGCCTGACAGCATCTGTGGAGAGAAGGGGACTAACATTGATTCTGGATGACTTTGTCAAAGCTGGAGAGAACTGGAAATAGGGCCAGATTTATACAGTTGGGGGGGGGGGGGGGGGGGGGGGTGGAGCAGGATAGAGGGCCAAAAATAGGTGAAGATTGAGGATATAAAGACAAAGGGAATGTAAATGGAGGTGATCACAGCTGAGAAGGGTGCTGATAGTGGCACATTAAGAGATCAGTATGTGTCAATGGCAGAACAAAGGTAAGCAATTAGGAACACAGAACAGATGAACAGAAGAAATAAAAATAAATTGATAGAATAAAAATGGGATGAAGATGGAGGAGAGAGTTCACAGTTTAAAGTCTGGAAGACCGTAACGTGCCTAACTAAGATGAGGTGCTGTTCCTCCAGGTTGTGCTTGGTTTCATTGGAACATTGCAGCAGGCCATGAGAGCACGACGGCGAGTGAAATGGCAAGCAACAGGAAGGTCTTGGTCCAGCTTGCGGACGGACCAAAGGTGCTCTGCAAAGCAGTCTATGTTTTGTCTTTCCAATGTAGGAGTAGACCGCAGTGTAACACAGAGACTTGATTGTTACACAACAACTGAGCTGTTTAGGCTCACTGGACTTTCACTCGTCTCCTCATGTCAAAACAAAATTATACACCCCATGAACTTGTGTTCCAAGTTGGGATACACTCGCAGATAATATCAGCATGCTTTGTGACAAGAATCACAAATGGTACCGAACTCTGTATGAACATCAGCGGACATGCCCAATTCTGACTTTGATGAAGGGAATGGCATTGGTGAAGCAGCTGAAGATGTTTGGGCCTCGGACAATACTCCGAGGAATTCATAGAGATATCCTGGGGTTGGGTTTTTTGTGTGCCTCCAACAACAATCTTCTTTTGTGCTTGATAAGACTTCAACCAGTAAATAAGATTTTCAATGATTCTCATTGACTTCGTGCTGCCTTGATATTAAGAGCAGTCCCTCACACTTCCCTTCTCAAATTCAGCTTGATTCTCCATGTTTGTACAAAGGAGTATGTTGTTACCAAGGGTACCAATGTTTGCACCTAGGGGCTTTTCATAACTTTATTGAAACCTACTTGTGACAATAAGTGATTATTATTATTATTAGGATGTAATTAAGTCTGAAGCAGGGTTGCCCTGGCAGAACCCAAACTGAGCATTTTATTGCTGTGTCAGGGGTGCTTGATATCACCGTCAACAGTTTCCTCCATTCCCGTACCAGCCTCCCCGAACAGGCGCCGAAATGTGGCAACTAGGGGCTTTTCACAGTAACTTCATTTGAAGTCTACTTGTGACAATAAGCGATTTTCATTTCATTACTTTTCTGATGAGGTAATAATTGGCTTGATAGGATTCTTCTTGCTTTTGGTGGACAGGACATGATTTTACATATAGTCAGGCAGATAGACATGCTGCAGCTATATTGGAATAACTTGGTTAGGGTCACCGCTAGTTGAGGAGGACAAATCTTTGGACTACTGCAGGGATGATTCCAGGGCCTTTAACCTTTTCTGTACAGTGTCTGCAGCCATTTATTGATATCACGTTGAGTTATTCAAATTCAATACTAATATCTGTGATGCAAGGGACTTTAGGAGGAGGTAGAGATGGATCATCCACTCAGCACTTCTGGCTTAAGGTGGTTGCAAACGATTCAGCCTCATCTTTTACACCGGTAAATTTGTGGAGTCTCCTCCTCCAGTTAATTGTTTAATTCTGCACAACCATTCACTACTGATGAGACAGGACTGTAGGGCTTTAATCGGATCCATTTTCTCAGGCATCACTTGACTTTAACACACGCTGCTTCCAATGTTTAGGATGCAAATGAATCAGTTTTGTAACTTCACCATGTTGCCCTGCATTTTTAGTAGGCCTGCTGCTACACCGGCTTGCTCCCCCACAATCCTGGCTTGATGTTAACAGTAGAGTGAGGGATCTGACAGGCCACGAGGTTCCAGACAGTTGTAGAACACAATTCTGCTTATGATCATGACCCACAACATTGTGTGGATGCCCCGTTTTGAGCTACTAGATCCATTCTGAATCTAACCCATTTAGCACACTGATGGTGCCACATAACACAATGGCCGGTATCCTCAGGATGAAGACAGGACTTATCACCACAAGGACAGTGTAGTGGTCACTCTTACCAATACTGTCATGGACAGATGCATCTGCAACAGATATGTCGTTGAGTATGAAGCCAAGAAGATGTTTCCCCCAGTAGGTCCATTCATTACATGGTGCAGGCCCAATCTGACCAGTCTGTCCTTCAGGACTTAGCCAGCAGTGATGTTACCAAGTCACTCAGGGGAATTGCAGTCTCTCAACCAGAACCCCTGCTGTGTCCTTTCTACCTTAAAAGTATTTCTTCCAAGCGTTGTTCAACATAGAGAAGCACTGACTCATCAGCCGAGGGAATTAGCAAGAGTTTTCCTTAACCATGCTTGACCTGATGCCATGAAACTTCATTGGACCTGGAGTCAATGTTCAGGACTCCCAGGGCAATTCTCTCCAGTCTGTTTTTTAACCTTTCTGTAGCAGTTTGGTACAACTGAGTGACTTCATTTCAAAGGGCAGTCAAGAATCAAAACACATTGCTGACAGTCTTGAATCACATCTAGGGCAAGGGTAACAGATTGCCTTTTCTGTAGGTCAGTAGTGAACCAGATGGGTATTTAATGCAATCCAGTTGTCTCACAGTCACCGAGTCAAGCTTTATTTTAATTCAACAGTTATTGATTAAATTTAAATTCCACCATCCGCTGTGGTGGAATTTAAATTCATGCCCCCAAACCATTATCTAGGCTTCTGGATTATTCACCAGTAACATTACCATGATAGCCTTGAAACAAAACAGCCCGAGGCCTTGTTCATTGTGGCCGGGGACTTCAATCAGGCCAAACTCAAGAGCGTACTATCAAGTTACCACCAACACGTCACCTGTTCCACTAGAGGCCCAAACACCCTGGACCACTGCTACACAAATATCAAACATGCGTACTGCTTTATCGCCTGCCCACACTTTGGCAAATCTGACCACAAGGCTGTGCTCCTGCTCCCGGCTTATAAGCAAAATCTGAAGCAGGATAATCCGTCAAAAAAAGTTGTGCAAATTTGGTCTGAGGAATCGCATGAACTCCTACGGGACTGCTTAGAGTCAGTGGCATGGTCAGTATTTAAAAACTCTGGGACCAGCCTGAACGAGTACGCCACAGCAACTGACTTCATTAGTAAGTGTATAGAAGACTGTGTGCCGAAGATGCAAATCCACATGTTTCCCAGCCAGAATCCCTGGATGCACAGGGATATCCACTGCTTGAAGTCCAGGTCTTGAGACGTTTAAGTCAGGCGACCCTGACCTATAAGAAAGCCAGATATGATCTAAGGAAATCCACCAAAGATGCCAAAAGACAGTACCGGACCAAGCTCGAGTCTCAGGCTAGCCACACAGACCCCCGCAGACTATGGCAAGATTTGCAAGACATAACGGGCTACAAAATTAAGGCAGGTAAAATTACCAGCTCCAACACACCTCTCCCTGATAAGCTCAACGCAGTCTATGCCCGCATTGAGCAAGAGGTCAGTGAGAGCAAGCCTTCCACCCTGGAAACCTCGGATGAACTTGTATCTGAGGTCACCAGTGCAGACGTCAGAGCAGCCTTCTCAAAGGTCAACCCATGGAAAGACACTGGCCCGGATGGGGTACCCGGATGTATACTCGGGTCTTGCACAGATCAGCTGACGGGGGTATTCGCAGACATCTTCAATATCTCTTTGCAACAATCTGAGGTCCCTATCTACTTCAAGAAGACGACCATCATCCCCGTACCAAAGAAAAGCCAAGCAGCATGCCTTAATGACTATCGTCCAGTGGCTCTGACATCCATCATCATGAAGTGCTTCGAAAGGTTAGTCATGGCACGAATTAACTCCAGCCTCCCGGATTGCCTTGATGCACTATAATTCGCCTACCGCTGCAACAGGTCCACAGCAGACGCCATCTCCCTGGCCCTGCACTCAACAGTGGAACACCAAGATACCAAAGATACCCATGTCAGATGCCTATTTATTGACTACAGCTCAGCCTTCAACACTATTATTCCTTCCGAAACTGATATCCAAACTCCATGGCCTAGGCCTCGACTCCACCCTCTGCGACATGATCCTGAACTTCCTAACCCACAGACCACAATCAGTAAGGACAGGCAACAATACCTCCTCCACGATCATCCTCAACACCGGTGCCCCACAGGACTGGCCCCTACTATACTCCTTATCTATGTATGACTACCCTCCAACTCAATATTCAAATTTGCTGATGACACCACCGTAGTGGGCCGGATTTCAAATAATGACGAGACAGAGTACAGGAATGAGACACAATCTGGTGCAACGACAATAATCTCTCCCTCAATATCAACAAAATGAAGGAGATTGTCATCGACCAGGAAGCGTAGAGGAGAACATGCCCCTATCTACATCAATAGGAACGAAGTAGAAAGGGTCGAGAGCTTCAAGTTTTTAGGTGTCCAGATTACCAACAACCTGTTCTGGTCCCCCCATGCCGACGCTAAGAAAGCCCACCAACGACTACTTTCTCAGAAGATAAAGGAAATTTGGCATGTCAGCTATGACTCTCACCAACTTTTACAGATGCACCATTGAAAGTATTCTTTCTGGTTGTATCACACCTTGGTATGGTTCCTGCTCTGCCCAAGACCGCAAAAAACTATAAAAGTTTGTGAATGTAGCCCAGTCTATCACGCAAACCAGCCTCCCATCCATTGACTCTGCCTACAATTCCTGCTGCCTCGGAAAGTCACTCCGGACACATTCTCCTCCACCTTCTTCCGTCAGGAAAAAGATACAAACGTTTGAGGTTACGTACCAACTGACTCAAGAACAGCTTCTTCCCTGCTACCATCAGACTTTTGAATGGACCTACCTCTTATTAATTTGATCTTATCTCTACACCTTAGCTATGACTGTAACATTACATTATGTAGTCTCTCCTTCCTTCCCTATGTACGGTATGTGTTGTCTGTATTCCATGCAAGCAACAATACTTTTCACTGTATACTAATACATGTGACAATAATAAATCAAATCAAATTAAATTAAATTAAATTAAAATTAAATGATGTCACATTCTCCCTTCAATGGAGATACAGGAGCCCTAACAAAGTTGTGCTTGTGTTACAGAAAATCACAACTTTAAGCAAATCTTGGGTTCCAAAAGGAATCAATGTTAAATCAGAGTTGGGTTCCTTTAGACATTTGTCGCCCAGGAAAATCCCATGTACAAGTTGAAATACCACACTGGGACACTAGTTACACAGTGTTAGCACTGCTGCCATGGTCGCGGGTTCAATTCCAGCCTTGGGTGACTATCTTTATGGAGTTTGCACATTTTCCCCATGTCTGTGTGGGTTTCCTTCAGGTGCTCCAGTTTACTCCACAGTCCCAAGATGTGCAGGGTACATGAATTGGCCATGCTAAATTGCCCCTTTTGTTACGTGGGGTTTTGGGGATAGGGGAGGGGAGTGGCCCTGGGTACAGTGCTCCTTCGAGGGTTGGTGCAGACCTGATCGACCAAACAGCCTCCTTCTACACTGTTGGGATTCTATACCATGTGAAAACTTGTGCATTTCTAGCTGAAATATCAGTCAAATGAAAATTAAATATAAAAGAAATGTAAGTTTCAAAAACGACACCAGTAATTTAGGATTGACCAAACTCCATTTAGTGGCAGGTGATGCAGGAAGCAACTGGAATCCTGAGACTATCCGCACTGACCACTAAATGGAGCCCAGGAACAGGCAAGCCGGAGTGTAACG